>NC_058089.1:60466415-60770210 GCF_014858855.1 Bufo gargarizans
CCAACCCCTTTAAGTATTCTGTATATTGAGGCTTATGATACCATGTAGCACCATACAGATGGACGTGGAGCAGATCCCACTATGCAGATGTATGTTGTACAGACTCTGTGCAGCCTGTATGGGCATAGCTTGGACCTCTGCTGGTAGCTGGCGTATGATCCAATAAAGTAGCCCCCGCTTTTTCCTCTAGGTCCTTTTTTGGCAACGCTTCAGCAGTGTTGTAACAGCTGCTGCACCGTGTAGTGCTCACAGCCCTCAGAATGTATTTACAGCCACCAGACCTCGTTTCAGTTAAAGAATGTGTCAGCCATTAACGTTTTCTGTGTGAAAGAGGCAGGTGAAATAACTTACAGTCTTGTAGGTTTTTTTTCTAGCTCCAGAAAAAATCTGTAGGATAAAAGCAACATGGTCAGACATGAGTTGTCAGAAGATGGTATTCCCCAGAGCCTGGCATCAGTCCTTAAAATGATGGAGCTGTGGCAACATACCAATGAGATGACCGTTCTCTTACCTCTGGACCAAAGCGTTAGGGGAGCCAAAGCTCTGACTATGCGGACCGTATGCGGAACCATTCACTTCAATGGTTTTGCAATAACAACGGAAGGTACTCCGTGTACATTCTGTTTCCGTTCCGTAAAAAAGTAGTGCATGTCCTATTATTGTCCGCAAATCACGGTCCGAGGCCCCATTCAAGTCAATAGGCCCGCAAAAAATACGGAACACATCCGTATGTAATCCGTATTTTGTGGATCCATGCTGTAGAAATGCTATGATATTGCTCACATGTTTGGTGATTAATAAGTTACTGTTTCCGTTTCCGATCCGCAAAAAACGGATCACATACGGAAACCATGCAGATATGTTTTATGGAATAACAGAACGGAAGAGGACTTAAAAAACACTCAGATACGGATCAGTAAAAAAAGGACCGCAAAACAACAACGGTCGTGTGCATGAGCCCTGATTGATAGTTTTTTTTCCCAAATGACCAGCAGCAGGTGGGCCAGGAAAACCATGAGCTCCTGAATATTCGGGACTATATGGAGCTGTTCAATACAAGATTTAGATTAAAGTGCATTTCTCAGCAGATTTGTACCTAGGAAACTGGCCTGTTTTGACGTTTTACTGATGCAGCGGACCGGAGCGCAGGGACAGTATGTGAGTGCACGGGGGGCTGATGGCTGTCTGCCTGAGCGATCAGTCTCTCTTCTGTCTCCAGGAAAGCTGTGTGCAGGGTGCTTGCCATCTTGACCACAGTGTTTGTGACTTTGACCCTGACTTGTGTGGTCAGCCTGATTGTTTAACGGTGTCTCATATGTCTTTGTTATGTCTTTAGTTCGTTAATGTTCTGTCCATGAACACCATGCTTCTTGAGTGTATTCTAAATAGGGATGAGCGAATCAACTTCGGATGAAACATCCAAAGTCGATTCACATAAAAATGAATTCCAATACTGTACGGAGCAGGAGATTAGAATGTATTGGCTCCGAAGAGCCGAAGTTATTGCTTCGCGAAGTCTAGCGAGACTACAGGTAATAACTTCATGAATGAATTTGTGCTGTAAAAAAACATTTCCCGAACTTGGGTTCGGTTCCAAGTGGTACCTTAAAATGGGTTTCGGTTTATGCCTTGATCCTGATTCCATTTCTTTGATCTGGTTTGCTTATGATCTTGATTCATATCTGTTTCGTATGTTTGAATTCCTGCTTTGTGAACTGGTCCTTGCAGTTCTTACTGTGGGTGCTTGGCAGGGGGCGTTGCTAGGATCTCAAAAGATCTGGGGCCCAAGCCTCAATGAATATGGCCCAGTTCTTTAAGTCACAAACACCACATTATGCTGTATTTGCTATACAGCAGCACATACTTGTCACATCCAGTGTCTCCCAGGTGACATCTCCTCCAATGTAGATCTTCTCTGTCATCATCTTTTCCATTTGATACCTACAACTTCTCTCAGCCGCGCCTCGTCTCTGCAGAGTGTGACACACGGCCATCTTAGCTTCCTCACATTTTTATCATCATTCTCCAGTCTGGAGTCTCCAACAGTGTTATCCTGCTGCTCGCTGTTCTCCCCAATACTCCCAAATACTATCCTGAATAAAAAGGAGTGCCCCCCATAGTAATAGTGCTCCTCAATGTCCCACCAATAGTAATTCCCTTCTAGAATGCCCTCATTAGTAATACTGTCACCTTCAGTGCCCCAACTGTGATAATGCTCCCCAAGAATGCCCCCATTAGTAATACTGTCCCTACAGTGCCCCCAACCGTAGTAACGCTCCCTACGAGTGCCCCCATTAGTAATGCCCCCTACAGTGCCCCCAACAGTGATAATGCTCCACAAGACTGCCCCCATTAGTAGAAGAGCTCTCCAGTATTAATAATGCCCTCACAGAGCCCCCAGTAGAAATAAGGCCCCCCTTTTGTTCCCCCAGTGGTAATAAAGCTCTCTACAGATCCCTCAGTAGTAATAAGGCACCCATAGTGCCCATAGTATAAATAACATAGTTTATAAGGCCGAAAAAAGACATCTGTCCATCCAGTTCGGCCTGTTATCCTGCAAGTTGGGTCTATAAGTCACTCCTATAGAGCCCCCAGTAGTAATAATAACGCCTGATGTCCCCTGAATTTATAATACCCCTACAGTGCCCCCAGTATTTATACTGCCCTCTGCAGTTCTATTCCTGCCTCCGCCATACAGTCCCATGTAAATAACATCACTCCCTCCTACAGCCACCATCAACATACAGTCCCATGTAAATAACATCATCCCTTCTCTTTTATACTCCAATCCAGTGAGCAAGTTGCTAGTGAATGGAGAACCGTCTGACAGCTTTCTGCCTCCTATCCCCATTATTATTCGGACTGGCGGTTGAATCACCAGCTATTAGGGTGAGGAGGAGCGATAATATTTGTGGCATAAGACTGGGAGAGAGAGAAGTGCTTATTGGGCTACACACAGATGACATGATCTTATACCTGTCATCTCGAGACACCTCTCTACACAATGCAGTGGCTCTGATAGACGAATTTGGAAAATACTGTGGTTTAAAGATTAACTGGGAGAAGTCAGTCTATATGTCTTTACGCAAGGAACAGTGGTCGGGCCCATCGCACATGGCGGGACTGAAAGTGGTAGATACGTTCAGATATCTGGGTGTTAACATAACTAGGCAACACTCTCTTGCATTGTCTCTTAATATTCATCCCCTAAATACTGGATAAATTCAAAACCTGGAAGTTACTCCCCTTGTCAGTGGCAGGACGCATTAGCCTAATAAAAATGATCACACTCCCCAAGGCCCTATATGCCCTGCAACATTTGGAGGTACCCATTTCAAGGTCAGTTTTCAAAGAACTGGACTCCACGACCAGGGCCTTTATTTGGGGTAACTCTCAATCCAAATTAAGTCTGGATACATTAAGACGACCAAAGACTGAGGGAGGGATGCCACTACCAGGCCACCGACTATATTACCTAACGGGGCAGTTACGCCTCATCATACTTAGTACACCACTGAGGAGCTACCCACTTCGGAATATTTCCTAAAACACTACCTGGGCTTCCATACCTTGTGGTCAGTTCTGAAGACATTCTCTAGGGCCCAGAAACCGCTGCTCCCTATACACAGACTGGCCCAAGGGGTATGGAAGGAAACCAAACTAACGACCCGGTTTACTGATGTTATTTCAGAAATACCACTATGGCAAAACCAATCCCTATCACATGTACAGACCGTCATGGGAGCGGAGAGGTAGGAAGCGGCTGGAGTGCAGAGCTTGGGGATGTGTATGATCAGGAAGTACTCCTAGCATTCTCAGACCTGACTCAAAAGTTTGAAATACCCAGATCCATGTTCTTTTCTTACCTGCAGCTCAGATCTGCCCTACAGGCTACGTATCCAGACCCTAACACTAAGGCCTCCTGCATACGACCGTAGGTGTCCCGTTGCTGTATTGCGGACCGCATTTGCACGCAATACACGGGCACCGTTCTGTGTGCATTCTGCATCATGGATGCAGACCCATTCACTTCAGTGGGTCCGCAAATCCGGAGATGCGGAACAAAACCCTACAGAAGCACTACGGAGTGCTTCCATGTGGTTTCGTCTCGTACTTCCGTTCCACAAAAAGATAGAACATGTCCTATCTTTTTGCGGAACGGCCGGATCGCGGGCTCAAAGTCTGTCCACTGTCAGGCAAAATATCTTTGAGTGCATCGTAGAGAAATGTCAAGCACTCATCAATCTCTAACCAAGAGATACACTACCCAAAAGTAGCCTCTGAGAGTCTTTTTCTAGGGTAGCGGGGGAAGAACTTTTATGCCTTCTTGTGGCAAGACCAGTGTCTAATCAGACCACATCTGTAATCATTTATATAACTGCCTGAGACATAACTACATGCTGAATTTTGCAGCAATCGAACATTACTATTTGTGTGCGTTATTTTGTTTTGTCAGTGAGTGTATTTAGGTCTCAATTATTAAACTAATATGGTGCCAGGTCTACTTAGAAATAGCACGCTTATGGAAGTTTTCACAAGTAGGTTTTTAGTGTCATTTTTCTGAACTTTTGTGGGGGGTTTTGTACCAGCATTTTTTGCACTTTTTTTGCTGTAAAAACACCAGCTGCAAATGTTAGCAGAATGTCTATGGGAAATATAAGATGCGGAATACACAAGCACTTTTTAGCTAGTAGTGATTTTTTTTTTTTTTCTAGCTTTTAAAAACCGCTGCATGCTGGCTCTTGGGTTTCTTTTTCTGGAGTTTTACCATCACCGTCTTTATAGAGGAAAAGGACATTAAGAAAACACTAGTGGTAAGACACAAACTATGTGCAAAAACCTCCCAAAAAACTGTGGGTGTAAAAAAAAATAATAAAAAATTGTGCTTAGGGCTCATGCCCAAGAGTGTAAATGGCTGTTCCGCAATATACGTCCACTGTCCGTGTGTATGCCATTGCCGTGGTATGGATGCAGACCTATTGACTTGAATGGGTCAGTGATCCGCAACATATGACCAAAGATAGGACTTCATCATTTGAAGAGCAGAGGCACGGATCGGAATCTCACGAACGCACTATGAAGTGCTTCCGTGGGCTTTCGCTTCTGTGCCTCCGCACCGCCAAAAGATAGAACATGTTCTATCTTTGGCCATATCTTGCAGATCGCAGACCCATCCGCAAACGGCGTGCACAAGTAAAATAAAAATATTGCGGGAAGCCTTTGTGAAAGGTGTTTCTCCACTGCAGTCCCTATTTTAAGAAGCTCCAATCCTTAGGACTCATTCACCCGACCATATGGCCGTAGTGCCCATGTTGTGGACCGCAAATTGCGGTCCACAATACTCGGGCACCGGCCGTGTAAACTCCGCGCTGCAGATGCGGACCCATTGACTTGAATAGGTCTGTGATCCGCAAAATATTGCAAAAGATAGGACATGTCCTATCTTTTGTGGATCTCGGACTAATGCAAGTCAATGGGTCTGTACCGCAATGCGGAATTCACACTGCTAGCGCCCGTGCATTGTGGACCGCTATTTGCAACACAGGTACGGCAACCATACGGTCGTGTGAATGAGCCCTTATGGTTACAGTTAGGGATGAGCGAATCCACTTCAGATGAAACTTACGTCTTCTGAGTCTCCGTTCATCAATGGACACTTCTTGTGTTGTTAATCAGATAATTGACAATCACTGTAACTAGGGATGAGCGACTTGACCTCGAATGGAACATCCGAAGTCAATTCGCATAAAACTTTGTTCTAATACTGTACGGAGCAGGAGCTCCGTGCAGTATTAGAATGTATTGGCTCCGATGTATTGGAACCGAACCCGAGTTTGGGAAATGGTTTTTTACAGTACAAATGAATTTATGAAGTTATTACCTATAGTCTCACGAGACTACGCAAAGCAATACCTTCGGCTCATCGGAGCCAATACATTCTAATACTGCACGGAGCTCCTGCTCCGTACAGTATTAGAACAAAGTTTTATGCGAATTGACTTCGGATGTTCCATTCGAGGTCAAGTCGCTCATCCCTAGTTACAGTGATTGTCAATTATCTGATTAACAACACAAGAAGTGTCCATTGATGAACGGAGACTCAGAAGACGTAAGTATTCACTTTCTCTATTTTCGGAGCAGCACAGACACTGTTTTTTTGTGTGACTGTTTTTAGAAACTGACCTACCGTACTTCTGGGAGTCCTTGCTGCACTCCATATGTGCCTATACCGGCTGTCATCTTTTATTGCTGATATTACTGCGGGGTTTTGGTTGTGTGTCTGTTACCAGTGGAACTTTTGGTCGTGGATCACGTTTCATGAACATACTGTTTGTTATACAGAAAGCATATAGAGCAGGAGGAGCTCCATATATTGATACACAGTTTAGTAGGGAAAGATTCAGTTTCCTATCCTTTATTGACCTAAACCTCTGCTCAGTCCAGTAAGCGGCGATTGACATTCCCTGTGTGATCTGTACACAGAGATAGATGTTGGTCATTGAGTAGGACCACCCACTGGACTCTAAAGCACTAAATACGTTTTAGATAAATGAGTATAGTAAGGCCTCATGCACACGGCCGTTGTTTTGGTCTGCATCAATCGAATGCAGACCTATTCACTTCAATGGGGCCGCAAAAGATGCGGACAGCACTCCGTGTGCTGTGCGCATCCGTTGCTCCGTTCCGTGGCCTCGCAAAAAAATATATAACATGTCCTATTCTTGTCCATGCTTTGCGGACAAGAATAGGCAGTTATATGTAAAGGCTGTCCGCGTCGTTCCGCAATTTGCGGAATGCGCACGGAAGCCATCCATGTTTTGCGGATCCGCGATTTGCGGACCGCAAAACACACCACGGTCGTGTGCATGCGACCTTATAAGGAGTCTTATGATCCCATAATACTATATATACAGGGTGAGTCAAAAGTCTCAGGACACCCTTTTATTTCAGAAACTAAAGGGAACATTTTATATCTGAATACCCCAACAAGTAATGGATGAGGGGGCCAATCTTTTAGGCTATGTCTGTAACATGGACACCATCTTTCTGGTCTTTGATATGCTACCCCTCACCAATTACTTGTTGGGGTATTCAGATATTTCATTTTCCCTTTTATTTCTGAAATAAAAGGGTGTCCTGAGACTTTTGACTCGTCCTGTATATCAATCTACTAGACCCTCCTACTCTATAATATGCTGTGAGGGGATCAAACTGCCTTTTAAATGGACAGCTTCTCTTATTATATCAAGTTCCCATATTGGAGCCTCTAAGCTATTCCAATATTAAACATCTCAACTCTGAAATCTTTGTACCATAGGATGCATGGTGCATAATATTACCTTACATTCTGCAGACTAATCATGGAAATAGAGAAGAACAAACCAGGCAATATTTGTTTCGGTTAAAGTACAACACATTTTTTGAACAATTTGGTGAGAGAGAGCACCTAGTATATACAGTATATGTAGGTTAGGGGCATTCTGCACCCCTGAGAAATACCAAAGAAATAGATTTAGGCCTCTTGCACACGACCATGTGCCCCCATGGCCACAATACACGTGACACCGGCCATGTGCATTCCGCATCACGGATGCGGACCCATTCACTTGAATAGGTCCGCAAATCCGGAGATGCGGAACGGAAGCACGGAGTGGAAACCTACGGAAGCACTAAGGGCTCTTTCACACCTGCGTTCTTTTCTTCCGGCATAGAGTTCCGTCGCCGGGGCTCTATGCCGAAAGAATCCTGATCAGTTTTATCCTAATGCATTCTGAATGGAGTGAAATCCGTTCAGGATGCATCAGGATGTCTTCAGTTCCGGAACGGAACGTTTTTTGGCCGGAGAAAATACCGCAGCATGCTGCGCTTTTTGCTCCGGCCAAAAATCCTGAGGACTTGCCGCAAGGCCGGATCCGGAATGAATGCCCATTGAAAGGCATTGATCCGGATCCGGCCTTAAGCTAAACGTCGTTTCGGCGCATTGCCGGATCCGACGTTTAGCTTTTTCTGAATGGTTACCATGGCTGCCGGGACGCTAAAGTCCTGGCAGCCATGGTAAAGTGTAGCGGGGAGCGGGGGAGCAGCATACTTACCATCCGTGCGCTTCCGGGGCGCCCCAGAGTGACGTCAGGGCGCCCCAGGCGCATGGATGACGTGATCACATGGCACGTCATCCATGCGCATGGGGCGCTCTGACGTCATTCTGAAGCGCCCCGGGAGCCGCGCGGACTGTAAGTATACCGCTCCCCCGCTCCCCGCTCCTACTTTATTTGTTATAATTTGGATGATTATGGCTTACAGTTTATGAGACCCTAAAGTCACAATCTCAGGTCCCCTTTGCTCAGGCGGTATGGATTAATTAGCTGACTAGAGTGTGACACTTTGAGCCTAGAATATTGAACCTTTTCACAAAATTCTAATTTTAAGTTTCATTAATGCAATTTCTTTAAAGTTGCATTTCTGAAATAAATGGACTTTTGCGCGATATTCTAATTTTTGGAGTTTCACCTGTACAGTTATTCACAGTTCAAAGTTCACTGTAATATTTTCCAAAAGCAGTTATACCGCATTCAATTACAAAAGGTTTTTGGTAGGCAGAATACTGTAGCTGCCTACGTAATTCTATCCCCCCCCCCCCCCCCCAAAGAAAAAATTAAAACTAAAAAAACACTAGGAATCTAATGATAGTTTCCATGTTTTTTCTACGCTTATACGTTTTGTGTCAGACATTATTGTGAACAGTGCGTACATTTATGCGAATTAAATTGACAAGCAGAAGTTGGATTTCTTCATTTTTTGTCTACAATTCATGTCAGCCTGGTCCGGGCTGTGTCTGCGCTTCTGAGTGGCCGAACGCAGGTGAGCGCTGCTTCAAAAAACGATTTGATACATATGCAAATTAACCTGATATGAGTCCTGTCGGTGACTCATCTCAGGGACAGGACTCATCTTAGGTTAATTTGCATATCTATCAAATCGTTTTTTTTTACACAATAAAAGCACACACAGCTATGGGGACTGGGTATTGCGGATGTGTAGCGCCAATCTAGCAACCCATGTCCTCAGCTCTATGCACAAAATCCCGGTGACAGGTTCCCTTTAAACACCTATACCAGTGGTCGGCAAAGTGCGGCTCGTGAGCCACAAGCGGCTCTTTAGAACCTTCACTGCGGCTCTTTGGTGCGGGCTGGCGGGTGGGCGGCCGCGCAGCCATATCGCGCCACTCAAGCTGCTTGCAAAATGTCCGTCATGCGCCTCCTGCCCCGTCTGTCTGCTCCTTCCACTTTATGAATGAAGCAGGCAGGCGGGGCAGGAGGCGCATGATGGAGGGAGAGATGTCACGCTGCGCACAGCAGCAGAAGGGCGGGCAGCGGTGCTCTAGTTCGGCTGCCCACTGCCGGCCATGTGAGGAGTGGTGAAGAGGCCGCCGCTCAGGAGGAGCGAAATGTCCTACAGCAGAAAGGTAGGAGCTGACCCCGGTGGATTTGTTGCTGGATCCATTGGCATGCACCTCCATATTTGAATTTGGCCTGATGTGCTGCCATTGTGTGTATATATATATATATATATATATATATATATATATATATAATAAAGATACTCATGCAGTATATAAATCTTTTGATAGAGGTAGTTGTGCGTTGTGTATGTGTGTGTATTTATATATATGTAGATATACTGTATATTATGTCTTACGCTTTTTGTGAGACAAGGTAACCAAAAAATGCTGTTCTGGCACAGTTTTTATTTTTATTTTTTTACAATGTTCACCTGACAGGGTAGATAATGTAATAATTTTATAGAGCAGGTCATTAAAGACGCGGTGATATCTAATATGTCTATTTTTTTAATTTTATTTTGGTTTTATACAATAAAATAAATATTTATTTAAAAATCATGTTTTTGTGTCTCCATTTTCTGAAAGCCATCTTTTTTTAACTTTTTTGACAATTGTCTTAGGTAGGATCTCATTTTATGCGGGATGAGATGGCGGTTTGATTGATACCATTTTGGGGCACATATGGCTTTTTGATCGCTTGCTATTACCTTGCTATTTGTGATGTCAGGTGATACAAAATTGCTTTTTTGGCACATTTTTTTTTTTTTTTTTTTTTACGGCAGTCCACCAGACGGTTTGGATCACATGATATACAGTATTTATAGAGCAGGTTGTTACGGACACAGCGATACCTAATATGTGCATTTTTAAAATTTAATTTTACACAATAAAAGCACAATAAAAGCATTTTTGAAATAAAATCATGTTTTTATGTCTCCCTTTACTGAAAGCCATATTTCTTTTATTTTTTGGACGATTGTCTTAGGTAGAGTCTCATTTTTTGCAGGATGAGATGGTGGTTTGATTGGTACCATATTGGGGAATATATTACTTTTTGATCGCTTGGTATTACACTTTTTGTGATGTAAGGTGATAAAAAATAGATTTTTGGGCACTTTTTTTTAATGGTGTTCACCAGATGCGTTGAATCACAATTCCATCATTCTTGAAGATCCAGTGGGTCTGATGGCTTACAATACACTGCAGTACACTGTATAGTGTACTGCAGTGTATTGAACACTAAGCCTGATCAGACTCCTGCCTTTAGCGTGACAGACAGGATGGGGGGGCGGGGAGGGGAGATGTAGATAGCCCGGTCACCTGGACGGGATGCAGAGTCTTCCGGTGATGGAGACACCAGATGCGCGGCCGTCACTGGAGCTGAGAGTGGGGAGAGCGTGGGCACGGGAGACAGGGGCGAGCACTGCGGAGACACCTGGCGGGGGTCAGCGAGGAGGGGATCTCAGGGTGCACAGAGGATCTCAGCGTGCACAGAGGATCTCAGGGTGCATTGGGTATCTCAGGGTGCAGAGGGTATCCCAGGGTGCAGAGGGTCTCAGGGAGCACAGAGGATCTCAGGGAGCACAGAGGATCTGAGGGTGCTTAAAGGGTCTCATGATGCACACAGGATCTCGGGGGGGGGGGGGGAGAAGGAGACAGTGCACGCTCCCCGTGTGCACAGTGGGAGTTACAGAAAATCCATCATAGGAAGCACAGTAGGCTGTAGAACAAAAAATAAAATAAAAAAATAAACACTGGGGATTCCCTCTGGTAGACACGGTGTGTGGATGCAGTGCAGAGGCAAATTACTGTCATGGAACCATGAACCAGACGTACAACAAGAGATAAGTGGAAATAAGAAGGCTTTATTGAAAATCAAGCTGTAAGGCAAAAGTCCAAACGGATGGCTAAACCGAAGCAGGGTCTTGCGAAGCCAGAGGTCAGGAACCAGAAGGGTAGTCAGATGAAGCCTGGATCGGGAACCAGCAGGGTAGTCAGATGAAGCCTGGATCAGGAACCAGCAGGGTAGTCAGATGAAGCCTGGATCAGGAACCAGCAGGGTAGTCAGACGAAGCCAGGATCAGGAACCAGAAGCAGCAGCAGTCTTAGAAGCATGTGAACACAGGAGGACCAAGCAAGGAACTGAAGCCACAGACCTCCTATATATATGAGCTAGGCATCCAGCTCCTCCCAGTGGGAAGGAGAAGCCGCAGGGTGGGAGGCTACAAGAAACCCAGAAACCAAGATGGCCGCCAGCACATGTCAAACGAAGGAGAACAGCAAGAAGGTAAGACCATGACAGTACCTCCCCCTCAAGGGCCCCTCCTCCGCGGAGTAAAGAACGGTTTCTAAGGAAGCGTGCGTGGAAGGCTCGGAGCAAGGCAGGAGCATGGACATCTGCGGAGGGAACCCAGGAACGCTCCTCTGGACCATAACCACGCCAATGAACCAAAAACTGCACCCGACCGCGGACCAGGCGTGAGTCCAGGATATTGCTCACCTCATACTCCTCACGATTGCCCACTTGGACCGGACGAGGCCGAGGAACCGAGGAAGTGAAACGATTACACACCAGTGGCTTCAACAGGGAGACATGAAACACGTTGGAGATCCGCATGCCAGGAGGAAGCGCAAGGGCATAGGCTACCGGGTTTACCCTGCGAAGCACTCGGAAGGGACCAACAAAGCGAGGCGCCAGCTTGGGAGTGGGCACTCGAAGGTTGAGGTTGCGGGTGGACAACCATACGCGGTCTCCGACCTGGTAGGAAGGAGCGGGCGCTCGTCTGCGATCAGCCTGGAGTCTCTGGCGCTGCGCAGAGACCTCAAGGGACCTCTGGATCTGTACCCAAGAAGCACGTAGGACGGAAAGGTGATCCTCCACAGCCGGAATATCCTGGGGAGAGAATACCTCCGGTAACACGGCAGGTTGGAACCCATAATTGGCCATGAAGAGAGACGTCCCAGAGGAAGAGTTCACCGCCGTGTTCCTGGCAAACTCAGCCCAAGGCAGGAGGTCAACCCAATTGTCTTGGTGATCGGAGACATAGCAACAGGAATTGCTCCAAGGCCTGATTGGATCGTTCTGCGGCCCCATTGGACTGAGGGTGGTAGGCCGAGGAGAAAGAGAGATGAATCCCCAACTGGGAGCAAAAGGCGTGCCAGAACCTGGACACAAACTGACTCCCCCGATCCGACACAATCTCCTTGGGCAAACCGTGCAACCGGAAGACCTCCCTGGCAAAAATCGTGGCCAACTCTTGTGCAGAGGGTAACTTCTTGAGAGGAACACAGTGGCACATTTTGGAAAACCGATCCACAATCATGAGAATGACCGTATGGCCTCGGGATGCAGGGAGGTCCACAATGAAATCCATCCCCAGGTGTGACCATGGACGCTCCCCGGTGGCTATGGGTTGCAAAAGGCCCAACGGAAGGTGCCGAGGGGACTTACTCTGGGCACAAACGGAGCATGCTGCTACATATGCGGCGATGTCGGAACGTAGAGAAGGCCACCAGAACAGACGTGAAACAGCCCAGGACAGCTGATTCTTTCCAGGATGCCCCGCGGCCTTGGAGTTATGGTAGGTTCGCAACAACCGAGTGCGCAACTCCTCAGGCACAAAACATCTGCCGTTGGGTCTCCCAGAGGGAGCACCAGATTGAGCCGCCAAAATCTGCTCACCCAGGGGAGAGGTCAGGCTAGTGCGAATGGCGGCCAGGATCTGATTCGGAGGTATGACCGAAGTCGGAATCGACTCCTCCCCGGACAGCTCGGAGTACTGCCGTGATAAGGCATCCGCTCTGATGTTCTTGGAACCGGGTAGGTAGGAGACCACGTAATTAAAACGTGACAAGAACAGAGCCCATCTGGCCTGACGTGGTGTCAATCTCTTGGCCTCAGAGAGGTAGGTCAGATTCTTGTGGTCCGTCAGGATGAGAACCGGAACCACCGAGCCCTCGAGCAAGTGCCTCCATTCTTTAAGGGCCTGCACGATGGCCAATAACTCCCTGTCACCAATCTGATAGTTGCACTCCGCGGAAGACAGTTTCCGGGAGTAAAACCCACAAGGAAGCAGAGGACCCTCTGGTGTTCTACGCTGAGACAGAAGGGCGCCTACTCCCGTCTCAGACGCGTCCACCTCGAGGACAAAAGGCATCCCAGGGTTGGGATGCGACAGAATCGGAGCCGACACAAAGGCGGACTTTAGAGCCTCAAAAGCTCGGATGGCCTCGAGCGGCCAGACCTGGGGATTACTGCCCCTCCTGGTCAGATCCGTGAGAGGCTTGGCTAGCATGGAAAAGTCCCTGATGAACTTCCGATAATAATTGGCGAAGCCCAAAAAGCGCTGCAGGGCACGAAGACCACTGGGCTGGGGCCACTGTAAGACAGCCGAAACCTTCTCAGGATCCATGGAGAACCCCTCAGCGGAAATGATGTAACCTAAGAAGGTTACCTGGGATCGGTGAAATTCGCATTTCTCAAGCTTACCGAACCGCTTGTTCTCTCGTAACCGTTGCAACACTCGTCTGACATCCAGAATGTGGGCCTCCATGGATTCAGAATATACCAAGATGTCATCCAAATAGACCACCACACACTGCTGCAACAGGTCACGGAAAACATCGTTGATGAATTCCTGGAAGACTGCGGGCGCATTGCACAACCCAAAAGGGCATAACCAAGGATTCATAATGACCGGTCCTGGTGTTAGACGCGGTCTTCCACTCATCGCCCGCCTTGATCCTTACCAGGTTATATGCCGCCCTCAGGTCGAGTTTGGTAAAGACCGTGGCCCCTTTGAGGCGATCGAACAGTTCGGAAATCAAGGGTATCGGGTAAGCGTTCTTGATCGTGATGCGATTGAGACCCCTGTAATCGATGCAAGGCCTCAACTCACCGCCCTTCTTTTTCACAAATAAAAATCCAGCCCCTGCCGGGGGACGAGGATTTGCGAATGTGTCCGCGTGAAAGGGCCTCCCTGACGTACTCCTCCATGGCCTCATTCTCCGCTACCGACAGTGGATAGACTTTGCCACGAGGAGGAACGGCACCAGGTTGTAACTCTATGGCACAATCGTATGGGCGGTGCGGAGGTAGGGCAACCGCACGCACCTTATCGAATACATCCCGGTACTCCTCGTATTCAGGAGGCAACAGAGAGTCCGAGGAAGTACACAGCAACTTGACAGGCCCATGGATGCAACTAGCCCCACACTGCGGTGACCACGAGAGGATCTCGGCCGATCTCCAATCGAAAGTCGGATTATGCTTCTGGAGCCAGGGGTACCCCAAGACCACCGAGTAGTGTGGAGACGAAATAACCTGGAGACAGACCGACTCTCTGTGAACGGCACCAATGGCCATCCCCACTGGAAGGGTCTCCTGAGTCACGTGTGGCGGCAGAAGGGGTCTGCCGTCTATCGCCTCAAGAGCCAGTGGGGAACCTCGAGGCTGCAGAGGAATGGAATTGGCGGCAGCGAACACACTATCAATGAACAAACCACCAGCACCAGAGTCCACCAACGCCTGGGTCGTCACCGAGCCCCCGACCCAGGAGAGGACAACAGTAATCAGTGGTTTGTCAACAAGGGAAACCGGGGACGAGGAGACTCCACCCAAGATCTGCCCCCGACAGGATCTCAGGTGCGAGCGTTTCCCGGACGGTTCGGGCATGCCAACCGAAAATGCCCACCGAGACCACAGTACATGCATCGGCCCTCGCGTCTCCGGAGTACCCTCTCCCCCTCGGACAGGCGAGCAAACCCCAGCTGCATGGGTTCACCCCCAGACAAGTCATCCCCAGGAGGCGTGGGAGGAGAGGGAGGCACGGGTGGGACAGCAAACGTAGGCGCCAATCTGTTAGAAGGCCTCCGCAGGCTCTCCTTAAAGGAAGGTCTCTCCCTGAGTCTGGTGTCAATCAAAATCAGGAAAGAAATAAGAGACTCGAGCTCCACTGGTAGGTCCTTAGCTGCAACCTCATCCTTCAAGGCATCCGAGAGACCATGAGAGAAAGCAGCGACCAGAGCCTCATTATTCCAGCCCACCTCTGCTGCCAGGGTACGAAACTCAATGGCGTATTCAGCTACGGATCGTGAACCCTGTCTGATGGACATAAGGCGCTTCGCAGCAGAGGCAGCACGAGCCGGCACATCGAATACCTTCCGAAGAGAAGCAACAAAACCGGAAAACTCGGCAACCACCGGATTGTTGTTCTCCCATAAAGGGCTGGCCCAGGCCAAGGCCTTGTCCGAGAGCAGCGAGATCAAGAAGCCCACCTTTGATCTCTCAGTAGGAAAGGCATGTGGCAGCAACTCGAAATAAATGCCCACCTGGTTAAGGAAACCTCGGCACTGAGTTGGCTCTCCCCCAAAGCGCTGTGGAAGGGGGGCAGAACCGGTCATACCCCGAAACACCGCAGGCGCAGCAATAGGTGTCGGGGTAGACTCTGGCGCAACAACCGGAGCGGCAGTAGGAGCGGGCCCAGGAGCGACAACCGACCCATCGGCAACGGAAGCTAAATGAGCCGTGCGTTCAAGCAGGGTTTGCAACGCCACAGCGAACCGACCCAACAGGTGATCCTGCTGATCAAGTCTGGCAACCAGCGTAGGTAGCGAGGATGGCCCTGTACCGTCAGAATTCATGGCTTGGTCCTAATGTCATGGAACCATGAACCAGACGTACAACAAGAGATAAGTGGAAATAAGAAGGCTTTATTGAAAATCAAGGAAGAACAGCAAGAAGGTAAGACCATGACAATTACCAGTTCTTAAATCAAACTTCCATGCTTATTCACACATAAAGCAAAAACAAAAAGTCACTTTGCAGGATTGGTGTTAGTTCACACACAATGGAAAGTCCACATAACAAAAATCACCTTGTTGGCAGTTCTGCCTCCAGCAGTCCATAGCAGGCTTTTAAGGGAGCCTGTTTCCCTTACAGACGGGTCTCAGCCCTCCAGCACGGCACAAGCCTCAGATCCCAGCACGGCACAAGCCTCAGATCCCAGCACACACACCTCCTGAGCTCCACTGGTCTCAGCCCTCCAGCACGTCACAAGCCTCAGATCCCAGCACACACACCTCCTGAGCTCCACTGTCCGACTGAGGTAATCCTCCTCACCTGGCAGTGCTGGCCGTTTCTTTTTAGGCCTGGCAAAACCAACCTGGAACATGGGGAGTAGTCACCCACCCAGCACTTTGACTACTTCCAGTAAGAGCCTTCCCGGATCAGCTATACAGCCATACTGAGTATTAAGGTGTTAAACAGCAACTGCTGCTGACACATAAAAACCGTCTCTTACTCCACCGAGACCAGGAACCTCGGTGACACGTACCTATCATCTACGATAATTCCTTGTACCTTCTTACAACACAATTGGATACATATTTTTTTTTACAAAGGTGTCCATATCCTTTAAGCTTCGAGATAAAATGACATGTGCATAGTCCAACAGAAGCTAGCAGTCTTGGTCCTATCCGTCTGTGGTTTTATTTCTTAAAAAAATTTGAACTTTTAAATATGCAAATGAGCTTCTAAGAGCAATGGGGGCTTTGCTGTTACTCCTAGAGTCCTACTTTCTTGTAAATTTTTGTTTTTATTAGTTTTTAAAACAAGACAAATAAAACTTTTATTAACAGTGCACAAGGTTCAATTCACCATTACAATCAGAGTAATATAATAGTGGAATTCAATCAAAAATAAAGCATTATTGATAGAGTCCTACGTTCTTCATGCTGCTACCACTCCCCTGTCACTTTGATTGACAGGGCCAAGCAGTGTCCGGGTGTCAGATACTGATGACCTATCCAGAACATGGGTCATCAGTATAAACGTCTCAGAAAACCCCTTTTAAATAGGGAAATACCCACCTTCTCTTATACATTGAACTGTAGGAGCTGGACAAATGGATGAACCTGCGGCTCTCCTTGCTAGGGAGAGCTCATCTTTTAAAAGTATTTAGTTTTGCACATTTTTTTTATATTCAATACTAGCAGAAGGACCCGGCTTCTCACGGGTATATTTCATCTATTTCATTTAATGTTTGTGTGTATCGTTAAAAGATATTGACAGTATCCCACATAACAGTGACCTCTACAGCCCCCCGCCCTTCTAACAGTGAGCTCCACAGTCCCCCACCCCTTAACACTGACCCCCCCACAGTGCCCCGCCACTTTAAAATTGGACCCCCACAGCAGCCCATCCCCTTAACTTTGACCTTCACAGCAGCCCGCCCCTTTAACAGTGAGTTTGACAGCACCCCACTCCCTTGACCGTGACCTCCTCACGGGCTCTCCCACTTAACAGTGACCTCCACAGTACCCCGCTGCCTTAACAGTGACCTCCACAGTACCCCGCTGCCTTAACAGTGACCTCCACAGTACCCCGCTGCCTTAACAGTGACCTCACAGTACCCTGCTGCCTTAACAGTGACCTCACAGTACCCCGCTGCCTTAACAGTGACCTCACAGTACCCTGCTGCCTTAACAGTGACCTCACAGTACCCTGCTGCCTTAACAGTGACCTCCACAGTACCCTGCTGCCTTAACAGTGACCTCCACAGTACCCTGCTGCCTTAACAGTGACCTCACAGTGCCCTGCTGCCTTAACAGTGACCTCCACAGTACCCTGCTGCCTTAACAGTGACCTCCACAGTACCCCGCTGCCTTAACAGTGACCTCCACAGTACCCTGCTGCCTTAACAGTGACCTCCACAGTACCCCGCTGCCTTAACAGTGACCTCACAGTACCCTGCTGCCTTAACAGTGACCTCACAGTACCCTGCTGCCTTAACAGTGACCTCACAGTACCCCGCTGCCTTAACAGTGACCTCCACAGTACCCTGCTGTCTTAACAGTGACCTCACAGTACCCCCCGCTGCCTTAACAGTGACCTCCACAGTACCCTGCTGTCTTAACAGTGACCTCACAGTACCCTGCTGCCTTAACAGTGACCTCACAGTACCCCGCTGTCTTAACAGTGACCTCCACAGTACCCTGCTGCCTTAACAGTGACCTCCACAGTACCCTGCTGCCTTAACAGTGACCTCCACAGTACCCTGCTGCCTTAACAGTGACCTCACAGTACCCTGCTGCCTTAACAGTGACCTCACAGTACCCTGCTGCCTTAACAGTGACCTCACAGTACCCCGCTGCCTTAACAGTGACCTCCACAGTACCCTGCTGCCTTAACAGTGACCTCACAGTACCCTGCTGCCTTAACAGTTACCTCACAGTACCCTGCTGCCTTAACAGTGACCTCACAGTACCCTGCTGCCTTAACAGTGACCTCCACAGTACCCCGCTGCCTTAACAGTGACCCCACAGTACCTTGCTGCCTTAACAGTGACCTCACAGTGCCCCGCTGCCTTAACAGTGACCTCACAGTACCCTGCTGCCTTAACAGTGACCTCCACAGTGCCCGCCCCTTTAACAGTGACCTCCACAGTGCCCGCCCCTTTAACAGTGACCTCCACAGTGCCCTGCCCCTTTAATGCTAGGACTACATGACGACATGTGTCGCACGACATTTTGTCTCAACAGTGACATGTGACAAGCTGCGACAAGACAGTTGCAAAAAATCCATCCAAGATTTTTCTGCGACTGTCGAGTCGCAGTGCAACACTATAGACTTATAAAAATTGTCACACAACATTGGTGCGACATCAATGTCGCGTGACACATGTAGCAGTGTAGTTGTGCCCTATGTGTCGTGCGACACATGTAGTCGTTTAGCCCAAGCCTAAAGCTGACCTACAGCAGGGAAGAAAAATGGCTGGGTTGTTATGGAAACCTGGAGTAAAACTGTGTGTATGTGGAGACTAAGTGCCTGCAAGCTTTTATTAGCTGATAAGGGACATGTGACCGTGTGTATGGCAGTTGGGATATGAAGAGGAAGACTTGCAGGCTTGTATTGGCTAATGCAGGTCAGTTTTTGGGAATCTCTCAGGAACGGTACGTCCTAGAGAGCTGTGAACCCAAAAATATTTATTTCCAGGTAGTAAGGGATGTGTATACCAAGTTTCATTGAAATCAATGGTTGCGTTTTTGAGTGATCGCGGAAAATACATACATATACGGTATACGTCCTTCTTTATATATATTGTATATAGATAAATAATACCACTCTTATGGTGCCATACCGACATACATAGATTGCAGTCAGCCTTTGTAGCGTTTCTATAGAGGAAAAAACGTCCATGCATGGTGTACGCAAAACTGTGTTTATTAAAGTGGGAGGGAAGTCTTTAGTTGCCCAGGATGTGGGGATACGACTTGGCTGTACTATTTAGACATGTTAGGGATTGGATTTGCCGCTTTCCAATTTAGAACATGAGAAATCCCTGGTACAACCTTTAGACCTCAGGGGAATTCTACACACCGAAAAATATGTTCCCAAACATAATCAAACAGCTTACTAATTAAGGCTACCATAGCTACATGGAAAGTGATACGTAAATTATATAAGCCTCCGATCTATATACATATAAACATTGGGACATCGACACAATTCTAACATTTTTGGCTCTATACACCACCAGCATGGATTTAAAATGAAACAAACAAGATGTGCTTTAACTGCAGACTGTCAGCTTTAATTTGAGGGTATTTACATCCAAATCAGGTGAACGGTGTAGGAATTACAACAGTTTGCATATGTGCCTCCCACTTGTTAAGGGACCAAAAGTAATGGGACAATTGGCTTCTCAGCTGTTCCATGGCCAGGTGTGTGTTATTCCCTCATTATCCCAATTACAATGAGCAGATAAAAGGTCCAGAGTTAATTTCCAGTGTGCTATTTGCATTTGGAATCTGTTGCTGTCAATTCTCAAGATGAGATCCAAAGAGCTGTCACTATCAGTGAAGCAAGCCATCATTAGGCTGAAAAAAACACAACAAACCCATCAGAGAGCTAGCAAAAACAACACGCATCAGTGAGCTCAGCAACACCAAAAGACCCGGAAGACCATGGAAAACAACTGTGGTGGATGACCGAAGAATTCTTTCCCTGGTGAAGAAAACACCCTTCACAACAGTTGGCCAGATCAAGAACACTCTCCAGGAGGTAGGTGTATGTGTGTCAAAGTTAACAATCAAGAGAAGACTTCACCAGAGTGAATACAGAGGGTTCGCCACAAGATGTAAACCATTAGTGAGCCTCAAAAACAGAAAGGCCAGATTAGAGTTTGCCAAACGACATCTAAAAAAGCCTTCACAGTTCTGGAACAACATCCTATGGACAGATGAGACCAAGATCAACTTTTACCAGAGTGATGGGAAAAGAAGAGTATGGAGAAGGAAAGGAACTGCTCATGATCTTAAGCATACCACGTCATCAGTGAAGCATGGTGGTGGTAGTGTCATGGCGTGGGCATGTATGGCTGCCAATGGAACTGGTTCTCTTGTATTTATCAATGATGCAACTGTTGACAAAAGCAGAAGGATGAATTCTGAAGAGTTTCAGGCAATATTATCTGCTCATATACAGCCAAATGCTTCAGAACTCATTGGACGGCGCTTCACAGTGCAGATGGACAATTACCCAAAGCATACTGCAAAAGCAACCAAAGATTTTTTTAAGGGAAAGAAGTGGAATGTTATGCAATGGCCAAGTCAGTCACCTGACCTGAATCCGATTGAGCATGCATTTCACTTGCTGAAGACAAAACTGAAGGGAAAATGCCCCAAGAACAAGCAGGAACTGAAGACAGTTGCAGTAGAGGCCTGGCAGAGCATCACCAGGGATGAAACCCAGCGTTTGGTGATGTCTATGCGTTCCAGACTTCAGGCTTTAATTGACTGCAAAGGATTTGCAACCAAGTATTAAAAAGTTAAAGTCTCATTGATGATTATTATTCTGTCCCATTACTTTTGGTCCCTTAACAAGTGGGAGGCACATATGCAAACAGTTGTAATTCCTACACTGTTTACCTGATTTGGATGTAAATATCCTCAAATTAAAGCTGACAGTCTGCAGTTAAAGCACATCTTGTTCATTTCATTTGAAATCCATTGTGGTGGTGTATAGATGTCCCAATATTTATGGACCTGACTATATCTCACTTTATGCCTTTGAGGTCTCTTCTGGGTTTCTCTCAAGGCAAAACCAACAAACGTTTTGGTAAATGGAGATTGCGACAGATTATGGTCTTGTGGGATATGTTAAAATCAAAATCAGACTGATTGGAAAACTGATTAGCGTCTCCTTTTCATAAGTGGGAACGGAAATTGGGAAATGATAATTTAGCTTTAGATAAGAGACGGTATGGACAAGGTAAGATCAGCAATTAGTAGTGAGTAAGAGAGGGAGATGCAGTTTCACATCATACATTAGGCAGCTTATCCTTTTGACCTCTCATATCAGGATGCACCTTCACACTTTATGAGGTGGTGCCCCAAATGTGATTCACAAAACACGAATCTACCGCATGGTTTTTGGGACTGCGCACTATTGAAGCCGTTTTGGTATGAGTTCTCTAATTTTATTATTGACATTTGGAAGATTGATATTTGGGAGACTCCACCACAATGCACTTTTCTATATAGACAGGCACTCCTCACCTGGTCGTACGCAGAAAAAATATTTATTACTAAAATGCATAAAATCATAGAGAAAACAATGCTATTAAAAGTAATACTAATAATTTTTTTTTTTTACATATAAATAAGTTGCGTGTTTATACAAATATGGGTGCAGAAGGTCCTAGAAGTGTAGGAAAGTTCTCATAAATGTCCAGTTAGTAATCACGTTTTCCCAAAAGATCAGGAACACATAAGGATAATTTTATCTTCCCCCAGTTCAGCATGAAAGTGCACAGAAAACCGTCTGTTTTTATGAACAGGCTTTTTTGTGGACATAAAGCGTCCTCAGAGGAAGGAGTCAGTCTGAGACTCCGAAACGCATTTGGTCTAAAAGGACGATACCCGCATCCCATATGTGACTAATAGTGAACATTTATTTTCTACTGAAGGCACTTCCACCCACAGCAATGTACCCCATCGGCGGACCGGCCGAATAAGACATACTACACGTTGGACGCCGAGGACTAACCTATTGCAAGACCCCAGAAGGGGAACCGGACCTGCACGAGCGGCTACAGGCCGTGAAGACTCCAGGACTGGTAACGGCAGCTCTGGATGTTGTAAGTACGGCCACGTAGGACGCCACAGATGGCTCAATATCCAGCTGCCTGAATTAGACACAACTTTACAACTGCTGTGGGAGTTCAATATTATCGATTCACATTGCCATAAATGAACTTGCTACATTGGAACTTTGCTACATTTTAATAACCCTTAGGCCCCTTTCACACGGGTGAGTTTTCTGCGTGGGTGCAATGCATGAGGTAAACGCATTGCACCCGCACTGAATCCGGACCCATTCATTTCTATGGGGCTGTGCACATGAACGGTGATTTTCACACATAACTTGTGCGTTGCGTGAAAGTCGCATCATGCTCTATATTGTGCGTTTTTCACGCAACGCAGGCCCCATAGAAGTTAATGGGGCTGCTTGAAAATCGCAAGCAAGTGCCAATGCGGTGTGATTTTCACGCATGGTTGCTAAGGAGACGATCGGGATGGGGACCCGATCTTTATTATTTTCCCTTATAATGGATATTTTACTATGCATTCTGTATTAAGAATGCTATTATTTTCCCTTATAACCATGTTATAAGGGAAAATAATAAAATCTACAGAACACCTAACCCCGAACCCGAACTCCTGCGAAGAAGTCTGGGTTCTGGTCTGGGTACCAAACATGCCGATTTTTCTCACTCGCGTGCAAAACGCATAAAAAAATTTGCACTTGCGGGGAAAAATCTTCCCGCAACGCACCCGCATCTTTTCCAGCACGTCACCCGCAACACCCGTGTGAACCCAGCCTTATAATCATTGGGAATTATTGTAGCATCATTCTGTGACCCAGAACCCAGTGACATACTGACTCTGATATTCGGGAACTGATGGAGCCTTTTACATTGCCCACATGGTATAGTATAGCTCAACCGAAAGGCACTTTCGGAAGACTGCACCTTGCTTAGTAGGTCCAGGGGTTACAGTTCAAGGGGGTTCTAAAATATAATTATTGGTAAGGTGAATATAACTTTTTTCTTTTTACCAAATTTTTTGTCTTTTTAAAAATTAATGATCAGCCATACAACCCTTCTAAGATATGTGAATAATACTGTATGTTTGTCCTATGGTCAGGTTTAGAAAGTAATGGATGATTAAATTAGTTAATCAGTAGTGATAAGCTGGAGGGGCAATATTCTAATTCATAATATTTCGCTAATATTTGGTAGAATATTTGTCATATATTTGAGAATTCGAGAATTCAAGATTATTTTCTTGATCGCGAAAAATTGGCAATGTAATATTCGTGTAATGCGCTCGAAATACAGCTGTGGGTCACGTTTGCTACATTTTTCAAGCTGCTAGAAGTTTCCTGAGACTAGAGAAAATGGTTGGCATGGCAGAACTTTACAAAAGCTTTATATGCAGATAGAGTGCTCCAATATATTCGCGATTGCGAAATCGGCACCAATGATGCGAATATTTTGCCGCAATACGGGCAACTTCACATTTTAACAGGTCTGACTACTTATTAGTGATTGGTGCACTAAGTATTGTTGTGACATCACCGCCCTATGTCTGTAGCATGTATGTATGGACAGCTACACTATATCACTATCTAACCTACACTGACTATCTCCTACTAACTATCTGTATTATATATATATAAGATAACTAACTATCTAATGTAATGACACAGCAAAGCAGAGAGCACAGCAATAAGGCTAGGTCTATACGACGACATTTGTCGCACGACAAAAAGTTGCGCGACAAATAGGGCGCAACAGTTGTCGCGCGACATTTTGTTGCACTAATGTCGCGCGACAATTTTTATAATGGCAGTCTATGGTGTTGCACTGCAACATGCGACATATTGTGACTGCGACGCGACAGTCGCAGAAAAATCCATCTTGAATGGATTTTCTGCGACTGTCGCATCGCAGTCGCAGCATGTCGCATGTTGCAGTGCGACACCATAGACTGCCATTATAAAAATTGTCGCGCGACATTGGTGCAACAAAATGTCGCGCGACAAATGTCGTCGTGTAGACCTAGCCTTACACTGCTCTCTCTGCATACAATGGCTGCTGGGGAGGTTCTTATATAGTAAGGGGTAGGCAGCTTTCCTATTGGTTGCTAGGGATGTTGCTAAGCTCAGACAAAGACATTGCAGCCTTCTCATTGGCCCACAAGCAAGAAGGGAGGTTACTGATGAAAAAAAAAAAAATCGAGAATATTCGAAATTACAAATATATATCACTATATTCTAAATATTCGCTAATTCTCGAAGTGCCGATATTCGCAAATAATATTCGCTATTCGAATATTTGAGCCCAACACTATTCATCAGCTCAATATCACATACAATAACAGAATACAGTATAAACACCCTGAGATGAGCAGGTTAACGGTGGAGTCGGGCAAAATAGCTATCAGTGGAAAAGGCGACCATCTCAAGTGTATGGCTGGCTTTACACCTACAAGGAGGCTTATCGTCAATGTATCTGGGGGGGATCAATCCGTTATCAACTTCCACTGGACTGCCTTTGCTACTGAATCACGTAGGTGCCACTTCGTAATGAATCTGTAAATGTGTTGACACATCATTATTTATGCTAATTAATAATAATGGACTGTGTGATAAAAAACCAATTTTTCTGACAAATGATGTGTATTTTAAGGTAACATGCTGTATATGCACACTTGTAGCATAGACCCTGTTTAATAGGCTTATACGACAGATTCAGATTACACTAAAGGCTTCAGAGGTCTGGAAACTGTACTGAAAACAGGTTTATTATATAGTCTCTGATGGGTGCATTTATATTTCTACTTTAAATGGGACTTCAGTTCTGCTGTCATGTAATATGTCATATAGTGAATCTTAGGGTACATTCATATGTTGCGGCAACGCTGCAGATTTTCTGTCACGAAATTGCATGCAGAAAATCCGCAGAATTTTACAATACCAGCAGAGAATTGAGTTTTTAGCAATTCTCATCTACGTGCTGCGGAAAAAAATCTGCTATGGAAATTGAACTGTGGTGCAGATTTTAAATGCAGATATCTCCCTTTGCAATGCAAAAAGCTAAATCTGGGTCACTCTAGCAGATTCTGTGTGACAAAAAGTGTACCGTTTGGTGTGTTTGTTTTGTTTTTTCTTTTTCTGCTGCAGATTTTCTTCTGCAGAAAATCTGCAGCATTTCTGTAACTTGTGAACGTAGCCTGATACCAAACCCATTTATCAAATCCTTTATCAGAGCTCATACTACGCGGCTGCCTGCACAGATCCAACAATTATGGGGAATCTTTCCGATAATCTGCTGCTAGTATGTAAATTATAATTCTAAAATCGTTCTTATTGGTATATCAGTTAGTCTTATCTGCAAATCTGACAGTATATCTGTCTTAAGATATCTGTCTATACCCACACAGCACTTTCTAAGTAAAGCCTCTCAGGTTCTATATCCAGGAATAGTCATGTGTAAGTGTGAGCTCTATACAGGCGTAGGGGGAGGGAGACCCCCTCTAAATATGGTCAGTACTCAGACCCCCAGCTCGGACCCTCACAAGGCTGGACAGTCCTGGCTTCTCTCCAAATATGGAGCTGAGTGAGTGTGGGATTTCCGTGATCACCGATACAGGGGCTACCAATATAAATACATGGCTGTGTACAGCAGTTGGCAGCTCTCAGCCACACTCACGCCCTCACTACTGCAGCAAGGTAAGTCCTCTACAGCATCAGCCAACCTTTCATAGAAAGCACTGCACAAAGGAGTCCCTTTATTTCCCATTATTTATTATACAATCAAAGTATTTCCTATTTTGCAAGCCTTAACCAAGCACTTATCTCACTAGTTCAAAACCTGGTAAAGGTTGTGACATTTTGCATTTATTCATTTATTTATTTGTTTAGCCAAAGCCTTGACTGTATCATAAGAAGAGGAAAGTTAGTATAACACATCTTTATACTCCTCTTTTTATAGCAATCCTGTTTTTTTGCTTAAAAAGAACCTGTCACCAGAAAATGCAGTGTAACCTGCAGGCAGCATATTATAGAGAAGGAGCAGATTGGTATATAGTTTTTTAGGAAAAGATTCAGTAAACATTTTTAGTCTATACATTAAAACCTCTGCTCTTTTTCAGCTCAGTAGTGAAGTAGGCAGTCATATGAGTGACAGCGATCTGTGTATACACATACCAGGAATGCTATCAATCACTGATATGAACCACTTTGGTACTGAGCTCAAAAGTGCAGAGCTTTAGATGTATACAATTACAAATTGTGCAGAATCCTTTCCAGATGACTATAAATCGATCTGCTCAGCTTCTTCCGCCCTATAACATCCTGCCTGCAGATTGCACTGCATGTTTAAAGGGGAGGGGGTCTCAATTTAAAACTGCCCTATATGAGCAAGGTCTTAGTTCTAGGTTTTCTATATATAATTCCTGCAAAGAAATAGGTAAACTCAACAGTGATTTCATTACAGTAGAATTACATCTGTGTAAAGCATGGACTGACCTCTAGAGCCAGGCTCCTACAGCCATTCGCAGCAGCAGTATCTGCGCAGACTTGCTTGGCAATAATGCCCTCTGTATGGCAAGCCACAAAGAACGACTAGACAAGCAATCTCATAACAACCTCTTCTTATATATATTAACTACTCCATTAGTTTACGTGTTAGCCCAAGAAACACACACAATTTACCCAAAACTAAAATTGACACTAACTTTTTTTCTACTTACACTGACCAAATGCTATTCTTGGTTGGTAAGACAATATTGAAATCACTGAAGTTTTCCAAGAATCCTTACCAATGATGGCATGGTCCAAACTGTTTCATCATGGTTAAAGGGATTCTGTCACCAAGTTTTAGGCTATAGAGATGCGGACATGCACGGCTAGATCGCCGCTAGCATGTCCGCAATATATCGGTCCTATAGGGCTGTGTGCTTTTATTTTCTTTAAAAAAGGATTTTAGAGATATGTAAATTAGTCTTGTAAGGTGCCCAAGGGTCTGTACGAACCTTCCTGGTGCCCAGCCACGCCCGCCTGTGAAGGAGCCCAGCACCGCCTATGTCCTCCGAATCTCCTTCTTATGTCACCGATAGATAGCTGTAATCTCGCGATGCGCGAGCTCGTGCATGCGCACTTTCTTCCCTGAGGCTGATGCCAGCACAGGGAAGGAACACTATACCGGCACTGCGCACAGCCCTATAGGACAGGTATATTGCGGACATGCTAGCGGTGATCTAGCTGTGCATGTCCGCAGCTCTATAAGATGTAAGATGTTAATGCTTGGCAAGGACTTGCTAGGAGTTAATTATATCCTGCTAGTGCCAAAGTTCTAGCTTGACAACTTCTTCAGAAGGACAGTTAAGACAGAAAGGAACAACTGTGCTAAAGGAGCAGATGGAGCAGCAAGGGGGACAGGTGCAACAGCTAGGCGGGGGAGAAGTATTATTTGACAGTGTCCTGCTGTTACATAAGTGTATTCTCTTTCTCTGCTCCCTTAATAGCCTCTCTCCAGACTACACCATGTGTGACGAAGACGAGACCACCGCCTTGGTGTGCGACAATGGTTCAGGACTGGTAAAAGCTGGCTTTGCCGGAGATGATGCTCCTCGTGCTGTGTTCCCCTCCATTGTTGGACGTCCCCGTCACCAGGTAATATCTTCACACATTTAGTCATCTATGTCAATGGAGTATGACTTTCTAATATCATTAAAATATTAAAACATAAAATGTTTTTCTGTAGTTTAAATCTAGATTTTTTTTTATTGATGCTCAGACCTCTTTGCAGCCATTAGTTTTTTGGGCTAGTCTAGTATATTATGAACACTACCTTTAAGTTGTCATCTGTTGGCAACATACATATTGTAATAGTAGATGTTGTATTGAGTAGCATTACTCTAGTTTTATTTACTAGTATCACAAATACATGTTATTTTTTCATTTTCTTCTGAGAATGATGTCTTCGGACTGCAGTTGGAAACATTTGCTCTGAATGAATGCTCATTCAGGTTTCATGCACATAGAGGACAAAATGAAGCAGAATTGTGCACCATATTATGATAAAACTCAATGCGTCCTTTGTTTTTTATTTTCTTCACGAAAGCTTTCCATGTCCAAGTCTGAATCTGTCAGACTGGATTGCTGTAGTCCGCAACAGATTTCCATAAAATAAACTCTTGTAGCTAATATCTATTTTATGTTACAGTAATGTATTATTCCATGGCAATTACATATCTGCATCTATAATTTCCTTCTCACAAATACATTTTCCCTCTCCAGGGTGTCATGGTTGGTATGGGTCAAAAAGATTCCTATGTTGGGGATGAAGCCCAGAGTAAGAGAGGTATCCTGACTCTTAAATACCCAATTGAACATGGTATCATCACCAACTGGGATGATATGGAAAAGATCTGGCACCACACCTTCTACAATGAATTGCGCGTAGCCCCAGAGGAACATCCCACCCTTCTAACTGAGGCTCCCCTGAATCCCAAAGCTAACCGTGAGAAGATGACACAGATCATGTTTGAGACCTTCAACGTCCCTGCAATGTACGTTGCCATCCAGGCTGTGCTGTCTCTGTATGCTTCTGGCCGTACCACAGGTGAGATCCAAATATCAACTTAACATAGTATTAGATATAACAACATAATTGTCTAATTTTATTCATCTCATTCTATGTACAATTAATCATTTGAAAATATCTCAACAGGTATTGTGCTTGACTCTGGAGATGGTGTCACCCACAATGTGCCAATCTATGAAGGTTATGCCCTGCCCCATGCTATCCAGCGTCTGGACCTGGCTGGTCGTGACCTGACTGACTACCTCATGAAGATCTTGACTGAGAGAGGCTACTCTTTTGTCACAACTGGTAAGGACTGCTTGCATAAGAAATCAAAAGACAAAAGCTAAAGGCAAAATTAAACAAAATACAGTTTCCAATCAATACGCCAAGTCTTTATAATAATGGTTAGAACAAGTGATATTAACAATGGACGGCGTTGATTTATGCTTTGGTTAGATTTCAGATGTTTGCTATTTCACAGTTTAGTCATGCCCATCTTTCTTTCTATACAGCTGAGCGTGAAATTGTTCGTGATATCAAGGAAAAGCTGGCATACGTAGCTTTGGACTTTGAGAATGAAATGGCAACAGCTGCCTCCTCATCCTCTCTGGAGAAGAGCTATGAACTTCCAGACGGACAAGTTATCACTATTGGAAATGAAAGGTTCCGTTGCCCAGAAACCCTCTTCCAGCCATCCTTCATTGGTAAGAAGGCAGTTATGTCCACAACATCTGCAACTGGTTTGTTGTGATAGTCATTGATCTCACACTGTTTTTTATCCACCCTAGGCATGGAATCTGCAGGTATCCATGAAACCACCTACAACTCCATCATGAAATGTGATATTGATATCCGCAAGGACCTTTATGCCAACAACGTTCTCTCTGGTGGTACCACCATGTACCCTGGTATTGCTGACCGTATGCAGAAGGAAATCACAGCCTTGGCACCCAGCACCATGAAGATCAAGGTAAGCATTAGATAACTGCTATGTATAATACACATAACAGCAGACTCAGGCATATTGCATATCAGAATGTGTATTAGGACAAAAGCTATGGTCTGAATATATGAAGTATCTACCCATCTGTTCTCAATTTGTGTTATAAATGAAATTACTAGTCAATGATGAAAGTAATTACACACCCCTTATGGAAAAACAAAGAAAGCATTAAAAAAAAAGCTAAACACTAGCTGTGTGCACCCCACATCATGTGGACCCTCTGACTCCGTAATGCAGGGTGCCCATGGCCAGTGTCCGTGTTTTGCAGATCAGTGGTTTGCGGTCTGCAAAATGGACAAAGATGTGTGAATGCACCTTAATATGTAGAGAATGCATTTCTATTTCGATGATGAATAACCTTTGGTAATTTTCTTTCTCATAGATCATTGCACCACCTGAACGTAAATACTCTGTCTGGATTGGAGGTTCCATCCTGGCTTCTCTCTCCACCTTCCAACAGATGTGGATCAGCAAGCAGGAATACGATGAGGCTGGTCCTTCCATTGTGCACAGGAAGTGCTTCTAAGCTAACAACCCAAACCAACATTTTCCAATCCTTCATGTGGTACACTAGCAATTACAGAGATGATCTATTCCTACGAAAAATAAACTTACCTTTTGAATACGTTTTTGCTTCTTATTTGTTTAAAAGAATTATACTGCAAAATCTAAGTGCAGTAACATTTGACAACCCACCAGCAAATAAAGGCCAACAGAGTTATAGGAAGATAGCGGCTGCAATGTCCCTCTTATACAGTCAGCAAGCTGATCTCTCTTATATCTTGGGGAACAACTGATTGGGTAGTAGGTATTGGGACAGTGGTGTTGCTGCCAATACACAAAAGAAATAAACCAACGTATAAAGCAAGCTAAAGTTTTTTGTTATGAGCAACAATGGACTAAGGACAGAATCAAATAAAATCTAAAAACACATCGATATCATGTAATTTACACAGTGCATTCTGCAGCAGTAGCATCTAAGCCAGGGATCAGCAACCTTTGGCACTTGGCCTACATATCCCAGCATGCTTCATTCATTTTTATGGACGTTTGGAGAAGAGCAGAGTAACAAGGCATGCTGGGAGTTGTAGTTTCACAACAGCTGGAGTGCCGGAGGTTGCCTACCCCTCATCTAAGCCTTATAAGGCAGACAAAACAGAATTTAGAGACACTGTTTTTGGGGCTGACAGTATGATTTTTTGGGATACATTTTAAATGTTTCATTTGCAATGCAGATTGAACTTATACACACCCATTTAGAAACACTATTTCCTTATCGTCCTCAGGCAGCACATAGGAGGATATGTTCTCCCCAAGTTGATAACTGTTGGACCACAAGAGATATTGCAAATCTGATTTTGGCAATCAATGCTACATGACTTCCCATTGAAAAAATGTGCCCTTCATCCAATATGGCGGATTTCAAGATGGGGGCCATGTTCTGGACATAGCCTAAAAGATAGGTCCTTCACCCATTACTTGCTGGGGTATTCAGATATTTCAATTTCCCTTTAGTTTCTGAAATAAAAGGGTGTCCTGAGACTTTTGACTCGCCCTGTAGATCACCAGGTGTACCCTGGCAGCAAGTTCAAACCATGCGGTATGGTTGGTTCCTTGCTTGTTTTTCTTACATCAAGTTCAGACTACACAATGTGAATTGTGCCCTGCAGCAAGTACAAGCCATATAATTGGGATTGTTTCCTGCAGCAGGTACAAGCCAAGCAATATATGGGTTCCTGCAGTAAGTATAGGAAAGGAATGCTCAACCTGCCCTCCAGCTGTCGTAAAACTACAACTCTCATCATGCCCTGCTGTAGGCATTCTTGGCATGCTGGGAGTTGTAGTTTTGCAACAGCTTGAGGGCTGCAGGTTGGGCCTCCCTGGTATAGGATATGCAATGTGCATATATGGTTCTGGCAGGAAGTACAGGCCATGCAGTGTGGATTGGTTCAGGTTACACAAAGAGGCACATGTACTCATATTCCAGTCTTGAGCCTCCCGTGCTGGAATGATATGCTCCTAGTTTGTTAAGAGGCAGATAGCTGGTAATAAATTAGGCACATCTCTGCCCTGCCGTGCCCCAGAAACTGAAGTCTGCCCCAGCTAGGGGCTGTGTAGGCTTCCTCTATAACTTGCACATGTTATAGTAAACCCAGCAGGACGCACTAAGCCTTTCTTCTTTTATTGCCACTTTATAAAAGTAGTAAAAAACGTATAAAGTCACAAAGTATGGTACACAAATGGTGTAAAGCCCTTTGTAAATGTCCCTAAATGTGTATTGTTTCCTGCAGTAAGTACAGGTCACACAATATGAAATGGTGCCTGCAGTAAGTACAAGCAGAATTGATGCAGGCCGCAAAATATATTATTTCCTGCAGAAAAATTAGGCCACGCAATATGTATTAATGGCCATGTAATGTGTTGGTTCAAGGCAGCAAGTAGACATAAATATTACAAGCCACGGGGGGTGTCCCTGGCATAAAGTGTATTTCATGCCATGGGGGATCCCATATTACACACCATAGGAGGTGACCCTGGCAGTCTTAAATTGCTTGACTTGGGGCGTCCCTGGCATTGATTCTGCAGGCCATGTTGGCATCAGCCATGTTTCATGTCTTGGGAGTGTTCCTTGGGATTTGAGGTTTGGCTTGCGAGAGGAGTTCTCTGGCATCTCTTAAATTGCTTGCCTTTAGTATCTCTGCGTTCTAGGCCGGCATCAGATAAATTCCTAGCATTGAAGTGTTCTTGAGCATCATGCCTTTTGCTCACCATGGTATCTTTCCAGGTGGTCTTCTCTGATTTCTCTGTTACCATTACTATGGTTTCCTATGTAGTACTATTAATGGGATACCTTTGTTGTCCTTGCTGTTGCCAGGCTGTGCTGACCATAATTATTTATCTGATTTGTGTTGTCAATATCTGGCATAGCATTTTAGGTTGTCAGCTTTTCTCCTTAATGTTTAGATGTGTACATGCTTTTGTTTCCTTTTATCAGCTGTTGGGCAGTTTGAGTCTGCAGATGAATATGACCTGTTCTCAGTTGTCAACCTGTTTTTCAGGGGCAGCCTCCCTGCCTCCTTGTTCTCTTCATTTATTGTATGTACTGTTCTAACATAGGATCTCTGAGCCTTTTAGCCTCACCATTTCTTTTAGGTTTACGCTCCCTTGCACCTGTTAAAAAAGCATCTGATCTTAGCTTTCTGTGGCCTGTGGATTATCAGTTTCATGTTCTGATATTTCTTATGTTTTTGTGTATATGGAGAGACTTCCCAGGTGAGCTTCTGTGGAGGAAACATAAGTCTGTCACAGGTTGTGCCGTGTGTGTCCATCTGCATTTGACCAGTGTTATAGCCATGGATCCATGTACCTCTGCTTCTGGGACAGTTTTTTTTCTTGCTACTATCCAGAAGCTTTCTCCTCTGATTTCTGCACAGATGGTGGTTCCCCCCAAGAAGCGGAATTTATGCAGCACGCAATAATTCTTCTTGCAACCGAGTCTCAAGTGGCTGGTTCATCAGCTGCGCTAGTCGTCCTATAAACACTATAAGAAGCGTAGAGTCTCTATGTCCTGACTCAAGTGCGTCTGAGAGAAAGATTGTTCTCTCTCTCTGATGATTCTGTTTAGAATATAGTATTGGGCGCCTGTGCAAGAATGAAGAAGTTATATCCATATGGTTAAAAAGTTATGTGACGGTCTGAGAAGGCGCCACCTTCAAGTTTACTATATCTTACCTGACAATTTCTGTTGAACCACAAAGATCTTTGTATCATACGAGTGGAATTCCTTATGAAGATGCATTAGATCCATTTCTACTGAGTCTCCTACCTGGAGGAGCATATTACCCCTGTAATATGCAAACAAGGCCACAAACCAGCAGGTGTGGACCCACTGTGCCATGTGACCAACCTCCTTTAAGGGCATTGTCTAAGTGAACCTCCCTATATGGTAAAGAAAGACATTCCCGAGGGGTACACCACGTCGCTACCTCTTGAGGAGGATTGGCACACGAAGCAGCTGGTCCAGGCGGACCAGAAGGTACGGATGTAGTCAACAGGCTGAGTTGTAACCAGAAGCGACAGTGCAGGACCAAGTATGAGGCAGAGTTGTAGTCGTACAAGCAATGGGCCGGGGCAGGCAGCACAGATATAAAGCAGGCACAGATACAAAGCAGGCAAGGCTCAGACAGGTGGTAGAATCCAGTAAACAAGCACGGGTCAGTAACACAGGCACCTGGAAAGGGGGCTGGACCACTTATATAGGTTATATAACCGTTAAAGAACAGGAAATGACAAGCGCCGGCACTTACAGGAAACCATGGTGGAACGTATTCCAGGACTGCAGCAGGAATTGGAAGGCACCGGCAACAGATCACTGCAGCTATCCTTTTTATTTTATGCAGTTATATAGCGCTGCAATATTCTGCAGCGCTACACATGCATTAGTATCAAGCTGTCCCCAATGGGTCCCACAATATAAGTTCCCTATCAGCATGTCTTTGGAGTGTAGGAGGAAACCGGAGAACATAGATACTCCAAGCAAATGTTGTCCTTGGTTGGATTCGAACCGAAGACCCCAGCGCTGCTAGGCACCAGTGCTAACCACTGAGCCACCGTTTTTCCCAAATTGTGTTACTCTGTAAGTTGCCTCAATGGTACCAAAGATCTGTTTATACGTGACCATGTCTGCCTACTGTCTCTCCTTATCTAGCAGATTTTCTTTGAATTCTACATTCTTGGGAGTTCAAGGGGCCAAATACTACTATACGATAGAAAAGGCGTCCTCTCCTTTTCCAGGTAAGGCCTGATCTGCCCCCTTCAGATTCCACCCCTTGGGCAGAGAGGGCCAAGTCTATTTTTATGTTCTGCAATGCAGCCTCCTGGTCCTGTTTCCACCTTTGTGTAGCTCTACAGGCTTTATATAAAAACCTCTAAGATTCAGGTTTTGGCATGGCCATTCTGCAAAATGTACCCCATCTATCTTTTGCAATTTACATCCTGCTCTGTGCTACCTGAGGACAAGGAGGAAAGACAAAATTTGTCTTCGAGTACTTTCACAGTAGTGTTTTTCTTTTCTGGCATAGAGTTCCGTCCTAGGGGCTCAATACTGGAAAAAAACTGATCAGTTTTATCCTAATGCATTCTGACTGGAGAGCGATGCAAACAGTATGCATCAGTATGTCTTCAGTTCAGTCACTATCACGGTATTTGGCCAAAGAAAATACCGCAGCATGCTGCAGTATTTTCTCCGTCCAATTCCGAAACACTTCCGAAATACCGAAAAGCTGCAAACCACAGGTCTGAATTGACCTGCGGTTTGCGGCGATCGCTGATAAGGGGGGGGGGGTCACATGACCCCCCCGGCGTTGTGACAGGATGCCCGCTTAATGATTTCAGCGGACATCCTGTTCCTATTAACCCCCGCCGTGCCGCAAGCTAGTTTTAAAGTTATGACGTACCGGTACGTCATGGGTCCTTAAGGACTCGGGAAACATGCCGTACCGGTACGTCATAATTCCTTAAGGGGTTAAAGTAGTAGGCCTAAGTACATTTACAGGTTTATTTGCGAAAATACAAAAGGCCCTCCAAACACGCAGGTAGATCTTGGACGTGACTCTCTTGCGACTTGCCAATAGAGTGTTGACTAACTCCTCTGATTCTGATCCTAACCCTTTCTTCCTTAAAATCTGCCTTTCAAAAGCCAGGCAGTCAAATGAAGATTCTCTACCGCAGGGTGAAGGATGGGGCCCTGAGCTAGAAGTCCCGGGAAGACTGGAAGAAGCCAAGGGGAGGCAACTGACATTCTGCGGAGCCAGGAAAACCAAACCCTCCTGGGCCAGAAGGGATGATGACTAGAGCAGTCTCCTCCCTCATCTTTTTCAGGACTCTTGGCAATATTTTTAATGGTGGAAAGGCATAACGAAGTCCTTCTCTCCATGATTGAGCCAAAGCATCCACCGCTGTTGGATGCTCTTCCGGAAAAAGAGAGAAGAACCTCTTCACCTTCCTGTTGATTTTTGTGGCAAAGAGGTCTGTCACTGGAAGACCCCATAAGGCAACTATCTTGTTGAATATCTTCTGGTCCAAAGACCATTCTCCTTGATGCAGATGATGGAGACTCAAGAAGTCTGCTGTCACATTGTCCCTTTCTCTCAGATGTACTGCAGAAATTGACAAAAGAGAATCCTCTGCCAGACAAAATATCTTTTGACTGAGGGACATTAGACGCGGGATCTAGTACCTCCCTGTCTGTTGATGTATGCCCCCACAGTCATTGTCTGAATACATTTTTACATTCCTGCCTCTCGTTACATGTAGACTCTCCTTCAAGGCTATCCAGATGTCATATAGCTCCCTGAAATTGTGAGACTGGGACTGAATCTCTGGATCCCAAGATCCCTGAAGAATCAGGGATTCTATATGGGCCTCCAACCATAAGGACTTGCATCTGTGGTCAGGAGTAAGACATCTTGTCTCTGCCACGGAACTCCCCCCCCGGAGATTCGATAGATTCATCCACCACTTCAGTGAGAAAAACAGGTACTGAACTCTGGATCTGATCAGACAGGCTTTGTGAAGGGGAAGCAGGCACATCTGTGACGTGGAATCTAGGCTCATCCCTAAAAAGGTGCACACCTGACTCGGAATTGAACTGTACTTTTCTATGTTTAGATCCCATCCTAATCTGTCCAGTACCTCCCTGAACCATGAAATCCGTTCCTCCAGCTGTGTGAATGTCTGAGAGAGAAGGAGAAAGTCATCCAGATATGGGATAACAACCAAATCCTTCTCCCTCAAGTGGGCCATCATTTCTGCTATAATCTTTGCGAATCCCCTAGGGGCCTGCGACAACCCGAAGGGGAGCGCCCGAAAATTTCACGTCCAGGACCCTGTCCTCTAACTGAACCCTACCCGTAGGTACTTTTGGTGACTTAGATGTCTAGAGACATGGTAGTAGGCATCCCTGAGATCCAGAGACGCCATAAAACAATTTAGAAACGGATTTAAAATCACCGACTTGATCGTTTCCATACGAAATTTAGTTTGAACTCAGCACATACTTAGTTGCAATACTGCCTGACTGCCTCTCACTATAGCAACTCATCTCATTGAGCGTGGCTCATCTTAAACTTGGTCTAGACTAGGTGTTTAGAGACATTCAGTAAACAGAAAAAACATATGTTATCACACAAAATACCTTTCAGTAGAATATTACTATGTAATCAGCATTGCAGAGAAACAAATACAAATGCAAAATCACTGCTGACGCAGAACTGTGTGGCCATCTGAGTCTACATTCAAGCAGCTGATTTTGCTGCAGATGTCAGCAGCTCTTAGACTAAGGCCCCCTTTCAGATGAGCAAGTTCCATGCGTGGGACCTCCAGCACGAGTATCTTGTCCTGACCACCCAGCACTGTCGGGGTGGTATAGCATTATATTGATTTATGATGTTATGTAACCCTTAGAGGTCTGGAATGTATTCGATAACACTGACATAATGCTCTCAGTCCAGTCCACGCAGTTCCACTGTAGAAGATCTGCAGCATATTTCTCCACATTGCTGTACATTAAAGAGCCTGATGTTAGGGGTCAACCCAACTCAGTAACAAGAGAACAGATCACTGCTGTCACACAGAAAACCAATGGAAGCGTTCTGAAGTCAAACAAGAATTTATTTACCGTTAAAAGGACTAGTAGAGACATGAGTTACACACATGTCCACAACAGTGCTGCATTTTAACATCACAAAGTTTAAAAAACATAAAAAAGTACAAAAAAAAAGACAATCATTTTGTCCATTATGATCCTCCACAGTCCTCAGGTATCTGCCTCTATATTCAATGGCAGCAGCCAGCACATTGTGCTGAATGTGAATGCGGAGCATCTCCAAACTTTGTTCTGCGGCTCAGAATCTCATATGTGCAGTCATCACCACAGCAGCCCGATATGCTGGGAGAGGTCTCGTCTATCTCAAACCTGAGTAAGAAGAAGGAAAAACAAATGTGGAGACAAATTAGATATGGGAAGTGGGCAACAAAACAAAAAAAGTAGCTGAACTTACTGTAAAGCATCTCTGAAGAACTGGTAAGCACCATTATTATGTTTAAAGACTGTAAGGACAACCTTCTTCATTTGTGTGCTGCAAAGAAAATGTAAAATTCATTAGCTACCTCCTTTAACCTAACCCCATGTTTCAGACTATAAGACAAACCTAAATGCAGAGTGTAGAAATAAGAAACATGCCCATTTGTATTACTATTGACACTGTTTCAGTGACGAGGTGACAGCAGGTGGTGGGTCAGCACAAGACCTTTTAGTGACGCTTATGGCTTAGCTGTAGATTTGTGTGATGGGCACAAACAGAGGTAAAATTGCAAATAGTGCTCTGGACTGCGATTGTCTCGTGGGGGGGGGGGGGGGGTTAGTTGTGGGCTTGCACTTGAATACTACTTATTGATCAATTATGATTGTCGTGTCAGTACTATATCCTAATATGTCTGAACTGTTGTAGACACTGTAAACACAATGTGCATTTTGTTTGTTTTTGGATAAATCTCAATAAAAAAGTATCCGATAAATAAATAAATAGTGCTCTGGAAAAAATTTGGTCCCTGCTACTGTTCCTTTGTCACTCATCCTCCCAACTCTCACCAAATCCCCGACACCATTTACACTGCTGGTTTATAAAGACATTCTCACCTGGAATTCAATCTATACCACATATAGTCTAAAAAAATTACCGTATGTAGTAATAAAGACCAAAAGGACAGCAAAGAACTCCCAGCATCAGAAGAACTACTCCTAGAATCCTGCACACTTTAAATCACTTACATTGGTCCTTATAGTTTTAGTAGCCTTTTGTGGCTAGGTGATCTCTCCAGCCCTACACATTTTAAAACCATATCCTTACACCATGGACTACATAAAACTTTAGAGATGTATATGTTTCCAATACAGCCTTCAAAGCACATCCATCTGTGAATTAATTAAAAAAAAAACTCAGTGTTTTCTCCCATCCTATACTTATCTTGCACTAGCTCCAATATAATATCTACTGAGGACTTTAAAGAAAAAAAAATCTCTCCTCCTCTACAAAAGATGTAATTTCCCTGCTGCATTACATTTTCATGTCCAGCCTTCCTCAAACAAAAGTAAAGATATCAGACCAATGGGAAACTAACGTTGGGCATGTAATGTCATCCGAATGTAATCTGACTAGAGGTAGCCACAAAGTTCCCCTTGTGCAAACGTCTGTACAGCTTTTCCATAGAGCCGACTTTGTCACCACAGATATGGGGTGGCCAGGACAGAAGCTACTGCACATGTGTGCCTATGCACGCTCCCACCGTCCTGGCGCTTTCTTATAGTGTGCAAGCACGGCCACCGCTGCTGGATTGCAGGGTGGTCATAACCATGGAAACGAGCAGTGTGTAATGTGATGGAAAAATGAATCAAGCCAAGAAAGGAAGCAATATGGACAAAACAATATATCAGTAAGTGCCTTGTATTAAAGGGTATATTAGACGGGCACATTACTAACGAGCGTTCCCAACCATCTGACATTCTAATACTGTCTCTGATTGCCCAATGAATGAGCAAGCGCTCGTTGATCAGGCAATTCAGATCTGCCAGCATGCTGTTATCACGATCTGCTGCCGGCACACCGCTGTCTTGATGAGAAATGCCATAGTGATCGCTCCTCCCTATGCTGCTTAGGACATTGCTGCATGTAATAGCAGTGTCCTCTGCTAGCCATCTGGCGACTGCCAGGGGGCAACGTTTCCCCCCCTACAATCGCTTGCAGCATCGGGGTGTCTAATACACCCTTAACTTTCTCTACATAAAAAAATCCTATTTGCTGAAGTGAGAAAATCCTCTGTCGCTCAGTGATGACAGTAGTTAAACCTGACACCAATAATAAAACGCATCAATTAATACAATGGCAGCCAGGAGTCACATTGGTGCCAAGTGGAAATCTCCCATTCTTACAATGCAGAATCACTCTCATTGTAATATATGACCTGAAGCTCCTTGCCAGGACTCCAGAGACTTGTTTAAATCTGACAACCAATCTGGGGATTGGGTGAGTGTCTAATTTTTTTATATTTTTTTTAACTTTTTTGCACCATTCTGACAATGTTACTAAATACTTTGACCTGCTGGACAACTTCTATCTCTGATGTAAATACTGAAATACTGGCAATGAAGCATTTTATGGTGAGGTCCACATATATTAACTCACCTATTTGCCATCAGCTGCAAGATCTGTACCAGGAATTTCCCTACTCCTTTCCTGCGGACACAGACCTCTAACTGCACCTCATAACTGGAAAAGAATTACAGGGCACACAGAGGTAAGGGTAAAAATAAAATAAAAAAATATTTTAACCCTTTAAATTATGGGGTGTTCTATGCTATGCTGTTCTGTGTGGTCAATTTAAAGGTCAATAACATTAACAGAATCTGTACCACCCCATATAATAACTTTGATCCCACAAATGAGTTGTACCAGGATTTAAAGGGATATTCCAATATTGATGGTCTATCGTCAGGATAGGCCATCAATATCTGATCAGCGTGGTCCAACAACTTGCTGATAAGTTGTTCCCGTGTAGCTCCTGTATCGGAAATACACAGCTCCATTCACTGTGTGTGGACAGATATAGTTTCCGCATTTACTCCAATGGGAGCAGCACTGCGGTAACCAGCAAAGTCCACTACACAATGTAAGATGCTGTATAGTTTCGGCGTATGTGTATCCTGAGAATTGGCCATCAATATTATAATCCTGGAATATCTCTTTAACAGGGAGTTTTGATCATGCTATACAAATGACAACACTAGGTTGGCAATGAAGAAGGCAGTACAATATAACTTTTGTAGACTTTTTCCTCATCAGGAGTAGTGTGAAGATGAAGTTTTATTCTGCCAGATTCTGCTCCTGCTAGTGCCCAGGAGGCAATGCTTCATTGTAAAGTGTTCTCTGCATTGAGCAGTTTCACAGTCCCTTCCTTCTGCGTGACAACTATAGAATCCAACCTGGAGACCAATACGCAGAGAAGAGTGGAGCAGCTGTGAAATAGCTTAATGCAGAAAGCACTTCCCAGTGAAGCACCGCCCCTGGGCACTTGTAGAAGCAAAACATGGCAGAATAAAAGTTCATATTAACACTACTCCTGATGATAAAGGCTTGACAAAAAGTATGTTTATCATGTTCTCCGCAGTGCAAACAAACTCCTCAAATTTATCTTCTATCTACAGGATAGACGATAAGTGCCTGATCATAGGGGTCTGACTACTTAGATCCCTTCCAACAGTGGTCATAAGTCCCCTCCTCAGCCATATGATGAATGGAGCAGCACACTGCTAATCCATTCATCTCTCTGGGACTCCCAGAGATAGAGTACCGTACATTACTTCTCTTCAGGAGTCCCATAGAAATAAATTGATTGACAGCACACATGCTCGACTGCCACTCCATTCACAAGGGGCGGGGGAGACACAGGACCCCTTTTCACGTGATCAATAGAGGCCCAGCAGTCATACCCCCACCAATAAAGGCCCCTGTACACAAAATAGATAATTGATTTAAATCGAGAGACAAACGAGTTATTATTTGAGTTGTTAACATTTGACCGTCAACCCTTTAGGCGTCTGTGTGCAGGACATGGTGCAAGTGCGATTGTGTTATAGATTGTTTGTCAGACACCTGTTTACACTTCTGGAATTCTGGATGATGAAGAATGATTTAGGTTTCTACATCTGCGATCGCAAGACTGAAAAACTAAGGCCTCTTTCACACGAGCGTGACGGATTAGGTCCGGATGCGTTCAGTGAAACTCGCACCACTTTGCAAGCAAGTTCAGGCAGTTTTGTCTGCGATTGCGTTCAGTTGTTCAGTTTTTTTCCGCGCGGGTGCAATGCGTTTTGATGCGTTTTTCACGTGCGTGATAAAAAAAACTGAAGGTTTACAAACAACATCTCTTAGCAACCTCCCGTGAAAAACGCATCACACCCGCACTTGCTTGCGGATGCAATGCGTTTTTCACGCAGCCCCATTCACTTCTATGGAGCCAGGGCTGCGTGAAAAATCGCAGAATATAGAACATGCTGCGATTTTCACGCAACGCAGATCTGATGCAAGAAAAACAACGCTCATGTACACAGATCCATTAAAATGAATGGGTCAGGATTCAGTGCGGGTGCTATGCATTCACGTCACGCATTGCACCCGCACGGAAAACTTGCTCGTGTGAAAGGGGCCTAAACGATTATTGCTTGTAGTTCAATCGTTCAGTGCTTTTACACTACCCGATAATTGATCACTTTCACTCAATTACGATTTTTTTTTACTATTACCTACTCGTGTAAAGGGGCCTTAAGACACATATCCCCTATTCTGTGTGCAGTGAAAAAGTTTAAAGGGGTTATCTGGTAATTACTATTGATGACCTATCCTCTGGATAGGTCATCAATATGAGATCGGCGGGGGTCAGACTCCTAGAAACCCAGACAATCAGCTGTTCCTAGGCCCTGTGACATCACCATACTCTGGTCACATGGCCTAGTTGCAGCTCAGCTCCATTCAGGTCAATGAGGCCGAGCTGCAATACCAAGCACTGCCACTATACAATGTACGGCGCTGTGCTTGGAAAGCTGCAGGGAGCCCGCAAGCACTCACCAGAGAACCGATGAGTGCATAGAGTCCCCGAAACTGCTGATCAGCAGAGGTTTCAGGAGTCGGAACCCCGCCGATGCGATAATAATGACCTATCCTATCCTGAGTATAGGTCATCAGTATCTTTACCTGGATAACCCCTTTAAATTGTGTTACACCACCATTAATAAACACAAGTTATAGTGTATGAATAAAATATATCCCAAATTCACAACATAAACCCCCCCCCAAAAAACACAATTTCAATTATTACTCAGTTTGTAACATGGGGATATCAGGCATACTAGTGGTATTTTATTTTAAAGTAACACAAATACAAGAATTTAGTTATCACTGTGTCAGCCTCAATTTTTTTTTTTTTTCATTTTGTATTCAAATCCCATCCCAATTAGGCATCATAACATGCCAGAAACATGCAAGCTGACTGGTTGAGCACAGAGGTTCAACCAGTAGGGGGTGCTGTAAATCAGAGGATTCCTGGCTATACAAGCAATACAAAGCTTGTCTGAACCCACAATTTCTTCCCTCTACTGCCCTTTGAGGTTGTTCACATTCTGCAGAGGACACAGCCAAGGGTGCTGTAACCTCCACGGGCCTTAATACACAGAACCGCTCAACCTTCAATTAAACAGAAGTGCTATACTGTAAATTGGCTATGGCTCAGCCATTTCAGTTATGGGTAATCTCCTTTAAATGTTACTTACCAGTAAAGCACTTCATCTCCACATTCCACATCAAATCTGAAGTGCACAAAAGCAACAGGCATACCAAGTTCATCTCTGGCAATAAGGTACCAGGCACGTTCATCTGTCAGCTCCTCTCGTTTCTCTCTCTCTTTCCATCCCCATTCACTTTGTTCATAACTACAATGATATGTATACATTACTTATTCATGTGCATAATTAAAAATGCGACAAAGTTCGTTCTGTACGCCAGTCGGATTTGCCTATTGCATATCTGATGCACTTACTAGAGGATCCGCAGCAGATATCGGAGGCTGATACTCTGATATCTGCTGTGGATGTGCAGATCGATTCAATAGGGCTTATCATCGTTCTTTCATGCAAAATCCGTGCACGCTTTTAAAAAATCCCCACAGATTTATTTCCAGTGCCTGTGAACAGGATTACAAAAATCCCATTCACGTGCTTTGGATGCAGATTTGATAAAATCCTGAGCATGTGAATGGGGCCTAAGAAGCTAACAGATTTCCATGCACATTGCAGGACGTAACACTGCAACTGAACGTTCAATCATCTATAGCTGTAAATGGAAGACTGAGAGGCGCCCATTCTAAGGGCTCATTCAGGCAGCGGTATGTTTCTTTCTGCATTTGATCCGCAATTTTGTAGATTAGATGCAGACCCATTCACTTCTATGAGGCCCCATAAGATGCGGACAGCACACTGTGTGCTGTCCGCATCTTTTCTTCCGTTCCACGGCCCCGCAATACAAATAAAACATGTCCTATAGTTGTCAGTGAAAATCAAGACATGGCCCTATTGAAGTCTATGGGTCCACAAAAATGAGGAATGCAACCCGTTTTTTTTTGCGGACATGCAGAGCTGTCCGCAAAAAAAACAAACTGACTGAATTTTTGCAGACAGCAAGAAACATACGGCCGTCTGAATGAGTCCTAATCCGCCTTGAATCACACACAAATAGGGCTGCAAGCCAAAGTGAAGTGGCCCTACCAAGCAGCCAGCAATGATATTCTCCATACCTTAAAATGAACATTTGAGGAACAAGAGTGAAGAATGATTCCGACCACAATGAACAGTTCGATCAGGAAAACTGAACATATTGGTGTGAAAATAAATGAATTCTGCCAACTGTATTTAACAAGCCCCTGATATACTGTACACTGATCATGTATAATCTATTTTCTCTTTGAAGAACAGCCTAATTTTGAAATTTAAAGCAATAACTGGAAAAAGACACTTAAATGGGTTGTCCAGCAGATGAAGAGTTATTTTAATGTCACGGAAGATAAAATTGAGGGCCCTTTCTAACATACATTGTCCCAATGTCCTTCTACAAGCACTAGTCCTGGCGCACTACTATTTTGGCTTCTGGCTGATGCAAAGACAGACAGAAGGGAGGCTGACTTAGCTAATGTACTGAGCCAGATACCTTCAGGGGCATCATTAGAGTCATGTGACATCACAGGGGGAGGCTTCTTGTGCCAGAAGTGAACTGTAAGTACTGCAGGTCCAGCACTCGTAGCAGGACATCAGTGAAGCTGTGCCACACAATGGCCGCATTACTTACATTACTATTGTGGCTGTGCCTGAATTATAGCGGTAATTACACCAAAATTTGGCACATCTCATCTTAGACATATATATGAATCAAGTAAGCCAAAATGATGAATCCAGCGAGTCTGAGTTTATGCTGTCTAAAAATTAGACAGCATTAGTAAATGTGCCCCAAAGATTATTAGTAAATGCAATTTTAATTCTGGGGCATTAAAATAACTTTTTAGTCAATCAGACAACCCCTTTAAAAACAGCTATACATAGTCTGAACATCATAAAATGCATTATATAAAGGGACATATTTCCTTAAAAATATATAATTACACAAGAGACCCTTACAGCAGCTGCATATTTGTCTTCGTAAGTTCAAAGGCCCAATCAGTGGTCTTCTGGTCCAGATCGGTGACTCGGCAGCATTCTATAGTCAAATTCAACCTGAGAATGTAAAGGATAAATGTCAGATTTAAGCCTCATGCAGACGTCCGTGTCAGTTTTGGATCAGTGGTAACACGGACCGCGTTCAATCCGTGTTTTCTCCCGTGACAGATCCGTGTTTGTCGGTCCTTTTTTTTCTGTCCGTGTTGCGTCCGTGTTTCACTAACACTCAACAGCTGAAAAATAATTTTCAAAGAATCTCTTGTTAATGATCCGTGAAACACGGAGGCAACAAGGATGGCATCCGTGGTTTTCACGGACCTATAGCCTATAATGGGCTTGACGGATAAAATAGAGAATGCATCCGTGGTAAAAAAAAAAAAACGGACCCACGGACCGTGCTGAAACACTGATGTGTGAATACACACATTAAAATGAATAGGGACGTGTGCTGTCTGTGGAGAACACGGGGGGGGGGGGGGGGGGGGGGGGGTTCTAAAAAAAAAAAAAAAAACGGCGTGAACCATTTTTGTTCCTATAAAAAATAAGTAAAAATACCATTAGCTTCAACATTGTGTTTTCTTATTTTGAAACAAGACAAAAAAAGCTGCCTAATTAACAAAAATGATGCTTATGTATCCTGAATTTCATATTTACGGCTCTGCAGCTGTTGCAAAACTAAGACTCCCGCCATGCCCAGACTGCCTAATGCTATCAGCCTGCAGCAGGGCATGGTGGGAGTTGTAGTTTTACAACATCTGGAGAGCCACAGGTTGCCCATCCCTGCCATAGACTTTCAGGTAACATCTGGATTGCCTTATTATCTTAGCACAAAAAATATCACTAGATATTGTGATTTGAACGCTAAAGTGAATAAGGATCCCGGAAGAGGGGCAGGGCTCCAGATGGCGACCAAAATGGTCGCCAATGCGACTTAGAATTTACAAATGGTGACAAGACTTTTTTGATGATAGTTCTCTGCCCCGCCGCCAATGTTCTTCTCAGCAGCGCAGTGGAGGAGTCTCTCCCTCCCCCCTGTGCTGTCGCCAATAAGAAGAGAGACAGGAGGAGGAGGGGAGGGGAGGGGCTGTGGCCACTGCGCCACCAATGAAGATAACTGACCTGTTAATACAAATACAGGAGGCGGGTGCCAGAATCAAATAGCTGGCACTCGACCTCTATGACAGGGAGCTGCGATCAGCGGCAGTTAACCCTTAACGTGCGGTACCTGAGGGGTTAACTGCAGGGAATCACAGCTCCCTGTCATAGAGGTCGGTGCCGGCTATTTGATTCTGGCACCCGCCTCCTGTATTTGTAATAAACAGGGCAGTTATCTTCATTGGTGGCGCAGTGCCCCCCCCAGAATAATAAACATTGGTGTCGCAATGCACCCCACCCCCCAGTATAATAAACATTGGTGTCGCAGTGCACCCCCCCCCCCAAAGCCCCAGTATAATAAACATTGGTGGCGCAGTGCGCCCCCCCAACACACCAGTATAATAAACATTGGTGTCGCAGTGCACCCCCCCCACCAAAGCCCCAGTATAATAAACATTGGTGGCGCAGTGCGCCCCCCCAACACACCAGTATAATAAACATTGGTGGCGCAGTGCGCCCCCTTCCAACACCCCAGTAAAATAAATATTGGTAGCGCAGTGCGCCGCCCCCACAACACCCCAGTATAATAAACATTGGTGGCGCAGTGTCAATGAGGGTTAAAAAATAAAAATTAACTCCCCTCCTCCAATTAATCGCGTAGCTGCCGGTCTCCTGTTCTTTCTTCAGGACCTGTGGTGACGTCACTGAGCTCATCACATGGTCCATTATCATGGTGATGGATCATGTGATGTACCGTGTGATGAGCACAGCGATGTCACCACAGGTACTTTGACAGGTCCTGAAGAAAGAACAGGTACGCGATCAATTGGAGGAGGTGAGTTCATTTAATATTATTTTTTAACCCTCAATTGACCTTAGAAAAATCGCACCGCATCCGCACTTTTTTCACGCAGCCCCATTCACTTCTATGGGGCCTGCGTTGCGTGAAAAACACACAACATAGAGCATGCTGCGATTTTCACGCAATGCACAAGTGATGCGTGAAAATCACTGCTCGTGTGCACAGCCCCATAGAAGTGAATGGGTCCGGATTCAGTGCAAGTTCACCTCACGCATTGCACCGGGGCGGAAATCTCACCCATGTGAAAGGGGCCTAAAGGTGAATAGGACAAGGGTTCCAGCCCCTAATAGTAAAAAAACAAAAACAAAAAAACACTAAGGCTACTTTCACACTTGCGGCAGTGTGATCCGGCGGGTAGTTCCGTTGTCGGAACTGCCTGCCAGATCCGCCGATCTGGATGTGACTGAAAGCATTTGAGAGACGCATCCGGATGCGGATCCATCTCACAAATGCATTGCAAAAACAAATCCATCTCTCCGCTTTTCATGCGGACAGACGGATCCGTCTTGTATCTTTTTACACATTTTTACCGGTCTGTGCATGCAGTGCTCCAGACAAAAAAAAATGACCAGGAGCCTTTGGCTCCTAAACGAAAAAATTTAGGAGCCAAATTACATTTTTTTGTCGCCAAATTTAAAATGCATATAATTTAAAAAAAAGGACTTTGAGAAGATGAGACGCAGGTCACAGTAGTGAGCCAGCACTACATATAGGAGAAAACAGCATCACATACCTCTCACATCCAGGGACATCTTCTGGGGGACAAGGTGACTAAAAATGGCGAATTGCGTGGTTTAGAGTTTTTTTTTTTTGTTACGGCCTTTACCGAGCGGAAATATTTTTTTATATTTTAATAGCTCACACTTTTTGGGACGTGGCGATATGTAATATGTTAATTCTTTATTGTTTGTAAATTTTATATGTAAAACTGGGAAGGGGGCCATTTAAACTTTTAGTATTTTGGTGTTTTTTTTGTTAAACTTTTTTTTTATACCCATTTCTTCCCTTAGGACTAGAACCTGGATCTTTTCATCCCTTGTGCTATTCACCCTGATAGATCTCTATCAGGGTGAATAGGATCTCACACTGTCCTTGCTGCCCTGTGCTCTGTGCACACAGCAGCAGGGAGCTGAACATGGCAGCCAGGGCTCCAGTAGCGTCCTGGCTGCCATGGTAACGATCTGAGCCCCAGCAGTGTAATCTGCCACTGCCACCAATGGAGGGGATGGGACCCTGTGGCCACCATATAACAATGGGGGGGGACTTGTGGCCAGTGATAATGGGGGGGGGGGGGGGGGGACTTGTGGCCAGTGATAATGGGGGGGGTGAGGCTTTGGGGGGGCGCACTGCATCACCAACGAATGTAATTAAAGAGGACCTTTCGTGGGTCCAAAGAATATTAACTTATTAGTAGCAGGCTACATAGAGCGGCGCCCAGGGATCTAAGTGCACTTACTATTAGTCCTGGGCGCCGCTCCGTTCACCCGCTGTGGCCCCCGGTAATTTCAACATTCAGAGCAAGGAGGAGGAGACGCCAGTGTCTGTCCTTCCCCCTGACAGCAGCGCTGACCAATCACAGCGCAGAGAGAGGGAGAAAAAAACAACTCCCTCTCTCTGCGCTGTGATTGGTCAGCGCTGCTGTCAGGGGGAAGGACAGACACTGGCGTCTCCTCCTCCTTGCTCTGAATGTTGAAATTACCGGCGGCCACAGCGGGTGAACGGAGCGGCGCCCAGGACTAATAGTAAGTGCACTTAGATCCCTGGGCGCCGCTCTATGTAGCCTGCTACTAATAAGTTAATATTCTTTGTACCCATGAAAGGTCCTCTTTAACCCCTGTCGGCAGCGGTATAACAGACCCGGCACCCGGCCTCAATAACAGGGCATGCGATCTGTGGCACCTGAGGGGTTAATTACCGCAGATCGCATGCCCTGTTATTGAGGCCGGGTGCCGGGTCTGTGATACCGCTGCCTATACTTATGTTTTACATTCATTGGTGGCGCAGTGGCGACAGCTCCTCCCCTCCTCCTCCCTGCTATCTGCCCATTGGTAGTGGCGGCCGCGTCACAGTGGAGAGGGAGGGACTCCTTCCTTCTCCACTGACTGTGCTGTGCTACTGAAGAGAACATAGGCTGCGCAGGATCGCGGCGGTACAGTCGCAAATGGCGACAAGACTAAAAAGTCTTGTCGCCATCTGCAAATTTTAAGGCGCATTGGCGACCGTTTTGGTCGCCATCTGGAGCCCTGGCATGCGCAGGCCGGAAGGACGGATCTGGCATTCCGGTATTTTGAATGCCGGATCTGGCACTAATACATTCCTATGGGGAAAAATGCCATATCCGGCATTCAGGCAAGTCTTCAGTTTTTTTCGGCGGATATAAAACCGTTGCATGCTACGGTTTTATCTTGTGCCTGATCAGTCAAAATGACTGAACTGAAGACATCCTGATGCATCTTGAACTGAATGCTCTCCATTCAGAATGCATGGGGATGTACATGATCAGTTATTTTACGGTATTGAGCCCCTGTGAAGGAAACTCTATGCCGGAAATGAAAAACGCTAGTGAGAAAGTACCCTAAAATATTAAGTTTAAATCCCCCCTTTCCCAATTTTACATATAAAATATATAAACAATAAATAAATAAACATATTACAAAATAGGATAGGACTGTTCTATTATGGGCCGAACGTTTTAAAAAAAAAAAAAAGCGAAATGCACACGGCTTTTTTTTTTGTGTATTAATTATTTTTTTTGCGTGGTATTGAGTATCGCAATACTTTTTTATGGTGAAGAAACGGAATCAAAATTTTGGTATCGAAACAACCCTACGCTGATCTGAATTTTGATTCAGTTTCGATTTGGCGACTAAAAATTTATTTTGGCTCCTAAATTTTTCAGTTCAGGAGCCAATGGCTACTAGGTATTTTTTTTTAGTCTGGAGCACTGAGGGTTATATCTCACCCGGGTTCCTCAACTGGGTGAGATAAGTAAAGTTCCAGAGTGGTGCTGGCTTCAGCAAGGCATAGTTGCTGGAGCTATTTTGTTTAGTATTTAAGGGCTGGATTTTACTTGGATTGGGAGCTAGGTTGGTAGAGGGAGCTGCCAATCCACCCCTCCCATTCCAGGGCAGGTTTTCCCTAGCATGAGGGATCCACAGGTGTAATCACCTGGGATCATTACTGGGGAGTAAAAGCTCATCCCAGACTGTCAGTCGGGGGTGTGGTTGCAAACAGAGGCCAGGTGAGGGTCTGGGTGTGTGGTTCCAGCTGGGCTAGGCTGAGAAAGCCTGGACTGACCGTGTTACAGCCTGGGGGGCTGGTATACGCTTGGCTGAGGAAGCCGGACCTCACTACTCTATAGGTGAGTCAGGGATTCTACTATATGTTTAGCTAGAGCCCAGCCGGGCAGGTGTTTATTTTGATGAGGTGCCAAATAAAAGCGATGTTTGGACCTTAAACTTGGCAAAGATACTTGTGTGAATGACCCCCAGAGAAGAGCTAACCCCCCCACAATATGCAAAAGTTCACAAAAATGCCATTAAAGGGGTTTCTCCAAGCTTTAGATATTTATGACCTATCATCAGGAAAGGTCATCAATATCAGATTGGCGAGGGTCCGACCCCTGGCACCCCCTGCCGATCAGCTGCATGTCAAGCCTGGACTAGAGAATGGAGACGATAGGGCGAGGGGGGGAAGGGGGGGTGAATCGGCAAGTGTAACTCTTAGGTTCTTTTAAACACTATTATAAGGACTTTACCAAAAAGGTTGCCCCATTGAAAAGCCCCTTTTAATATAAAAAAAAAAACTTATATTTCCCTTTATTAAATTTATTAAACCTTACCCATTTCTGTCAAACTTTTTAAATACTGGAAAGGCTCCTAGAGGGTCACCAAGCTGTAGAAAGGAATGGTAAAATGAACAAGAGGAAGAAAACGGTCATTCAAGGAGATTTAAATAATAAAAAAAATTGAAAAACCTCTTTAAAAATAAGGTGGCTTACTTGATTGGCTGCTTGCACCTTGGCGCATACAGCCGCCATGGCGGCGCGCTCTTCCTGGCGCTTCTGCTTCTTCTCTTTTGCCCGTACAGATTTCCTCTGAGGACCAAAGGAAAAACCAATGTGCTATTAGTAAAAACCGTTCTGTATCTATGAATTTTGAGATGTCCAGCCATTTTGAAACTAAACTACTACAGTGACCCAATGCTATCTGCTAGCTAGTCAGTAACCATTTTCAGAGGTTTTGTGCAGATATTAGCCAACTTCATGGGCAGTTCTGAACTGCATGATGCCACCGCAGTCTACTGTATAGTCCAAGGGGACGGGCAGCACAAGATAATTAGTAATTTGTGTATAACTGCTGTACAGGGAAGCAACATAACGGGGCTACACTACGGCTAGGATCAGATCCGTGGCAGGGGTCACGTTAGGAGCCGCTGTTGGGGTGCAGCCACACCACGCAGTTGTGACCAGTCTGAAATAAGCATCTGACTACTGCATGATACGCATTCACACTGCAGTGATAGAAATCAGCCAGTTTAGGACCTAATTAACCAATGGTGCACAGGAGAAATCGTCAGCTTTTTTTGTCAAGTTTGCAATGTATCCCCTATCCACAGGATACGAGAACCAACTGATCGCTGGAGGTCTGACCGCTGGAAACCCCCAATGACACCCAGAACAGTCCCATTCCCCTGAGCCTTGCTGCTCCATTCATTCTCTATGGGACTGCCAAAGAACAGATCAGGATCGGTGGGGGTCCCAGTGGTCAGACCCCCAGTGATCAGTTAGTTATCCCTGTACTGTGGATAGGGGATATGGTGGAAACAACCCCTTTAATTGTACCTGGCTTTAGCTGCCCACATAGCTCGGTATGTTGCTCCTGAGCATCGGTAGAGGGAGGTGGAGACGGCAGACGGTTGTGACGCTCTCGGCTGTGATTGGATCGTGGCACAGCCAGGGAGAAGGAGACGCCAAATGATAAACCCTGGCGTCTCCTCCTCCCTGTACTGATGCTCAGGATTAACATACTGAGCGGGAAAACTGCAGGGGGGCACAGCGGGGTGTACCAGCGATATTTGAAATAAAAAGGCAGGAAAAAACACATGAAAGGTCTTCTTTAAGGGCCTGAGCGTTGAGACTCCAACACTGATCGCTAGAATGAAAAGAGAGAAGCACTCGTATATCGTGCTCGCTCCTGAGGTCGGAGACTGGTCCATAGACTTTAGCCGACCATACGGTCGCCGTGCCCGTCCTGCGAACCACAAATAGCGTCCACAATGTACAGGCACCAGCGGCGTGAACTCCATGCTGCAGACCTGACTTGAATGGGTCCGCAATCCTAAAGATACGGCAAAAGATAGGACATAGCCTATCTTTTGCGGGGGCAGAGGTACGGACCCGAAAGCCCACATAGCCAATCCATGTCCTATCTTTTGCCATACTTGCAGATTGTGCAAGTCAATACGGGCATCACAGCCATGTGGTTGCGTTTATGAGCCTTTATACAGCGAGTAGATAAAGCACGATACGCGGGCGCTTCTCTCTCCTCATTCTAGCGATCAGTGGGGGTCCCAGCGCTCAGACCACCACCAGTGTAAACCTTTCATATATCTCCAGGACACATCAAAAGTTTTATGAAAGCTCAGTGACTAGTATTGAGCGAACTTGTGGTTTCAGGTTCGGGATATCTAAGAACTGTTATGGATTCCACTACCACGGACTATGACTCGTGGTCCGTGGTAGCAGAATCCATAACGGAATTCTTAGATAACCCAAACTTTGTATGCTGAACTTGAAAACACAAGTTCGCTCATCCCTATCAGTGACCCTTTAAGGAGGTCCTATGCTTTCTAGTATAGGTGTAGCCACTAAGAGCAGGTAAAATGAGAAAACGGCATAATACGTACAAGCACCGATGTCGGGTTCATGGCTCTATCCCACAGCACGGATAGCAAATACTGAAAACTATTAACCCCCTGCAATCACATTGCCCAAAAACGTACAAGACTCTGTCATCATGCGATGGGGTCATTCAGGTTCCAGCTTTATTTTCCAAAAGCTCCATGAAATGACAGACAGGATCAGACTGGTTGCTATGGGCAACCGCTCAGCAGCCATTTGCACAAGTTGCACTCAGCCTCCCATGTATACATCTCGTCCCACATTAGTCCGGCTCCCAGCCAGGACCGCCGCCTGCCTCCTCCCTCTAAACTCTGCACTACCCGCAGCCAGCAACTTCCCTGGCGCCCACGTAGAGGACCAACCATTATCCATCAACACACGGGTATCCAAAACCTCCTGCCCCCGTCAGCTAACTACCCCCTCCCCCCGTCTTCTACTGCCCACTGCACCCTCCCTCCTCACCCCCATGACGTAGCCGATGACGTAAGAATCTCAATCCCGGTTCGGTTCGGTGCTGGAGGGGGAGAAGAGTAGAGAAAGGGTAAAGCCTAAAATGTATTGGCTTCTGTGAGGGCATGACGTCATGAGATCACGTGACTGCCTCTTCCCGCCCCTTACAGACTGTGCCAGGCGGTTGTTCTTATTGTACAGGCTTTGTTGCGCTGCTCGGCGCAGCCCATACATTCTAGCAGGATGGAGCCCAGACTGTATGCGCGCCTGCGACTCTTCTCCCTGTCGCCTGTACATTACACTATTACTGAGGAGCCTGCAATGTACTGGCTCCATTGGGGTTTTAGAGCTCAAGAGGTGGAGACGTTTTTCTCACCATTTACTGATTACAAATAATAATCACAAAGAAATTTGCTTCTTGACGAATAAGTTCCTCATGAAGTGGTTTTGTTTGTCGCGGGTACAATGATGGGAACAGTGATTGTGCCGCCACCCCGTCATTGAACCCCTCAGATGCCGCGTTTATCGCCGATTGCAGCATCTGAGATGAACATTGAGTGAGGGCTTTCAGGGGTTAAACTTGTAAGGCTACTTTCATACTAGCATTTAAATCCGGCGTTAAATTCCGACACCGGAACTGCCCGCCGGATCCGGAAAAACGTGTGAAAACGGATTACATTTGAATCCTGATCAGGATTTTGATCACAATGAAAAAATGCATTGGAAAAAACGGATCCGCCATTTATGGACTTTAACTTTTTTTTCCCATTTTTCGGATCCGGTTAGACTGAACACACGGCGCTGGATCCGGCGTTAATGCAAGTCAATGGGAAAAGACCGGATCCGGCGTTCAGTCAAAGTGTTAAGGATTTTTGGCTGGAGGTAAAAATACAACATTCTACGGTTTTCTAAAAAGACTGAACTGAAGACATCCTGATGCATCCTGAACGGATTACTCTCCATTCAGAAGGCATTAGGATAAAACTGATCAGTTCTTTTCCGGTATAGAGCCCCTAGGACGGAACTCAGCGCCGGAAAAGAAAAACGCTAGTGTGAAAGTACCCCTAGAAATATAAATAATCTTCTCCATTTGATCACGTAGAGGCCGCCGTGGCCAGCCTGACAGAAGACGACTTTTTGTGCGGTGACGTAATAACATCATTGCGCTGGCTGGTGTGGTGACTTCATACATCACCGTGTGTGAGATCAATCAAGATGGCCGCTGGGGCCTCTGTGCGCAAATGGATGAGGTGACTAGGATTTTTCACCAGCCATTTCAGGGAAAATTGATTCGTTACCACAAAGCGCAAGGAAATTCAGCTTCGTTGCAAATCAAAATTTTCCTGAAATTCGTGTTGAAGTCAATTTGTCTGACTTCGATTTGCTCAACGCACATTACAAATATAGATTTTTACCCAAGATGAAATAAAAAAGTAGATTTCATATATCGTGGAAAAGATGAATGCTGGAGATCACACTTTTTATTTTAGTTGGACTGTGCTTTTTTATAGCACGGTGTTTCCTACCGTCACCATGAGGACATATTGGAAAGATAAGAATCCGGGAATCAGGTAGAAGTCGGTACACAGACAAGCAGATTATAGCATCCTTGCAGGATCTAGCATAGTAAACCTCGCAGCTGCACACTGAACCCAGGGAGCGATTAACCAGGTGAGGTTCAATGAAGAATATCCACAATAGACACAGAAGCTAACAGAGCGCTGGACCTGCGACAGACACGTGAGTGGAAAGGCGTCCATGCTCACCCAAACTGGCGGGAACAGGCCCCCAACGTAACACCGCCACATCTGTAACAACCAATACTATAAACCAATTTTTGTTGGGTTCATGGGGCCTCCACAAACACCAGAATAAAAAGTAATCAAAAAGGTGTCCAAATCCAAAATTGGTGCCAATGAAAAGGTCAACTCATCCGGTAAAGAATTAGCCCTCACACAACAAAAACTGTGGCTCATAGAATATGGCGACATCCCATAACCAAAGGAGCCATGTTGTGCAAAAGTAGTAACAGATTTGTTTATTCAGTATATGTAAAAACTGTCACAGGAAGGAATGTTGATGCGGTTTGCGTCAGAATATAAAGAAACCCACAGTGGCGACTGGCGCTATTAAAAAGAAAACAAAAAAGTATTTATTGTTCAATCGATTAAAATGGGTAAGACAAAGAACACCCATGTGTGAAAGGCGTTGTTCATGATGCCACGTCTGAACCACCTATATGCACCTCTCTTAGTACATGGGTTTTATTTCTTTTCCGTAGAGCTCTCCTATCATTTACCAAACGTCAGGAGCGACCAGCACAACTTTGGTAATTCTTAGTGACCTCAATTATTTGGGAAAAGTAGGTGTTCAGGAATAAATTCTAATATACACAGACAGAATAATAGTGCTTGCCTCTCTTAATAGGCAGCACCGTCCCTCTCTGTTAGGGCTCATGCACACGACCGTATGTATTTTGTGGTCTGCAAAAAAACGATGGATCAGTTTTGCACCCGGCCCCTAGCGATATGCCTGCATTGTCTATGATGAGACAACCCCATTAAAAATAAATAAATGAATGGGCTACTATGAGAACTGCTACAGGTAGCTACTGCCATCAAAAACATCCAAGGAACCCATACAGTCCATTGAATAATTGGATACATTGTGCTGGCTGCACTTCACTACTGAACAGGTTACAATATATGATCTGCAGGGAGAACCTCCAAGGTGCCCATATGGTCTGCAGAAACAGCTCATACATTCTGAGCACTTCATATACAGGCCACAATATAGGGTCTGCGGTAAGAACCTCAAAAGAGCCATAATGGACTATATATTGGCTCTTTTGAGTTTCTCACTGTAGCCTGTTCAGTAGTGGAGTGCCTAGGATGTAGCGGCTCCTTTGATTCTCGGCCCACACAGTTTACCCTGTTTATTACTATGGACTTGAGCACTGCTGAAGGAATGCTATCCCCGCTCACCACATTAAACATCATCTTTCCAATAGGTCATCATGGTGCAGGTAGGAAACACCATGCTATAAGAAAGCACAGTCCAACTAAAATAAAAAGAGTTAAAAATCAATATTTATAATTTGTGTTGAGCAATTGAAGTCAAACAAATTGACTTGGATCCGAATTTCAGTAAAAATTTCATTTGTGGTAAAAAATAAAAAATTATTTTTTTCCTGAAATGGTTGGAAAAAGAAATCGATTCTGGTCCGCGCTTCTCCCAGCAGAAAGTAGCCACTTGTGCACACAGGCGCTGTGTTCCTCACTCCACGCTGCCCAGCAAAATCTCATACACTCCAGCACCTTCAAAAGAACGGCAGCATAGCGCAGCATCCACGGTACTTTTAAATGAAATTCTGTTTTATTGTGCTCACGATCGTGCACTTGAAATCAGCATTAAAATGTTTAGTCAGTCCGCTGTCCGCCCGAGGTTTCGCCCAATGGCTTCGTCAGGGGCTCTACATAGCATAACACCGGCACCTATTTATGTCCTCCATTAATTACTTCCGTGTCACAACCTTTTGCCTCCGTGTGTCGGAGTCAGTGTTTTTTGCGGACAGTTAGGTTACTGCAACCTCCATATAAATACCATCATATAGCATTTACAATTAGCATACATTGGAAAAAAACAAGATAAAATCTACATAAATATATCCTCTATAAAAATATTATCACTTTATATATATCCCTAAAATTCATATGATGATAAAATCTATGTGCTAATAAAATAAACTCTCAATTTTCTTATATATAGATAATGATGTATAAAGTTACAGATGTTCACAGTTCCAGGCAATTGCCGTTTTCTAGTTCTATAGCGTCAGTCTAACCAGTACTACATGAGGTGACTTTTTAAACTAACTGTATAAAAATCCTACATAGCTGCTCTGATGTCCCAATCAATGTCCAACCCGTTTGGTTGGAGGGTGCCCATGTCGTAGATCCACTGCGCTTCCTTTCTATTTATCTGTTTGACAGGGTCACCACCCCTCCAATGTTTCACAACCCGCTCCACAGCCATGAATTTCAGACCAAAAGTTTTTTTTTGGGAAGCTTTTAAAATTTGTCGAGACACTACGTGTCTCTAGTCCTCTCTTGATATTACCAGTATGTTCACTTACTCTAGTTTTCAGTTTTCGTAAGGTTCTCTCTACATATTGTAAACCGCAGGGGCACTCTAGGACATAGATCACACCTGCGGTTTCACAAGACATATTACCTTTAATTTTCAACTCCTTTTTATTTGCTACAGCCACAAGTTTATTTTCATTCAGAATCCTTTTGGATTCCTTATTCCTATTCTTGCAGCCATTACAGAAGCCACACCACGTAAAGCGGCCAGTCTCTTTGATGGTCTTTATTTGCTTTTCCATGCAGCTGTGAACGATTTTATTCCTTAAAACGGGAGCCCTTTTAAAAATAAATGTTTATTTGGGATTAAATCACCAATAACAGGGTCATTTTTTTAAATGTTCCAATTTTTCCGTATTATTTTTTTAATTTCTGGACAAGCTGAGGAATATGTTGTTAAGAATGCATATTTGTATCGGTTGTTTTCCAGATTATTAGTTTTCATAGTTGCTGATTTATTTTCTTTAGTATCTATACTTTCTCTGACTTCCTCTCTCTGTTTTTCTAATACATCCACTGCATATCCTTTTTCCTTAAAGGGAACCTGTCACCGGGATTTTGTGCATAGAGCTGACGACATGGGTTGCTAGATGGCCGCTAGCACATCCGCAATACCCAGTCCCCATAGCTCTGTGTGCTTTTATTGTGGAAACAAAAACGATTTGATACATATGCAAATTAACCTGAGATGAGTCCTGTCCCTGACTCCTCTCACGTACAGGACTCATCTCAGGTTAATTTGCATATGTATCAAATCCGTTTTTTACACAATAAAAGCACACAGAGCTATGGGGACTGGGTATTGCGAATGTGCTAGCGGCCATCTAGCAACCCATGTCGTCAGCTCTATGCACAAAATCCCAGTGACAGGTTCCCTTTAAACCTTTCCAGGATAACTTCACTTTGTGTATCATAATCCTCTAGTTTTGTACAATTCCGTTTCATACGTTGAAATTGGTCTTTTGGGATATTTTTAATCCATGGATTGTAGTGACAGCTACTACTATCAATGTAGCTATTTCTGTCAGTGGCTTTAAAATGAGTGATGGTTCATATCTCACCTTGATGAAGAGAGATTTCCAAATCTAAAAACTGCACTTTTTCCTTACTGATATTTTCTGTGAAAACAATCTTCCGCGTGTTGTCATTGATATATGCTAAAAATTCCCTTTAAGCTGACTCGTCCCCCTGCCATATGCAAAGGCAGTCGTATTGCACTTTACACTAAAATTCCCAATCTCTATAGGTATTATTGTATATAGGGATGTGACATCCACAGTCATGAGTATGGTATCCTCTGTAACCTGGCCAAAATCTTTTAAAAGCTCAAGCACCTGTCCTGTATCTTTCAAGTGGGAATTAGTTTTTGGTACATATCTCTGCAAAAAGATGTCTATATATTCAAAACCTCTGCTGGTAATTGAATCCAGACCAGAGACAATCGGTCTCCCTGGAGTTTTTTTTTTATCTTTATGTATCTTGGGGAGATAATATATTACAGGAATTCGGGGTGGATTATTGAGATATTCATGTTCTTTCTTATTTAAAATACCCTGGTTTCTCCCCTTATCTAACAACACTTTCAATTCCTTGGATTTCCTTTCAGTTTTTTATATGTTGTCTCATCACTGAGGATTCTTTTCATCTCTTTTTGATATCCTTCTTTATCCAAAATAACTATCCCCCCTCCCTTGTCCGCTGGTTTTATTACTATATTCTGATTGTTTTCTAGACTCCATAGTGCTTCCCCATCTTTTTTGTCAGATTATGTTTCATATTCCTACTACCTTGAGCATTCTCCAAACCTTTTAGTACTCCTCTCTTAAATGCATTCAGTCATTATCCTTATTGACAGGAAAAAAAAGTGGATGTATTTCTTAGATTGGTATGTATACGGCCATCCTCCGACTGAGTCCTGTATGGGATTTTTATCAAATATTTACATAAATTCAACTTTCTCATGTATCTCTGAACATCCAAATACGCCTCAAATTTGTTCCCTTTATATGTTGGAGCAAATTTTAATCCCTTATTCAACACTTTCTTTTCATTCTCAGTAAGTTTATATGAGCTCAGGTTATAGATCCCTAAATCATCTTGCGTCCCTTTTTGGCCAATGGGCTTACTGTGTTTTTTTCCTCCTCTTTTTCCCCTATATCTTTTTGCTTTCTCTTTGGGGTACTTGGGGCTTCTATTTCCTTCTCCTTCATCAATACTGTAGTGACTCCTTTGATACATTCGAGGGGAAAATTTGCTTCATTTATAGAACTCCCTATGTCTACCCTCTGTATTTCATTTCTATCCTCCCTATCTCCTCTTTCTGGATGCGCCCTATTCCTGTCATTATGGTCATATCTGTTATATGATGTTGCTCCTCTGAAATTGCCCTGATATCTTCGGTAATTGTCCTGACCTGGAATATAGTTCCCGTGGTAGTGACCTTGTCGCCTGTAATTATTATTATAGTTATAATTATATCTACGGTGCTTGTATGGAATATACCGACCCTCCTGGTTGTATGGTCCTCTAAAAGGACCTGGTTTGCCTTGATGGTGGTAATAATTCGGCCTCCTTACATGCGGTTCTCCATGTGTACCACACAAACCCTGGGAACGTTCAAGATCAGTAAGTTCCCTATGAGAGCCGTTAGTGGACAAATTCCTATCACCTGGATGTTTTATTCTTCACCATAAGGTGATGCGCCCGCGTTTTTTTCCTGTTGTTGTTCCTGGGCTATCTCTCTCATTTCTTTTTTCTCTTTCCATTTATATACTGCATTTCTTTTATAATCATCAAGTACTTTGAGATATTTCTTTTGCTTTTTCTTTTTTACCTCCTGTTCCACTTTTTCAATCTCTCTTTGGCATTTTTGTGATAATTCAGTATACTCAGTCATATTCATAAATGGCACTAGTTTGGATTTGATATCTTCAACTCCCGTTTTAAGGAATAAAATCGTTCACAGCTGCATGGAAAAGCAAATAAAGACCATCAAAGAGACTGGCCGCTTTACGTGGTGTGGCTTCTGTAATGGCTGCAAGAATAGGAATAAGGAATCCAAAAGGATTCTGAATGCAAATAAACTTGTGGCTGTAGCAAATAAAAAGGAGTTGAAATTGAAAGGTAATATGTCTTGTGAAACCGCAGATGTGATCTATGTCCTAGAGTGCCCCTGCGGTTTACAATATGTAGGGAGAACCTTACGAAAACTGAAAACTAGAGTAAGTGAACATATTGGTAATATCAAGAGAGGACTAGAGACACATAGTGTCTCAGCACATTTTAAAAGCTTCCACCCAAAAAAAAAAACTTTTGGTCTGAAATTCATGGCTGTGGAGCGGGTTGTGAAACATTGGAGGGGTGGGGAGGACCCTGTCAAACAGATAAATAGAAAGAAGCGCAGTGGATCTACGACATGGGCACCCTCCAACCAAACGGGTTAGGACATTGATTGGGACATCAGAGCAGCTATGTAGGATTTTTATACAGTTAGTTTAAAAAGTCACCTCATGTAGTACTGGTTAGACTGACGCTATAGAACTAACGGTAATTGCCTGGAACTGTGAACATCTGTAACTTTATACATCATTATCTATGTATAAGAAAATTGAGAGTTTATTTTATTAGCACATAGATTTTATCATATGAATTTTAGGGATATATATAAAGTGATAATATTTTTATAGAGGATATATTTATGTAGATTTTATCTTGTTTTTTTTCAATGTATGCTAATTGTAAATGCTATATGATGGTATTTATATGGAGGTTGCAGTAACCTAACTGTCCGGAAAAAACACTGACTCCGACACACGGAGGCAAAAGGTTGTGACATGGAAGTAATTAATGGAGGATATAAATATCTGCCGGTGTTATGCTATGTAGAGCCCCTGACGAAGCCATTGGGCAAAACCCGGGTCGGGCGGACAGCGGACTGACTAAACATTTTAATGCTGATTTCAAGTGCACAATTGTGAGTACAATAAAACAGAATTTCATTTAAAAGTACCGTGGATGCTGCACTATGTTGCCGTTCTTTTGAAGGTGCTGGAGTGTATGAGATTTTGCTTGGCTGCGTGGAGTGAGGAACACAGCGCCTGTGTGCACAGGTGGCTACTTTCTGCTGGGAGAAGCGCGGACCAGAATCGATTTCCTTTTACTACTATATACAGCAGAGAGGACCGGCTCCTTTTATCTGGACTGCTGCTATCACTTTGGACACGGACTACAGTTTTCTACTGTTTTGTATCTGAAATGGTTGGGGAAAAAAACTATTCACCGCCACCCGTCATACTTCACCACACATGAGATTTTGCATGGTATCTTCAATCAAGATAGCCACGGCGGCTTTTTTGCGATCAAATGAAGGAGTATTTCTTTATTTTTTTTAACCGGATTAACCTCTGAAAGCCCTCAATGTTCATCTCAGATGCTGCAATCAGCGCTGAACGCAGCATCTATGGGGTTCAATGACGGGTGGCGGCACAATCACTGTTCCCCATCATTGTGCCGCTACTTACAAAGAAATGCACTTTGTGACGAACTAATTCGTCAAGAAGCAATTTTTTGTGTGATTATTGATTATTTGTAATCAATAAATAGGTGGAAAAACAATTCTGCCTCTTGAACTCTGAAACCTCAAAGGAGCCAGTAATTGTAGGCACCTCAGTGGTGAAGAAACTAGAATGTACAGGTAATGAGGCTCTCCAAGGAGGCCGCACAATCTAGGCTCTTCTTAGTCTCGCATGTACAGGCTGCATGGAGAAGTATCAAAGGCGCCCATACATTCTAGGTGAACGCATTGTACCCGCACTGAATCCGGATCCATTCATTTCTATGGGGCTGTGATGCGTCTCTCAAATGCTTTCAGTCACATCCAGATCAGCGGATCTGGCAGGCAGTTCCGACAACGGAACTACCCGCCGGATCACACTGCCGCAAGTGTGAAAGTAGCCTTAGGCTGGGTTCACACCTGAGCGTTTTACAGCGCGTTCCTACGCGCTGTAAAACGCACAACAGCCAAGAACCAATGATTCCCTATGGACCTGATTCACACTTGAGCGTTTTACTGCGCGTTTGAACGCGCTGTAAAACGCCCTACGCATAAACAAGTTCTTGAGCTTTTTTTTGGGCGTTTGTCGCGCGTTTTGGCCCATAGACTTCAATGGGAATGCGCAACGCTTGATTTTCGCGCGTTTTTGACACATAAAACGCGCGTTCGAACGCGCGTCTTGGATTTTGCAACATGCAGGAAAAGGCTCAACACCAGGTGCAAAGCACAGTTTTGGAGAGAATCCAGCATGGAGGAGTCTCTCTGTGACACCGAGAACCTCATCAGGCTGGTGCAAGGCAAACGCTGCCTGTATGACACACAGGATGCCAACTACAAAAATAGGAGGAGCAGGCAGCAGGCCTGGGAGGATATTGGCAAAAGCATCTGGCCAGATTGGAGAAGTTTCACCAAGACAGTGAAACAGGGAAAAGGTATTTCAATGTGTGTTCTAATGAAAAGTAAACTCCTTGTGTGCAGTGGTGTCCCAACTATATGTAATAGCCCTGGCCAGCTCTACCTGCAGCCCTCCAGCTGTTGTCAAACGCCACCTCCACAAATGCTGGCCTGTATTTTACTTGCTGGAGCCTGTGCAGGCATGCATGGACTTGGATTTTAGCAACAGCTGGAGGGACGCAGCATCACCATCCCTGTTCTTGTATATGGGCACTCAGTGGCCTTAGTTTACAAAGAATGATGTGCACATTACATGTTGTATAGTGTCCCCTCACCCCTTTAGTTTTTAGTACTGTCCTGGTTCACCCTCCCCCACATTCTGGTACAATGCAATGGGCCAGTATGTTCAATTTGCAGTGGTTCCACTATCTTGTGCCAGACTGCGCTCTTTCAATCCGCAAATGTAGTGGCATTTTGAAATGTAGGCCTAAGTTTGGGTTGAGGGATTTGAATCCTAAGTTGTTATTGATATTGTGTACTTTTTAGAATTAGACTGTTTGTGGGCTATGGGTGGCAAGGCATATGTTAGGTGCTTCGGTTTGTAACGTGCCAGTATTGGGCACCTTGATGGGATCCGTTGTTTCACCCTCCTTGGCTTATATTCTACTGGCCGAGTATTGGCCACTTAAATGGGACACATGATTTCGCCCATATTTATAACCCTTGTTAATGGGCGACTATTGATGGCCACTATAGGGGCATCCTCAAGGGGCACTATATAGGTTAAAAAAAAACAAATGCACAAAAGATCGTTTCCAAATTTATCATTTAGCCCTAGTAATAATCAACCAAATTTGAAAATCAAATAATATCTAAACACTCTTTTCAGACAAAAAATATAAATGAACATAAACTTAGATGGCTTCCAATTGCCAGGGTAACGCCCCATGTGGTGTCAAAAAATATGCGTTGAAGTGGTCCCGGACAGCTGCACCGTGCCGGGTCCCACGCACACCGCTCGGATTACGACTCTCAAAGGAATGGCTGAGGGAATCTTCAAAATTAAAGCCATCCCGTAGACGGACAAAATTATGCAGAGCACACGCTGCCTTCACGGCCGAGATAGCGGTCTCCAATTTTAAATAAATGGGAGAATGGAGAAAGCGCCATTTGTTAGCTAAAATCCCGAAGGCGCACTCCACCAACCTGCGTGCCCTTGTCAGCCGGTAATTAAATACCCGCCTGGCAATGGAGAGTCCCCGGCTGGAGTACGGCCTCATCAGATGCTCCCCCAGCGCAAAGGCCTCGTCCCCCACAAAAACAAAGGGCATAGCCGGAAAAGTGGTCCCAGGCAGTGTGGTGTTCCCCGGGAGGTCCAGCTCATTATTATTGAGCATTTGCCCAAAGGCAGAATGCCCGAAAACAGCTGAGTCTGAGCTGCTGCCGTAGGACCCCACATCAATGTATCTGAAGCAATAGTTTGCATCACACACTGCAAAAAGAACAAATGAAAAATATTTTTTATAATTAAAAAATTGACTCCCGCTCCTTATGGGCTTCTGAACGCGGATGTGTTTGCCGTCTATTGCGCCGACACAGTTTGGGAAATTGCAGGATTCTAAAAACAGATCCGCAATTTGCAGCCAGTCCTCCTTCTGTGGTTGGGCCATCACAGCAGGATGAAGGACGTCCCAAATTGCTACGCAGGTTTCAGGGATGATCATACTGGCTGTGGACTTCCCAATGAGAAAGGCGAAGTGTAGACTGGCCAATGACTGTCCGGTAGCTAAATACCTGAAACAAATGTAAGAAAATAAAGAGACATGAACGGATGCTTTTTATTTCGTTTGTCATAGTCAACACTATCAAAGGCAAATGGAAAAGCCTGAAAGACGCCTTTATCCGCCATCGCCGCAAACAAAAGGAGCAGAGGAGCGGATCGTCCCCAGGCGCACGCTCCAGTTATGTGCATGCAGCCCAAATGTCATTTTTGATACCGTGCACCGAAATGCGGAGGTGAGTCAAGGGCATACACATTGAGGAGAGGATGTGGTATGACATTACATACATTCAATTTCATATGGGGAACATACTTACCTATATTTTCCACTTCACAGCACCGATAGTAGCTGGGAACACAGCCAGGCGCAAGCTGATGAGGAAGAGGACGAGGGCACAATCATCGACAGTGAGGCCGGACCATCTATGGGGCCAATGAGTCCTCCAGCCCCCCCCCACTCCGACTTTCATCAGCCCCATGCAGACTGTCCAAGCCGTACCAGAGGCAAGTCGGCAGCCCCGACATAAAAGGAGGAGAACTGAGAGGCAGGAGGACAGGCTAATCGGCTGCCTGGATGCCCTGGCATCCTGTGCCAAAACTTAGCAGCGATGCATATTTTCTCCTCAGTCTAGAGAAGAAAATGCTACATGTGCCGAGACATCTGGTCACAAAAGTAAGGGAGGAGGTGACTAACACCATTGACAAGTATTGCCTCCCTTATGAGCTAGCAACGTCTATCACTACCCCACAGCATCCCCACAGCATCCCCCACAGCAGCCACCACAGCAGCCAGCACAATATGGGCAACAATATTGCCCACAATATGGCCCACTACATCCCCAACATGCACAACAACACCCTCACACATACCCAGCACACACATACACACAAAGTAACATACAACACCCTCTTGAGACATGGCAGACACAACACACATCATACCCATATCCCTCTTCAAGCACGGGCCCAAGCACCTCCACCATCACCACCACTGAAATGCCACCCGCCAATCAGTCTCGCGGAGCCAGAGAGACACGGCGGGATCCCGAGGCAGAGTTTTCAGGGCCGCAATATGAAACCCTTTGAGAAACTTAGAAGAGGGAAATTCTCCGGCTCAAGGGTTTGGGAGCCAAAAAGGGCACTTATATAGAAAAATGTTTGTAATATTTTGATGTTATTTATACTACATTGCTCCTTTGTTTGTAAAACAGTTTAAACACATTTTATTTGGAAATGTATGATGTGAATACATTCACCAAAGTTAAAAAAATTGAAACAACTGTTTGGACTATTTTTGGAAAGTGAGGGGTAAAACATGGCCAAATGTGGATACATGATGCATGTATGGGATATCTATGCCACACGTTGACAACATACACATCACATACCCCCCGCACAAACACTCATACGTCACAAACAGCAAGAGAAACAGGGCGAAACTCAGATCATGGCACAACACACTGCAAATTGTTTAAATGGCCACAATAATAGGCTACTTACCGCAAAGTAATGACCAGTCTTTCCACTGGTGGGATGCAGTCCCGCATGAAGGTGTCCTGACGCTGCAAATGAGGAGACAACAGCACCAGGAGCTCGTCAAAGCTGGGAAACAATAAAATGTTCATGGTTAACTATACAAAAAGCACAAAACACTTAGCTTAACCATTGCAAAAACATTGCAACCACGTATACGTACTAACCTGTGGATGGACATCCTGGTGTAGTCCAAAAACTTGTCCTCATGGGCACGGAGGTTGGCATACAGTGCCCAGAACTGGCCCCTCTCCTGTCTATTCGCAATCACAGGATGGACCCAGAAACGTCGCCTGCTGTCCCGCCTTCTCCTCAAGCGTTCCAGGTGGATAGCTGCAACAAGTGCCGCAACACGTCGCCGTCTATAGCATTCCATGATGACTACAAACCACACACTCTACCAACACACATGGAATTTCACACCTCCAATGCCCTAGGATTGGCCAAACTTCATATACACAGGGATATTTGCTGATTGGACAACACTGCAGTCAATCACAGAAACGCGCGTCAAATGCGCGTTTACTATTGCAAAAAACGCGCATAAAACGCACATAAAACGCGCGTTAAACGCGCGTCTCAGAAACGCTCAGGTCTGAACCCAGCCTTAGTGTTTTTTTGTTTTTGTTATTTTACTATTAGCCCTCTTAGGGGCTGGAACCCTTGTCCTATTCACCTTTAGGCCCCTTTCACATGGGTGAGATTTCCGCCCGGTGCAATGCGTGAGGTGAGCGCATTGCACCCGCACTGAATCCGGACCCATTCACTTCTATGGGGCTGTGCACACGAGCAGTGATTTTCACGCATCACTTGTGCGTTGCGTGAAAATCGCAGCATGCTCTATATTGTGCGTTTTCCATGCAACGCAGGTCCCATAGAAGTGAATGCGGATGCGGTGCGATTTTCACGCATGGTTTCTAGGATGAAAGTCTATTCACTGTATTATTTTCCCTTATAACATGGTTATAAGGGAAAATAATAGCATTCTTTAATACAGAATGCTTAGTGTAGAAGGTCAATTGAGGGTTAAAAGATAAAAAAATAAAAAAAATTAACTCACCTCCTCCAATTGATCGCGTAGCTGCCGGTCTCCTGTTCTTTCTTCAGGACCTGTCAAAGGACCTGTGGTGACATCACTGAGCTCATCACATGATACATCACCTAAGGGGCTAAGTGATTATATCATCACGCACTGGACTCAACACGCCTACTTGTGTGGTCCCCCGGCAAAGCGAAATGAAACGTAATGCGTGATGTACGTCTGTGATTCAAACCTCACTGGCAGTTGGCGGGGAATACAAGAGATCTTCCCACTTCATCTGAGTCTTTGTCTAGGTGTAGGAACATGACCGAGGTCACGTCATGAGAAGAAATAAATAAAAGAGACAGCAGTTACTGAAGCGTCATCATGGGGCACTTGCAAACCTTCCAACCATCCCAGATCTGACAGGATAGTCCCGGATTGCAGTGGCTATCCCACGGTCCCGGTACGTGGGAGGTATGTCCCACTTTCAGGCAGCTGTCTCTGCTTCTATAGGAAGCAAAGACAGTTGCCTGTAATGATGAAGCAGAGAGCAGTCAGCTCCCTGCTTCATCATTCCTCCCCCATGGCAGTGCTCCACACTGCAGAACTGTGCGGGTGGCGGGCCGGCAGTCAGCCTTGGCTCCTCCACAGACCAAAGTAGTAGATGTATCCTGCTGCTGCTGCTAGGAACAAGGTGAGTATGTGGAGGTTTTTTAACCACAATGCTGGGCATAATTCTGTGAGGGGGCACAGCTGGGCATAATTTTGTGACGGGGGCACTATGTTGGTTCTGTGAGGGACACAGCTGGGCATAATTCTGTAAGGGGGCACAATGCTGGGCATAATCCTGTAAAGGGGGCACAAGCTGGGCACAATTCTGTGAGGGGGCACAGATGGGTATATATAACTACTGTGAAGGGGCACATATCTGTCATGACTACTGTGAGGGGGCACATATTTTTCATAACTACTGTGAGGGGGCACATATTTGTCATGACTACTGTGAGGGGGCACATATATGTCATAACTAGTGTGAGGGGGCACATATCTGGACATAACCTTTGAAGGGGGCACAATGTAGGCATAAATACTGTGTGGTGGCATAAAGGAGGAATATTTACTATGTGGGGGCATTTCGGGGACTGGCTGAGATGTTTCGTTTTGTTATGTTTTGAGCGGAGTTTGAGGCGTGGCCTACTGCGGGAAAAATTTGCCGCGGCACGCTGCACATGGTGTCCTTCTTCCTTCTTTTCAAAAGTTTGGAGGTATGCACTTGTTACCATGGAAATAGTTGTAGTGCTGTGAAAAGGGTAACTGTAGTAAATATAATGAGCCTAAAGTTAATAGTATACAGAGGAGGACACCTCCGAGCACTGACCTCCTCATGTGAAACCGCGGTTATGCTGAAGCGGTTTTTCACCTCAGGCGTGTGCTCAGGATGCCATCTCGTTACACATGCTTTCCTGCAGCTCCATGCTACTTTTGTGTCACCCCATGATTTTCCAGTGCCATATATAGGCATACTTGCCAACTTTTGGTGGTTGGCTTCAGGAAGAGTTATAAACATGTACACTGGGGGTATTCTGAACTGTGTCCGAGAATCGCTCTATAATATGTTATTGCAGCTCTGTACAACCTCTGAGTTATGCCACATTCACACGATTATATGTATTTTGTGGTACGCAGAATGCGGATGACGTCTGTGTTGTTGTTTTTTTGTGTTCCCATTAACATAAGTGGGTCCATGATCTGCGTTTTGCAGCCCAGTATAGGACATATTCTATCTTTTTGCGGAATGGACATACAGAAAGCACATGGATCATCCGTGTGCTTTGCACATCCTTTCTGCAAAAGATAGAACATGTCCTATACATGGCTACAAAATGCGGACCACGGACCCGTTGATGTCAATGGATACGCCAAAAAACTGATGCAACGTGGCCTGCAAAATAACATGCGGCTATGTACATGAGGCCTTATATAGAGGTGAAATACGGCACCTATAGAATTCTGTGGGATCTGACTGTAAGGACCCATGCACGGCCAAAGCCATTTTTGCAGTCCACAAAAAACGTATGACAGCCATATACATTCGGATAGTAGATGAATTGAAGAAATGGACCTTTTTGGAAACTGCGCTGCTGCAGAGTAAGTCAGGACTCGGTTGATAAATAAAAGTGGATCTTTATTTCTAGTTTAGTCTACGCGTTTCAGGGGCGAACAGCCCCCTTCATCAGGACAACAAAGGTCTATATGTACATATACGGTACATATGGGTACATATAAACCTTTATTGTCCTGATGAAGGGGGCTGTCCGCCCCTGAAACACGCAGACTAAACTAGAAATAAAGATCCACTTTTATTTATCAACCGAGTCCTGACTTACTCTGCAGCAGCGCAGTTTCCAAAAAGGTCCATTTCTTCAATTCATCTACTATCCGCTATATCCCTAAAACCGTATCCCCCGGCAACAGGTAAGGACCTTGGCAGCAGCAGCAGCAGACACCCCCGTAAGCTGGACGGACTTATACCAACAAAAGCGATTTACAGGGGTTGTGACTCATCACAACCCAAAACGGTAAGCACAATCAGTGTATTTTTGTTTTTAACCTGTTAAACGGTTCTACACACGAGGCGCTGCCTTCTGTCTCTCTTCTCTAAGCCATATACATTCCACATTTTATGAAACTGAACATTTTGCCATCTACAGAACAGTCCTATGCTTGTCTGTACAACGGACAAGAGTAGGACATGTTCTATTTTTTTTGTGGGGCCACTGAACAGACACACGGATGCAGCAGAACATTGCGTGCTGTCCGTATCTTTTGTCGCCCCATTGAAATGAATGAAACCTGTGGATTGGATGTGGACAAAAAACACAGTTGTGTGCATCAGCCCTATGTCTCTAATTTCATACCAAGAATAGGGCAGTTTTCAGTCTCCATTTTCCTATTAAAGGAAAAAATAAATCTGCTTACTGTATCAGGCCAGGTTCACATCTTCAATGAACATTTCTGGCAGAGAACAGCTTGCCGGAGTTTACCGAATCTAGCATTACCGGATTAGGCCTCATGCACACGACCGTTGTTTTGGTCCACTCACTTCAATGGGGCCGCAAAAGATGCGGACAGCACTCCGTGTGCTGTCCGCATCCGTTTCTCCGTTCCGTGGCCCCACAAAAAAAATATAGCATGTCCTATTCTTGTCCGTTTTGCGGACAAGAATAGGCATGTCTACAATGGGCTTCCGTTTTTTTCGGGTCCGTGCTTTGCGGACCACAATAAACAGCACGGCCGTGTGTATGTAGCCTAATACAGATCACTGCCGGATACCTTTGGACTATAATGTGATCCGTCCTCTTTCTAGCATACAGTAAATACCAGGTTTCAGCCAGACAAAAATCTGGCCGATAGCTGGCATTTGTGCCGGATCATCTTGCTGCAGATGACAATGCGGCATCAGGCTAAGGCAGGGTTCACATCGGCATTATTGAATTCTGTTATAGGAATATATAACGGAATATAAAGGAATTCTAAGACGGAATGCAAAACGGAAGCTTTTAAGAGGTGTTCCATTTTGCTCCATCCTAATACAGGTCTATGGGGGCACATAATGGTTCCGTTATACATGACAGAAAAAATAGTGCTGGAACTGTACTGTCCACGAAACAGCAGCAGTTAACAGTAAAACCACATGCACGGCCACTACACAGTGTACAAACTCCGTGTGCTGTCCGCATCATTTGCGGCCCCATTGAAGTGAATGGGTCCGCAAGCGGCTCAGATGCGGACCATAACAGCGGCCGCGTGCATGAGGCCTTAGAAACGTGAAAGTAGCTAAAAATGTCAAAAAGACACCAAAAAATTAAACTGAACAAGAGAAAGTATTAAAAACTGTGATACAGATCACAGCCCAAACACTGACAGTTCTGCATGTGGCATGTAAAATAACCATCACTAGTATATAATAAACAAGATCATTCAGCGTACATAAGGCGCAATTGTCAGCTCCATCACCATGGAGACAACCAATCGCTTGAAGTGATTCACGTGGGGGAATGCAGCTCTGTATGTGATGCATGGGGAGGCAGGCCGATTGAGAACATTGTTGAAGATTGCAATTAGAGAATGTCCAACGCGGGATGTAAAATACAGAGGAAATGTGTCATTTAGGGCTCATGCACGCGAACATGTGCGGCCCGTGCCCGTATTGCCTTCCCCCATTCACTTGAATGGGTCCACAATCTGCAAGATGCAGAGAGGAAGTCCACAGAAGCATTACAGAGCATATTCTATTTTTTTGCGGTGCTGACTGAGTCTTGCGGATCGCAGACCCATTCAAGCAGCTATAGGGAGTGCAGCTGTAGCAGTCGCCAGTATTATAGTACGTGTGTGCAGGTCAAGTTACACCTCTGACTGAAGGGAAGGGGTTAGATCAAGAATTTAGCATATGGGGGGCTGCTAGTTCAATTTTTGCCTCAGGCAGCAAGAAGGCTATGTGCTCCCCTGGCCACAAAGCATTGAGGGAAGGGGGGCCCAAGCTGAACTCTTGCACCAGGGCCCATGAGCCTTTAGCTATGCCCCTGTATTCAAGTGAATGGGTCTGCAAGGGATGGGCGCACAAGCGGTCCCTGTGCATCTGGGAACCGCTTTTTGCAGTCCCCAGCATGGGCACGGGGCGCACATGTTTGTGTGCATGAGCTCTGTGACAGAAAAATGCAAGAATGGCTGTTGTAGTAAAACATTAATAGTTGTAATCAGCTCGCATCAAAGTTTGTGTAAGGAAAAAGGTAAGCCCATCTTCCCTCAGCCGCAGCCAGAGAACCACCCAAATGCTACCATCTTGATTGAAATCCTGAGCAACTCCCCCCTCCTCCTTGCCCAGGCCGTCCTTTTATTGACTAACAAAAGGTGTACAAGGGGCTGGCCCAAGACAAGGATACAGGAAGTGATGACATATCAAAGGACAGGGAGCGGCAGTCAATGTGGCTGTGCAGACAATGGACACCCCCCCCCCCCCCATCCTTGTATAACATAGCCAGCTGACAAACACATGTATACAATAATCTACCATTACCACTGAGAGACATGATGACAATCTATAAAACACATACACATCCTAAGATAAAATGTCCGAATAATAAAATTTCCACAACAGGCTGTGGATTTCACCCTCTCTATTTCAAAAGGTGAAATCTGAGTTGGAGAGCTGCAACGTTAGTTGACATGCTGCAGATTTCAAATCCACACCAGATCAATTTACACTGTTGATTTTTAATGCAGCGTGTGGATGAGAATTCTTAACCCTTAGGACACCGGAGATTTTTTTCATTTTTGCGTTTTCATTTTTCTTCCCTATCTTCCTTGAGCCATAACTTTTTTTTTTTTTCCATTAACCTATCCTTTTGAGGGCTTATTTTTTGCTGGACAAGTTGTACTTTCTAATGCCACCATTTAATATGGCATACAATATAGTGGGAAGTGGGAAGAAAATTCTAAATGGGGTGAAATTGGAAAAAAAACGCAATTCCTCCACCGTTTTACGTGTTTTGTCCCTACGGCGTTCTCTTTGTAGCAAAACTGACATGTGCCCTTTATTCTCTGGGACAGTATGATTACAACAGTACCACATATGTTTAGTTTTTTTTAATGTCTAAATGGTGTAAAAATAAATAAACTTTAAAAACAATGTTTTTCTTTTTACATCACTATATCTACTAAGTTGTATGGGGGCTAATTTTTGGGACAAGCTGTAGTTTTTATTGACACCCTTTTGGAGTTTGTGTGACTTTTTGATCACATTTTATTACAATTTTTGGGGTAAGAGAAGCGATGAAAAAATGGTGAATCGGCCATTTTGATCCTTTTTTCAGTTACGCCATTCGCCGTATTGGAAAAATATTTTTATATTTTAATAGTACAAGCGTTTTCAGATGCGATGAGCCTCATGATGTTTATATTTTGTTATTTATGTATTTTTTAATTGTACGGAACGGGGGGTGATTTAAACTTTTATATTTTGTAATTTTTAAAAATATATTTTTAACAGTTTTTTTTAAACTTTTTTTATGGTTTTGTAGTTCGTCTTTGACGCTACAAAACTCAGTTTTTTTTTCTGTACCATTATGTTTATTGTATATCCATATTAGAATTGCTAATTTCTTATGTTGGCCTGCCACCTGTTGGCCAATATAAGAATTGCAGCTTCAATACACAGGGTCTCTTCAGAGAATGCCGGTAAGAAGCCCCAAAGCGCGAACTTCCGATTTTTCACCCTTTAGAGCCGTGATAGGCGGCAAAAAAAATTACCTCATCCACTTGAACACGCAGAGGCAGTCACTCCTCTCGTGATTGTGAAGGACCTGCGCTCAAGTGATGATGTCACCAAGAGCTCCCAGCATGATGATGCTATCAGGCTTGAGTGCAGGTCCTTCAGCAGATCCTTCAGAATCAAGAGAGGAGTGACTGCCTCAGCACATACACGTGGATAAGGTCAGTACTTTTTTTAACTTGCAAAAGACCATATTGCACTAGTGTTGCCGTTTTTAACGGCCGTTAGACGGGTGCACTCCTATCTAAGCGGCCATTAAACAAGGTTCCATTGATTTCAATGTGGTCTGCTTGGCAGTGAAAATGGCCAAAAATAGGACATGTCCGCTATTCACTGGCTTCCACCTTTTTATGGCAGCCTAGACTAAGGACTGCATGGGTCTCCCATGCAGTAGAGAGCAGGAGCGTGGCTCTCACATGAGAGCTGCAGGCTATAGGGACCGCAACGTCTAAGTTGTTTAGAGGGAGGGGGGTCCCTTTCTCAGGCACCGGCACTGCCTCGAACAAGATCACTGGATGCAGATGTCTATACACAACATTTAGAGGCCTAATGAAGGTCCCCAGGCCTGCCTGCAGTGTAGGCCTTATCAGGCTGTGTCAGAATTGAGATCCGGCACAGGGTCTCAAACCTGGAGGAAAACGCTTCAGTGTTATCCCCATTTATTGTCAAATGGGACTAAACTGAACAAACCAGAACGGAGTACACTAGAATGCATTCCGTTCCGATTTGTTGCGTTCCCATGCCAAACACAAAACTGCTGCAAACAGTGTTTTTGTGTATGGCATGGGAAACTGAATATCCGGCAGCAAAAACTATGTAAGTCAATGGCGTCAGATCTGTTTTTTTCAGACATGGTTTATTCATTTTCAATATAATACAACCGGATCCATTTTGTATTATTCAAACTGATGCGTTTTGCTGTGGTTTTGAGATCCCATGCCGGATCTCAAAATGGACAGCAAAAACGCATATGTGAAAGTAACCTAAAACACTGTATTGCGTAAGTAGTACAGTGTAATTGTAGAAGAAATCTGAAAATCCCCTCGAGCGACTAATAAGTGGTAAAAAAAAAAAATGTATTCAATAGTTTTTTTTAATAATTTTTAAAAATGCACCTTTTTCTAGTGAAAATTTTATTTTCAATAAAAAAGTTACATAAATAAAATCCCCTCCACATTTGGTATTGCTGCATCTGTACTAACCCGCACTTGACACTTATCATGTAATTTATCAAGTGAACACCGTAATCATATGTGCCACCAAAAAATTGAATAAAAAGCACTAAAAAAATATTATGTACCCAGAAATTATACCAATGAAAACTACAAGATATCCCGCAAAAAAACAAGCCCTACTCAGCTCTGTAGAAAAATAATAAAATAAAAAGAAGAAAAAGGTATAGGTCTTGGGATGCAGCTATGCAAATACATTTTTTGTGGTCTCCTCAAGAGAAGTAAGTGGAGAAAGTCTGGAGTGTAGATGAAGTCATACAAAGTAAATTTAAAGGGGAAAACAGGTCTGAACTCAACTTCTTGGGCCTGCTGTCTGCGACATGCCTTTGGTACAAAGAAGGTGTGTGGTGGAGGCCTTGTTCTCTGTCTGTTGTTACCATTTCAGGAATGAATCCAGCCATGTTAGGTCAGATGAGCATCAGAAAAAATGAAAATCTATTGATAGCTATTGATATCTGAGATCTGCTCACCATGACACTTCTTTACTTATTTGCTGGTAGTTGAAAGATGGTATCTGATCAAGTTAGTTCTTTTGGTGGCCGACATAGAAGTTACTGACCAATTAGCAAAAAAAACAACAATATAATAATACTATAATACACTGATGAGCAAAAGGGTAACAATATTTTGAACTTTTGACTTTCAGGCGTCATATCTCACGGTCCACTACAGCAGTGATGGTGAACCTTTTAGAGAGCGAGTGCCCAAACTGCAACCAAATACCCATTTATTTATTGCAAAGTGCCAACACTGCAATTTAACCTGAATACCAATATAGTATGTGTTCCATGTACTTTATCATTTAGCTATAATTGCCTGCCTACATTCATAGTGCGCCCTGCGCTGATGAATGGCAGGACAATTCTAAGGTATATTGGTACACCATAGACTTTTACCCGTGCCATAGGTTCGCTACCACTGCACTACAGCTTCGAACATGAGACTACCATCATTTTATAGACAATCATCTTGGCTATCTCATACATAAATTGGACTTGCAATTATTTAGCATATAATTAGTTATGCAGATTCTTGTCATGTAACTGCATTGTTACGGTTTTGCACCTAAAATTCTAAAATTTTATTTTTATTATTTTGTAAATCCTTCTGGCTTTCAACACTGTCTGAATCCTTCTGGGCATGCTCTCGATCAGATTCAAGCATGTCTCGACCGAAATCTGTTCCCAGGTCTCTTCTACACGTTCTCAATGTTGGTGCATACTGGTCGACTCACTTGGGTATGAATACAGCTTTTTCTTCAACTCTACCCACAAGTGTTTCATACCCATAGTACTCAAGTGTACAAAGTAACTTGTCTTGTAGGATACTGACATATATCTCTGCATTGAGACCACCATTGAATCTGGTCAAGTAACCAACGCCTTTGGCTGTAAAACAACCCCATATCATCAGGCTTCCTCCACCGAATTTGACAGTTCCCTCAATTTCTCAATCCATTAGCCTCCTTTTCCCTTGTTTCTTTCAGATCCATTTGCACCCATCAGAGTCAAGACTTTCGTCTCATCGCTCCAAATCGCTAATTTCCAATCTTCTACTGTCGGTACTTTTTTACAAACTTGAGTCAACACTTCTTATGACGATATTAAAATCAAGGAGTCTTCACCTTTTTTCGGACCACCATTCCAGACTTGTTTAATGCACATCACGCGGTGCTTGCATGGACGTCTGTGATCTCACTATTATGAAGCATACGAGCCTCCTCCACTGCTGAGTTTGTTGCGCCAGAACGGGTAGACCTTGTGATAAGCTGACTTGTTGACTCTGATATTTTGCCTGGACGTCCACCTCTTGGTTTTGGAGTGGATGGACGGACTTCATTATATATTCTTCCAACTGGAATGGCACACGCATGATGCAGTTTGGCAATTTTCTTATCGATGAGCTGGATGATGCCATTTCCCTTTTCTTGGGAAATGTTCTCCATGGCTGCTCCTCAATTCAAAGCAGGAACCTTTCGCTTGGGAATCAACCTAATAATGCACTGAGCAGGGAAGGTGAGAACAGATTGTACACTTGGAAAAAGAGGTAATAGGAATAGCTCACTCCTATGTGACAAGGACCAGGTGCTCTAGGCCAAAAAGACTGTATCACCCGTACAGAGAAAGATATTAGAAATAAATAGATAAAATGGACTGGCACTCTGTATGTGTGGTAAAATATAGATAATAAAATAGATAATAAAAATATGCAATATAAAGTGATCACACAATTTTTTAATATACAAAACTCAAATTACGATAAAATCACCAAAAATATAGACCAAAATACATGTTTGTAAAACCTAAATATAAAAGATAAATAGGATCTATACTTTGAAACGAGCTGGTAAAATGCGACAATGGTATAGGATACTTCGTAGGAGATGATGCAATGATAATATTAGGTTCCTTCTATCGAGTGAATCAAATAAAAGTTCCTTTTTATATAGGGTTTCTTTCATGTAGAAATAAGACCGACTTTAGTATCATTCCTCTCAAGAAGTATATATGTGAATACCGCTTAGTTATATGGTCATCAATAATGTCCGCAAGTTGAGGAAGCTAGGTGGAGTTATGAACTCCCAAAGATTTCCTTTATAAAGTCTGTCCAGACCCGATTACGGTAATTGTAGATATTGATGGATAAAGTGCTAATGTGCACTAAAAGAAGGAAAATTCAGGATCTTACCTTAACCTAGGTAATTTGCAGTTCAATGCATATGGTGGTATGACATAGACGTAACTCTAGCTTGTAGCGAGGTATCGCAGGAACTGATGTCGGAAGTTTTCGTATAGAAGGTTTCTTCTCTTTGGAGCGCTCCAATCTTTCGAGAATATTAGCAGATTTTCATATCATCTGTATAGAGGCCTCATTTGTTTGGTCCGGTGGGAGTTATCAGCTGGTTACACAGACGCATTTCGGGGACCTCTTACCCCTTCCTCAGTGGCATCCTTGTAATTTGTAGTATACAAGAAGAAAAAGATTGTTCCACCACCAGGAGCAAAACAGTAACATTGCAGTTACATGACAAGAATCTGCATAACTAATCATATGCTAAATAGTTGCAAGTCTAATTTATGTATGAGATAGCCAAGATGATTGTCTATAAAATGAAGGTAGTCTCAAGTTTGACGCTGTAGTGGATGAGATATGGAGCCTGAAAGTCAAAAGTGCAAAACATTGTTACCCTTTTGCTCGTCAGTGTATATTTATATATATATATATATATATATATATAGTATCCAAAGAATGAGGCAGCACTCCAAATAAAATGAAAAAGGTGGATCCTTTATTCCCCTCTGTGCAACGTTTCAACCGTCTCAATGCGGTCTTTCTCAAGCATGAGAAAGACCGCATTGAGACGGTTGAAACGTTGCACAGAGGGGAATAAAGGATCCACCTTTTTCATTTTATTTGGAGTGCTGCCTCATTCTTTGGATACTATACTCATCTATAGCCGTCTGGGCCTGCGGCTGAGAGGACTTGCACCCGTATCTCTGGTCTTGTGCTGCTGGGGCCTCTTTTTGGTTTATATATATATATATATATATATATATATATATATATAAATTGTGACACAGTGAGGGGTTGAGTCTGGCAAGGCAGGTATTTTCCTCCCAGCATGTGCGGTTGGGCTGGTTTCCAGCCAGGTGAGGTCAAATACCGGACCATAGTTTAAGTGCCAGTCCAGGTTTTGGCAGCGTCTGGCTGTCCTTAAATAGGCAGCTGGGCTCAGCAGAGATGTCTCCGTTTTTGGGATCTGAGGCTTTGTGCCGTGCTGGAGGGCCTGCTGTGGACTACTAGAGGCAGAACTGCCAACAAGGTGACTTGTGTTATATGAACTTTCCATTGTGTGTGAATTAACACCAAAACTGCAAAGTTACGTGCTGTTTTGTGCAATTGCCTCAAATGTGAATAAACACTGACGTTTTGAGTTAAGAACTTGTATTTGCCTCTGTACTGAGCCCGCTTACCCCATCTACCAGAGCTAAACCCCCCACAATATATATATATATATATATATATATTTGCAGGGGCATAAGTATAGCCATAGATATAGCCAATAGTCATTTCTATGGGACCCAGAGGTTGGGGGGCCCAATTAGTTTCAAGAACGCTGTGTCTTTCTCTTGCTATAATGAGTGTTTCCTGATAGATGGTATGCATACTTTTAATCATTGCTATTTATCCCACTGTTTTGGGGCCCCATCTAATTTTTCTATGGGGCCCTATGAATTATAGTTATGCCTGTGTATAATAATTATATATATACCCCATTTATAAGGCAAGAAATCCCACTTATTAAACCTGACAGGGCACACCTGTGAAGTGAAAACCATTTCAGGTGACTACCTCTTGAAGCTCATCAAGAGAATGCCAAGAGTGTGCAAAGCAGTAATCAAAGCAAAAGGTGGCTACTTTGAAGAACCTAGAATATGACATATTTTCAGTTGTTTCACACTTTTTTGTTATGTATATAATTCCACATGTGTTAATTCATAGTTTTGATGCCTTCAGTGTGAATCTACAATTTTCATAGTCATGAAAATAAAGAAAACTTTGAATGAGAAGGTGTGTCCAAACTTTTGGTCTGTACTGTATGTGTGTATATATATATATATATATATATATATATATATTGCAACTTAAAACAATATGGGATCAAAGTAGAAAAAGGAATTGTTAATATCCTTTATTTCTAATGTAATACACTTTATTTCCTTTAGGAGGCAGCAGACTACTGCAAAGTGGTAGTATGAGAAGCAAAACTCCTCATTTTTACACAAGCGTTTTCACGAAATAAGAATTGTGTGTATTTTTAAAATGTTAAGTCCTGATTCATTTGTAAATAATTTCATAGTCATTGGTGGTTATTTATCAAGACGGGTGTTTGTATTCCAGTCTTGATATCCACCTGTGTCAGAGAAGAAAGCACTTAATTTATGAGGGGCTCACTTTGTCATAAATTAAGTGCATCCTCTGGCATTCCCTGCACTTAGAGTGAAATCTACTTCAGCTAATGGCTGATATAGATTTCAGTCAACATTTACGCCAGAAAACTAATAAATTATGGTAAATGTGAGCCTGGCCAATAACCCTGCCAACACCATGCTCCTTTTTCATAAAGTGGCAAGGATGGCGTAGAAACCTCACTTGTGCCTAGATTTAGGCACAATAGTGTTTCAAAAAAGTCACAAACCCGGGGGTGTAGGGGGCATAGTAAATATCTCCCAATTATATGAGGTGTATATGCATCTGGTGCTATACTCCACTTCCCCATTTACAGAAGGAGACCCACAGACTACTATACTTATCAGCAGGGGTTCCAGCAGTCAATCCCCTAGCGATCGTAAGTTTATTATTCATCCTGTAAATAGGTAATGCATGTTGTTAACCCTAATCACAAACATATACAACACTAATGGACGATATATAACTATGGAAGTGAAGGTTTCACAAGCTGGCCTTAAAGACTTTGGATAAATCTGTGTAGAGGTTATTAGCCTTGGCCATGACGACTAGGCAGTCTGATGGCCACAAATACACTACCTATGTGGAAGAAACAAGGACAATCCTTAAATAGTCACTACATTTTCACACAACTTTGCATAAATCAGTAGTACAAGTGAATGTAATAAACATTGTAACATGTCCCATCAGAGAAAAATGTATCTTTCTCCTCCAACTTTCTTAAATTACCATTTGCTCTGAATTCTCTACTAAATCTGGCTTAAAAGAACAAGATGGACTGTCAGTTCACTGAAGTTTCAAATTATAGCTAATTGGATTTGTTACGAATTTCACAAAAATTCGTCCACCAAACAAAAACAAAGCTTTTGAAATTCGTTTTGGATGAATTGAGTAAAAATGCCGCCCAGTGCAATATTACTGTGAATATTGGTGTGGAAAACCACGAGGGAGGAAGAAGGTGGAGGATGGAGGACAATGGGAGGATTGGCTCAGAGGTTGAAAGACAGCCATATCAACCAAACAGGGGAGCAGTAGGCAGGGAGATCCTTATGCTGAACGAAAAGAATCATAGCTTCTGACCTGGAACGATGTGTCTGGCAGTATCAGACAAAAAGCTATTGCAGACACAATCCACTAATGAAGTGTGATAGGGAGAGAGTGGAAAGAGATCATTGTATAGCTTTTAGATAATTTAATCAGGGAAAGCTTTGAGGTAGTGAGAGAGGCTGATCACACCATGTTTAATACAGCGGCTGCTGGCAGCTCAGCCTACCTGCTAGTTTTGCATTACAAAACTCACTGTATATGAACAGAGACAGCTTCTTTTTTTTTTTTTTTAAACTTCAAGTTTCTACAGTTCATAGGCTTCATTTGCCAGTGAAGCACCCCAAAAGCAGTCTGCTGCAAACGCTATGCAATTGCACATTTTTTCTTCTAAAAACCATTTCAGTGCAATTATATCCATGCTATTAAACATGTTACATTGTAGCAAAAGCATTTTATGGCAATAATGCTGTCTGCATGGTAAACAGCTGCAGAGATATCTGTGTTTTTATTTACACTCACCTAAAGAATTATTAGGAACACCATACTAATACGGTGTTGGACCCCCTTTTGCCTTCAGAACTGCCTTAATTCTACGTGGCATTGATTCAACAAGGTGCTGATAGCATTCTTTAGAAATGTTGGTCCATATTGATAGGATAGCATCTTGCAGTTGATGGAGATTTGAGGGATGCACATCCAGGGCACGAAGCTCCCGTTCCACCACATCCCAAAGATGCTCTATTGGGTTGAGATCTGGTGACTGTGGGGGCCATTTTAGTACAGTGAACTCATTGTCATGTTCAAGAAACCAATTTGAAATGATTCGAGCTTTGTGACATGGTGCATTATCCTGCTGGAAGTAGCCATCAGAGGATGGGTACATGGTGGTCATGAAGGGATGGACATGGTCAGAAACAATGCTCAGGTAGCCCGTGGCATTTAAACGATGGCCAATTGGCACTAAGGGGCCTAAAGTGTGCCCAGAAAACATCCCCTACACCATTACACCACCACCATCAGCCTGCACAGTGGTAACAAGGCATGATGGATACATGTTCTCATTCTGTTTACACCAAATTCGGACTCTACCATTTGAATGTCTCAACAGAAATCAAGACTCATCAGACCAGGCAACATTTTTCCAGTCTTCAACAGTCCAATTTTGGTGAGCTCGTGCAAATTGTAGCCTCTTTTTCCTATTTGTAGTGGAGATGAGTGGTACCCGGTGGGGTCTTCTGCTGTTGTAGCCCACCTTTCTTTCCCATTCTGACATTCAGTTTGGAGTTCAGGAGATTGTCTTGACCAGGACCACAACCCTACATGCATTGAAGCAACTGCCATGTGATTGGTTGACTAGATAATTAGATAATGGCATTAATGAGAAATAGAACAGGTGTTCCTAATAATTCTTAAGGTGAGTGTATATTGTAAGGGATCGCTCTCTCTCAGGGTGTCGCAATCACAGACGTCTCGTCAGACAGCGGATATAAAGTCCAAAAATTTTCATTTATTTTGGCACCAGCACATAAAACAGCAAACACTTGTCTGTCTGAGCTCCAACTAATATATAGTACTTTTTCCTGACTCACCTCTAATCACAGCTTATAGACAGAGTCTCAGGCCCCAAGCCTTAGCAGGTCTGCTCACCAAACACAAGTCCATACGGGCAGAGATCAGGCTTCACATAGCCATATACAGTCCAGCAGTCTCCAGGCTGTGACCACACCAGCACCTTTGGGGAGATGGTCCAAAAGTCCTCCTGACTCTGACCGTGCGACCCTCTTTCTGTAGGCTTTGCTGGGCCCCCCAAGGTTCAGGTTTTACAAAGCCTCGTGGACTCTCAGTCCTCCTGGCTGAGACCACACAGAGCCTCTGTAGGGCTCTGTTTCCAAGTTTTCTCTCTCTCCAGACTGACACACAGAGTGTTGGTTTTATGCTTCCTTGATTACAGCAGGCCTCACCTGTGATGACCTCAGGTTAGGGGAAATACATGCCCTGGGAAGGTCCCACTACTAAACCTACCTTCCCTGTCCATATAAAATCCAGCTCTTGTACGTAACAAACAAAATAGCTTCAGCAACTACAGTACAGACCAAAAGTTTGGACACACCTTCTCATTCAAAGAGTTTTCTTTATTTTCATGACTATGAAAATTGCAGATTCACACTGAAGGCATCAAAACTATGAATTAACACATGTGGAATTATATACATGACAAAAAAGTGTAAAACAACTGAAAATATGTCATATTCTAGGTTCTTCAAAGTAGCCACCTTTTGCTTTGATTACTGCTTTGCACACTCTTGGCATTCTCTTGATGAGCCTCAAGAGGTAGTCACCTGAAATGATCTTCCAACAGTCTTGAAGGAGTTCCCAGAGATGCTTAGCACTTGTTGGCCCCTTTGCCTTCACTCTGCGGTCCAGCTCACCCTAAACCATCTCGATTGGGTTCAGATCCGGTGACTGTGGAGGCCAGGTCATCTGGCGCAGCACCCCATCACTCCTTCACAGCCCTTACACAGCCTGGAGGTGTGTTTGGGGTCATTGTCCTGTTGAAAAATAAATGATGGTCCAACTAAACGCAAACCGGATGGAATAGCATGCTGCTGCAAGATACTGTGGTAGCCATGCTGGTTCAGTATGCCTTCAATTTTGAATAAATCCCCAACAGTGTCACCAGCAAAGCACCCCCACACCATCACACCTCCTCCTCCATGCTTCACGGTGGGAACCAGGCATGTAGAGTCCATTCGTTCACCTTTTCTGCGTCGCACAAAGACACGGTGGTTGGAACCAAAGATCTCAAATTTGGACTCATCAGACCAAAGCACAGATTTCCACTGGTCTAATGTCCATTCCTTGTGTTCTTTAGCCCAAACAAGTCTCTTCTACTTGTTGCCTGTCCTTAGCAGTGGTTTCCTAGCAGATATTCTACCATGAAGGCCTAATTCACACAGTCTCCTCTTAACAGTTGTTCTAGAGATGTGTCTGCTGCTAGAACTCTGTGTGGCATTGACCTGGTCTCTAATCTGAGCTGCTGTTAACCTGCGATTTCTGAGCCTGGTGACTCGGATGAACTTATCCTCCGCAGCAGAGGTGACTATTGGTCTTCCTTTCCTGGGGCGGTCCGCATGTGAGCCAGTTTCTTTGTAGCGCTTGATGGTTTTTGTGACTGCACTTGGGGACACTTTCAAAGTTTTCCCAATTTTTCGGACTGACTGACCTTAATTTCTTAAAGTAATGATGGCCACTTGTTTATCTTTACTTAGCTGCTTTTTTCTTGCCATAATACAAATTCTAACAGTCTATTCAGTAGGACTATCAGCTGTGTATCCACCTGATATCTCCACAACGCAACTGATGGTCCCAACCCCATTTATAAGGCAAGAAATCCCACATATTAAACCTGACAGGGCACACCTGTGAAGTGAAAACCATTTCAGGTGACTACCTCTTGAAGCTCATCAAGAGAATGCCAAGAGTGTGCAAAGCAGTAATCAAAGCTAAAAGGTGGCTACTTTGAAGAACCTAGAATATGACATATTTTCAGTAGTGTCACACTTTTTTTTGTTATGTATATAATTCCACATGTGTTAATTCATAGTTTTGATGCCTTCAGTGTGAATCTACAATTTTCATAGTCATGAAAATAAAGAAAACTCTTTGAATGAGAAGGTGTGTCCAAACTTTTGGTCTGTACTGTATGTTTGCTGAAGCCAGGGCCATCTTGCTGGGTTTTACTTATCTCACCCAGTTGAGGAACCTGGGTGAGATATACACCCCTTCCAGGACTTTTACTGTACACATCACCACAATATGCAAATGAGCAAGTTGGAGCATCAGAAAGCAGGCTAAATATTTACAGCACTGCTTTTGTAACGCCCCTGTACTCTGCACACACACCCCTCACCGTGATTGACAGGACTAGACATCAGCATGCTGAGGTCAGAACTGCAGATCCTATCATGCCTCTCATAACTGTGGCTTTGGCTCAGAGTTTGCCTTTAAACTGAGAAAAAGATCTTCAACTAAATAAATATGGGTAATGTTACTGTCTGAATAGGTATCTGGAAAGAAGTAAATTCGTCTTAGAGCATGATGTCATATACACTACTTACAGCTAGTGGCGGCCACACAATTGTGCAGGGCACCTTGACAGGAGAGTGAGACAGTGCCACATCTTTCCATGGGACATGGGAGCCTACAGCTCTCATCCCTGCTGTTTACTCACGTAGCCCTCAGGCCACCATTAGGCAGTACAACAGTCCAGGCAGTTGCGGTCAATGGGTCTTAGGCGGTGCAATGACACAGTCCAGCTGCTGGTGTGACGTAATCACGTAGGTGGACATTAAGCTGCACCTAGGGTGGGACACAGGCAACGCATTGCAGCAACTTGAAGTGGAAGTGAGGTGAGTACTTTTTTTCTTTCACCACTTCTGTGCACAATACTGAGGGGAGGGCATTATAGATAAAGAGGGCACTGCTGGGGGACATTTTAAAAATGCAAAGAAGGCACAACTGGGGGGCATTATGAAAAGGGCACTGCTGGGGGACATAATACTGGGGAAAATGGAGAGGGGAGAGCATTATAATAATCCTGGGGGCAGTAACCAGGGGGCATTATAAATACAGGGGGCGCTGGCTGGGGACATAAAATATACTAGGGGCACTAAAGGGGTGACAAATAATGGGGGCATTAAATATTGATGGCACTACTGGGGGGCCTTATAAATACTGGGGGGCATTAACCATAAGAGGGGCACTACTGGGGTATTATAAATACTGGGGGCACTACGGGGGTATCAAACTCGTGTGTGGGAGGAAAACACCACACCGAACATAGGGGTAAAGGGGATACTGGAATTAGGCCTGGAAACTAGGGAATGAAGATGGACACCCTAACTCCAGTCCTGCGAGACTACCAGTATGCACAGGCCCCAAAGGTAGGCAAGTTCATACACCAGATACCTAGAATCCTATTTTACCCTATAGGACCCTGGCACTAATGTCAGGACTGAGTCTACCTGTTCCTCGAAAGGGAAGGACGAACAGGAGTCTCCCTCAGGCCTAATGACAAACAGTGAAAGGCAACACACACATATATATAAACAAAATACAAAAGGGAAAGGAAACACTTATCTTTGATGAGGCTTTGGTAGCACCAGAAACTCAGCCGAGAACCAAACACAACCTAACCACAAGTCCAACAGAAGCTATAAACCACAAAGCATAGTGGGAGAAACAACAATAAATAGAGAAGGTAAAACGACCACAATAGCCACACCTGGGCAAAGAAGGTGTGGCAAGTACCAGAAACAACACAGACGTCATTTGATCCAAAATGAAAACATGTCAGCTCAAACCCTGTGTCGCCAGTCTCACAGATCTCCTGCCACCTGTCACAGGAACATCTGTATGTCTTGGTACGTCCGTGACAGTACCCCCCCCCCCTTCTACGGGTGACCTCCGGGCACCCAGGACCCAGGACCAACCTTATCCGGATGAGACCTGTGAAAGGCTTTCGCCAAACGACTGGCATTCACGTCAGATGCCGGTACCCACATCCTCTCCTCTCGTCCATAACCCTTCCAGTGAACAAGATACTGAAGAGATCTATGGAGAACTTGAGAGTCAATAATCTTAGCGATCTGGAATTCCAAACTTTCGTCCACCATGACAGGAGCGAGTGGCAAGGGGGACGACTCCATAGATACATATCTCTTCAACAAAGATTTGTGAAACACATTATGAATTTTCAGAGCCTGAGGAAGTTCAAGACGAAAAGCTACAGGAATAATAATGGCCGTGATCTTATATAGACCAATAAACCTTGGACCCAACTTCCAAGAGGGAACCTTCAACTTAATATTTCTTGTGGACAGGTCGACACAGTCCTCACACTTACGCAACCCCGGCCACCAGAATGTACGAGAGAGGAGGTCGGCAGTGGATCGACTCCCAGGGTGTCCTGTAAGAACCGTACAGTGATGTTTCTCAAACACCTTATGATGCAATTCTGATGGAACAAACAATTCTGGTGTGTTTCCCTGAGCCCCTAACACCTTTACCTCTAGGTCAGGGTATAGAGCGGATATCACCACCCCTTCCCGACAGCATCAGACTCGGATTTTCAAAATCACCACATCCAGGAAACTACGTGATAAGGCATCTGCCTTGACGTTCTTAACCCCAGGAATCTGTTGAAAAACAGAGACCATCTGGCATGCCTCGGGTTCAGTCATTTAGCCGAGTCCCGGTAAGCCAGATTTTTGTGATCTGTGAACACCGTGATCGGATGAATTGCCCCTTCCAACCAATGATGCCACTCCTCAAAAGCCAACTTAATGGCCAGCAACTCTGTTACCCACTGTAACGGACCGTTTCAGCAGACAAGGGGTTAAAATCCGTTTAGGCAATATGCCCCTTTCTGAGAGACAGGCACAGCTACTGCAGAACACCAACCTCCCGAACTGGATACAAAATAGCACTCCAAACTGGAACCTCGCGAATAGCTGCCAGCAGACGAACAGGAAAAGCATTCAGTCAGCTTACACTCCTGGCAATCAGTCTCTAACAGCATACAGGGAATCCCCCCAATAACGAGACAAGGCTCCGTCTTGAGGGTCAGCAGTGGTCTGACTGTACTTCAAGTACAGCCTCTTTTATTGATAAAAAACAAACATAGTACTGCCCACAGGGTTTTGAAATCCAACCAATCAGTAATTCACAACACACACAATGTAAATACAGCAACCAATCGTTCCCCCCTAGAGGACCAGAAGGGAGACTGCGACACAGGACAGATACAACATATCCCCACAATGCATCATGGTTTCCTCCTCTCTGCCTGGGAGACAACCGAGGGCAATCCAATTATCTCTCAGGACAAAGGGGAGATCGCCAATACACATGTGGAGACAACAGGACAGACATCACCATTCAAACACACAATGGGACAATAGAACCACACCCAGCATATTCCTCCCAAGCTGACAAGTTACACTTATTATAAGTTGTTACAACTTTGTGAGGTTACATTGTCCATACATATAACTTACATCAATTTAAACAGTATAACTTGGGGGACAAACCTATCCAAAATTCCCTGGAATAGGTTCAGGGGTTTAAAAGTTAGTAGGGGCCATAATCCTGAGGCAAGAGGCTTTTTCACCACACCCACATCATAATTTCTCTCTGCGGCAGAAAGTTTTTTTGAGAAAAATTCACATGGGCGCCATTAACCAGGTGACAGGCCCAATAAAACTGCTCCTACCCCCCACCTCCGATGCGTCAGCTTCCACAATGAAAGGTTGTGATACATCCGGCTGCACCAATATAGGGGCAGAAGAGAAGCACTCCTGAACCACAGAAAAGGCTTGCAACGCCGAATCAGACCACACTGAGACATCCGTCCCTTTCTTAGTCATGTCAGTTAAGGGTTTCACCACTGTCAAATAGTTCTGAATACATTTTCTGTAATAGTTGGTGAACCTTAAAAACTGCACAAGAGTCTTCAGATTTTTGGGTCGATCCCAGTCCAATACAGCTTAGACTTTCTCTGGATCCATTCGAAAACCTAAAGGTGACAGCAGGTAGCCCAAGAATTGCACCTCATGTACAGCAAAAACACACACATTTTGCGTACAATTTATTATCTCTTAGGATCTGTAACATCTGTCTAACGTGATCCTGATGAGTCTCCACGTCTGGAGAATAAATGAGTATGTCATCCAAATACACGACAACAAACCTCCTCACCAGGTGATGAAAAATTTAATTTACAAAATGCTGGAAAACCGCAGGAGCATTGGTCAACCCAAAAGGCATGACCAGGTTCTCAAAGTGACCCTCTGGGGATTAAAAGCAGTTTCCATTTAATCACTTTCTTGATCCTGACCAGATTATATGCCCCCCTTAAGTCCGACTTGGAGAACACCTTGGCATCAACAATCTGGTTAAACAAATCAGGAATCAAAGGAAGGGGGTAAGAATGCAGACTGAGCTCACAGAAATTCAGACATATAAGTTCTGTCCCTTTTTTTTTTTTAACAAAGAAAAACCCTGCTGCCACTGGAGATTTGGAAGGTCTTATTTGTCCTTTTGCCAAACTCTTGGTAGTATACTCTCTCATGGCTGTTCTTTCCGGTCCAGAAAGGTTATACAACCTAGAATTGGGCAACTTAGCTACGGGAATAAGGTTGATAGGAAACTCATATTCCCGATGCGAAGGTAAATTCTGGCATCAACTTTCAGAAAATACGTTGGCAAAATCAGATATAAAAGAGGGTAATGTTTTAATGGTTAAAGCAGAAAAAGATGTATTCAGACAATTGTCAATGCAATAATCACCCCAATCCAGAATCTGTCTAGCTTGCCAATTTAAGTTGGATTGTGCCTGCTTAACCACGGTAAACCCAGAACCAACAGAGCAGGAAGACCCTCCAACACAAAACACGAGATGGATTCCTGATGAAAGTTACCCACTCTTAATCGGATGTCATGCACCATCTGAGATAAACAGTTTGAGTTAGAGGTGCAGAATCAGTGGCAAAAATGAAAATGTTTTTCTCTAATGCACTTGGAGACAACCTGTGCATACAGACGAACTGAGCATCAATCAGGTTCACCCCTGCCCCCACTGTCAATAAACACCTCAATCCCCACAGTCTTGGACTCTGGCGCCACCTCAGCAGTCAGGAGAAATCGGGTACTACCAGGCAAAGACAAATGCACATTTTACTGACTCTCCTCCCACCCCTCCAAGAGTCAGATGGGAATTAAACAGCCCCTTTTTTTTTTTTTTTTTTTTTTTTTGAGGCTGAATGTATGGACATACATTGATAAAATGTCCTGTCTGTCCGCAGAAAAAACACACTCCTTTCCTACGAGCAGAATGCTTAAAAGTGGATCTTGGAATAGCTCCCCCTAACTGCATGGGTTCATCCACAATGCGTACTGCAAGAGACATAGCGGCTTCCAGAGACTCAGGGTTCTCATGAAAGGCCAAAGCGTCCTTCAGCCTCTCTGATAATCCCTGACAAAACTGACTACGGAGAGCCGGGTCGTTCCACTCAGTATCCGTAGCCCACCTCCTAAACTCAGGGCAATAGATCTCAGCAGAACGCTTTCCCTGACGAAGGCCACGTCTTGGTCTTGGCCAGGGAGGTCCGATCCGGGTCATCCTAGATGAGACCCAGAGCTTTGAAAAATTCATCCACCGACTGGAGACTGGAGACTGCGGCACCAATACATTCCTATGGAAAAAAATGCCGGATCCGGTATTCAGGCAAGTCTTCAGTCGTCGGGGCTCTATGCCGGAAGAATCCTGATCAGTTTTATCCTAATGCATTCTGAATGGAGTGAAATCCGTTCAGGATGCATCAGGATGTCTTCAGTTCCGGAACGGAACGTTTTCTGGCCGGAGAAAATACCGCAGCATGCTGCGCTTTTTGCTCCGGCCAAAAATCCTGATGACTTGCCGCAAGGCCGAATCCGGAATTAATGCCCATTGAAAGGCATTGATCCGGATCCGGCCTTAAGCTAAACGTCGTTTCGGCGCATTGCCGGATTCCGACGTTTAGCTTTTTCTGAATGGTTACCATGGCTGCCGGGACGCTAAAGTCCTGGCAGCCATGGTAAAGTGTAGTGGGGAGCGGGGGAGCAGCATACTTACCGTCCGTGCGGCTCCCGGGGCGCTCCAGAGTGACGTCAGGGCGCCCCACGCGCATGGATGATGTGATCGCATGGCACGTCATCCATGCGCATGGGGCGCTCTGACGTCATTCTGGAGCGCCCCGGGAGCCGCGCGGACTGTAAGTATACTGCTCCCCCGCTCCCCGCTCCTACTATGGCAACCAGGACTTTAATAGCGTCCTGGGTGCCATAGTAACACTGAAAGCATTTTGAAGACGGATCTGTCTTCAAATGCTTTCAGTACACTTGCGTTTTTCCGGATCCGGCGTGCTAATTCCGGCAAGTGGAGTACACGCCGGATCCGGACAACGCAAGTGTGAAAGAGGCCTATGCCTGAAAAGAAAAACGCTAATGTGAAAGCAGCACTGACAAATGTAAGATTATGCACATGGGAACGAATAATGCAAGTCATCGGTGCATACTAAATGGTAAAGCACTGGGTAACACTGACATGGAAAAGGACGTAGGAATTTTAGTGGACGGCAAACTAAGCTGTAGAAACCAGTGTCAGGCAGCTGCTGCCAAGGCCAATAAGATAATGGGTTGCATCAAAAGGGGCATAGATGCCAGTGATGAGAACATAATACTGCCACTTTACAAATCACTAGTCAGACCACACATGGAGTACTGTGTACAGTTCTGGGCTCCTGTGAACAAGGCAGACATAGCAGAGCTGGAGAGGGTTCAGCGGAGGGCAACTAAGGTAATAAATGGAATGGGTGGACTAGAAAGATTATCAAAATAAGGATTATTCACTTTAGAAAAAAGATGACTCAGGGGAGATCTAATACCTATGTATAAAAATATTAGGGGTGTGGGGATTTGCTCTGGTAGACAGGCTTGCAGACGCAGTATAGAGGCAACGACTACGTCTTTAACTTAAACAGTTCAGTGTTTTATTCACACATAAGGAAAGTGACAACAAAAAGTCTGTTTCAAGGAAAAAACTGTCACCTTGAGTCTGGTGTTTGTTCACATCAGGCAGCAACACATAAGTCCTTGGGTGAAACAGAAGTCCACGTGCTTTCATAGCAGGCCTTAATCCCGGCCCAAACTCTCAGGCCCCAACACAGAGACTGGCAAAGCTCCACTGTCAGATGGAGGATAATCCACTCACAGCTGAGACTGCTGGCTGTGTTTTATATCCCTAACCAAAACCTGGACTTCAACGTGGGGAACAGCCACCCACCCTGCACTTTGGCTGCTCCCAGTTAGAGCCGGATTGGCTTTACAGCCACACTAAATAACTAATAGTGTCAAGTCAGCACTAGCTGCCGCTGACACTTAAAATTACCGGCTCTTACCTCACCGAGGCCAGGAACCTCGGTGACACATACGTCAGTGATGGCCCCTTGCGCTTTCCCACATACCTCCCCCCTTTGTTCAACCCTGAGGAGGTGAACACCTGCCAGACAGCGGACCCGGGACAGGGCATCTGCCCTATGTTCCACGAAAAACTTAAAGTTTTGTAGAGATAAAAACCACCTGGTGACCCGAGCATTCCTCTTTTTGGCTTGGCTCATCCACTCGAGAGGGGAGTGGTCGGTTACCAGACAGAGCTTTCTCCCCAACAGATAAAAGCGGAGAGACTCGAATGCTCACTTGATGGCCAGGCACTCTCTCTCCACTATACTGTACCTAGTCTCGGCTGGGGTAAGTTTGCGGCTCAGGAAAACAATGGGATGTTCCTCCCCATTGATGTCCTGAAAGAGTACAGCACCAAAGCCTACTTCAGAGGCATCTGTCTGTACTACAAACTCCCTCTTGAAGTCGGGCGTAACCAATACCGGGGATCCACACATAGCCGACTTCAGAGCGAAGAAAGCTTTTCCCCCCTGCTCATTCCACTGGACTGTCACTGATTTGCGTCCCTTCAAAAGGTCTTTCAATAGTGCAGCGACTGTAGAAAAGTGGGGGACAAACCTCATAGTATCTCGCCATTCTCAGGAACGACTTTACTTGCCGAGTAGTGACCGGTCGTGGCTAATTCCGAATTGCCTCAATTTTATTTGCCTCAGGTTTAATAATTCCGCGCCCAATTACATACCCCAGGCGCTTGGTCCCTTCTAACCCTATCGCGCACTTTTTGGGGTTAGCAGTTAAGCCAGCCTTCCTAAGGGAGTCAACTACAGCCTGTACTTTGGGTAGGTGACTTTCCCAGTCGGTGCTGTGGATAACGATATTGTCCAGGTACACCGAAGCATACCGACTATGTGGACGAAGTACAATAACCATTAGCCTTTGAAACGTGGTGGGAACGCCATGTAGGATGTCCATTGTGGTACTTGTGGTCCGCTGCAGGCATCCTCCATTGTATGCATTTTTGCTGGGGATTGCCATTAGCAACGGGCCACAAGTGCAGGATCTGCCCCCCCAGTATAGATGCACCACTGCATATGGGGTTGAGCACTTCCTGCTTTTTAATACCACACCAATTTGTAGTTTGTATTCTGAATTTTTGGAGGTGTAGAAACTCCTAGTCTGAATGTGCCTTTATTTCCATCCACAGGCAGCATTCTGGTGCACATGTGAGGCCCGGGCTATATCAACCAGTCTTGGGTGGGGCTCAGAGCTCTCTGCCTCCTCCCATTGTATGCATGGTCACATGCTGGAGGTTATTGGGAGATTGCTTTGAGTCGGACCTTGCGCACCTGTAATTCGCCCACTGTCTCCTGGTATTGCCCATACGGCCCAGGTAGGTTTAGCGTTAGGTTCCCGAGCTACTTGAGAAACCTTGGCGTGGTGCTCGGGCTCAGACATGTCCTCCAAGCAGGATATGTTGGCTAATTCTCAATTTTACATCAGTATGAGGGTTAGTAAGACCGCATAGTGCACCTGTCTCTGTTTTTGTTATGTTATTCTCTTGATGAGCTTCAAGAGGTAGTCACCTGAAATGGTTTTCACTTCACAGGTGTGCCCTGTCAGGTTTAATAAGTGGGATTTCTTGCCTTATAAATGGGGTTGGGACCATCAGTTGCGTTGTGGAGAAGTCAGGTGGATACACAGCTGATAGTCCTACTGAATAGACTGTTAGAATTTGTATTATGGCAAGAAAAAAGCAGCTAAGTAAAGAAAAACGAGTGGCCATCATTACTTTAAGAAATTAAGGTCAGTCAGTCCGAAAAATTGGGAAAACTTTGAAAGTGTCCCCAAGTGCAGTCACAAAAACCATCAAGTGCTGCAAAGAAACTGGCTCACATGCGGACCGCCCCAGGAAAGGAAGACCAATAGTCACCTCTGCTGCGGAGGATAAGTTCATCCGAGTCACCAGCCTCAGAAATCGCATGTTAACAGCAGCTCAGATTAGAGACCAGGTCAATGCCACACAGTTCTAGCAGCAGACATCTCTAGAACAACTGTTAAGAGGAGACTGTGTGAATCAGGCCTTCATGGTAGAATATCTGCTAGGAAACCACTACTAAGGACAGGCAACAAGCAGAAGAGACTTGTTTGGGCTGAAGAACACAAGTAATGGACATTAGACCAGTGGAAATCTGTGCTTTGGTCTGATGAGTCCAAATTTGAGATCTTTGGTTCCAACCACCGTGTCTTTGTGCGACGCAGAAAAGGTGAACGGATGGACTCTACATGCCTGGTTCCCACCGTGAAGCATGGAGGAGGAGGTGTGATGGTGTGGGGGTGCTTTGCTGGTGACACTGTTGGAGATTTATTCAAAATTGAAGGCATACTGAACCAGCATGGCTACCACAGCATCTTGCAGCGGCATGCTATTCCATCCGGTTTTCGTTTAGTTGGACCATCATTTATTTTTCAACAGGACAATGACCCCAAACACACCTCCAGGCTGTGTAAGGGCTATTTGACCACGAAGGAGAGTGATGGGGTGCTGCGCCAGATGACCTGGCCTCCACAGTCACCGGACCTGAACCCAATCGAGATGGTTTGGGGTGAGCTGGACCGCAGAGTGAAGGCAAAAGTGCTAAGCATCTCTGGGAACTCCTTCAAGACTGTTGGAAGACCATTTCAGGTGACTACCTCTTGAAGCTCATCAAGAGAATGCCAAGAGTGTGCAAAGCAGTAATCAAAGCAAAAGGTGGCTACTTTGAAGAACCTAGAATATGACATATTTTCAGTTGTTTCACACTGTTTTATGTGGAGCAACTTACAGAGTTCTCTCATGACCTTGGACATAAAAGGGGTCCCTTGGTCAGTCAGAACCTCTTTAGGCAGACCCACTCAGGAAAACATCTCCATTAACTCCATAGCTATGAGTTTGGCTGATGTATGACGCAGTGACTCCGCCTCAGGATGACCAAGATGTGTTGGTGCCCTCTAGCGGACTTCGGTACTGGGCCTATGAGATCTATAGCAATCCGCTCGAATGGAACCTCAATATTCGGGAGAGGGACCAGAGGACTATGGTAATGTGGCTGGGGGCTGGTTTTCTGGCAGGTTGGGCAAGACTTGCAATACTCTTCCACCTCTCTGAACACACTCAGCCAGTAGAACCGCTGTAGAATCCGGTCCTGCATTTTCTGCTTGCCCAGGTGTCCCCCAAGATGTTGGTGGGCTAACTCCAACACAAGCTTGCGATACGCCTTGGGCACCATCAGCTGTTCAATATGTTCACCCCGTAGTTGATTTATCCGGTACAGCATCTCCTGTTGAACCACAAAACGGGGGAACATAGACTCGGCTCCCGTTTGTTGTAGCTCATCCTCAACTATTACCACATTTTCCCAGGCTCGAGACAGAGGTTGGCCCTTCTGACTCAGGTTCCCAGGGTTCTGGTCTCCCCCCTGAGCCGGGCCACTCTGCTAGGGTTACATCTGTCTCCCGGGTATCGGTAACTTTCGTATCCGGCCACAGTGCCGGGGAAGTCTCTCCCAATTATTAACTCATACAGTAATTTTGTGGCGACGGCCAACTCATGCGTCCACCTGCAGGCCACTGTTGACAGAGAGACCAGGGCGGTGGGATTGTTCTTTAAGTCCCCATGAATGCAGACAACGCCAACTTTTCAGCCAGTATACTCGGCGGGCCACACCAGGGCAGCTCTTACCAGGGACACCAGGCTCCCTAAATCCAGCAGTGCCACCGCCAGTGTCACCCACTTCCACCTGGCACAGGTGACTATTGTCTACAGTCTCGGAGGTACCTGTGGCGCATAGCTTCCTGGCATACAATGAGTGGCGGTTTCCATGGGTTCACCCCGATGGGGACAGTCGGCTCTTATGTGTCCAGGCTGGTGACACCGCCAGCAGAGGAGCGGGGCTGGGTCTTCAGGGGGTACGTCCCAGGCAGGTTTGGCTGGCACCAGCCACCAGGTTTGGAGTGGAGATTTCCGGGGTTTGACTGGCCCCCTCCCAAAAGAACCCCCCCTGCATATTTCTGGTGGCCTCGTAGCGCTCCACCAGGTCGACCATCTCCAAAGCATTAACCGGAGACACCTGGCCGATCCAGTGCTGGAGAGGGGACGGCAAAGCCCTCCATAACAGATCCGCCAACAGTCGATCCAACATAGCAGTGGGAGTCGATATGTCAGGCTGCAGCCATTTTTGCAATCGGTGCAGCAGATCATAATATTGTGGTCTGGCAGGTTCAGCCGGGTTAAATTCCCACTGATGCACCCACTGGGCCTCGCCAGGATCTCACCTTTTACTGTCGGGTAGTCGGCCGCTTGATCATCGGGGAGATCAAAAAATACTTGCTGGGGACCAGACGCCAGGAACGGAGCAACAACCTCAGCCCACTGGTCTCGGGGTAACTTTTCCCTCACGGCCACCTTTTCGAAGACCGCCAGATAGGTCTCAATGTCATCCAAGGGGGTCATCTTAGGGTTCGCCGCGAGGACAGCTTTCCGGGCATCGTGGACATTCTGGGACGCTCCTGCCGCTTGCAATGCCATTACATGTCCTAATAGCAGCTGGTTAGTTTCTTGTTGCTGCTTGTAAGCCTCCCGCTGCTGCAAGTTAGCCTCCACGAGGGCTTTCACGACCGCCTCTATTTTGTCAGGGGACACGGGTCGTAACCTTGCCGGCTTAATGTAGGACATGCACTTGTGTCGGGGAAAAACTAAAAATTTTCGGCCTTCAGGACTGCCTCACTGGGTTTACCCGCATCCGACACCAATTGTGGGAATTTGCTCTGGTAGGCAGATTAGCGGACGCAGTACAGTGGCAAAAACAAAGTCTTTGACTTAAACAATGCAGTGTTTATTCATACATAAACAAAAATGACAGTTCGTCTTATTGGTGTTCATTCACACCATGGCAAGTCCACAGAACAAAAAGCATTCACCTTGTCAGCGGTTATGGCAGTAGCAGTCCCCAACAGGCTTTAGGGCCTGCTTCCTAGCAATGCGGCTCTCAGCCCTTTAGTACAGGACAAATCATGCAGATCTCAAACCACAGAGACTCCACAGATTCACTGTGAAATGGAGGATAATCGACACCCAGCTGAGACTGCTGGCTGGGTTTTATATCCCTAACCAAAACCCAGCCTGGAACGTGGGGAACAGCCACCCACCCTGCACTTTTGCTGCTCCCAGTAAGAGCCGGCCCAGATCAGCTTTACAGCCACACTGAATAACCAATAGTGTCAGTCAGCACTATCTGCCGCTGACACTTAAAATTACCGGATCTTGGGGGGCGTGGCTTGCTAGGCATGTGAGCGGTCGCACGCTGAGAGAGCTCCCGCATCTGCCCGGCCATTAATCCTGATTTTACCCTGATTTCAGCGGAGATACCAAGCCTGGACAGTCGGGGATCAGCGCAGCTCAGTGCGGTGACCGAAACTGTGGCTTTGGTCAGTGGGAGAAGCAGGCATGTCGAAGAAAAGAGAAGGCAGAGGAGCTGATAAGGAGTCCTAAGATGGCGCCGGGATGAACACAGAAAGAAACGGCGGTGAAGCTGAGTCAATTTGCGAGATCCTCTCAGGCAGCCAACAACAGACTGCGCCAGGAGAGTCAGGATGGAGTGCTACCGGATCAAGGGGACGACTCAGACCATGAAGAGCGGGTTCCCGCCACTACCACGCGACAGAGCGCCAACAGGTATGCGGCTCTACAAGTGAATGGAGAGGAGCTGGAGCGTGAGGCTGTCGATTCAGATTCTGGGGAACCTACGCTAAAGGATGTGCTACATGCTATCTCTAAATGTGGCAAGTCCCTGAGTGCACTATCGGTCCAGGTAGGCGCCATTAAAGAAGACATTTCTATTATAAGACATGACTTCAGAAAATTGGCTGAGCGTACCACAGCTCTAGAGGATAGAGTGGGAGAGGTGGAGGATGAGGTACAGCCTTTAAAGAGGGACACTGCTGAACATTCCAGATTGTTAAATGTTATATCGGCTAAGCAAGACGATATGGAGAACCGTCTGCGCCGCAATAATGTACGCATTGTTGGAGTACCTGAGAAGGTGAAAGGGAGGAATCCCACCGAATACTTTGAGGCATGGCTGAAAGAGAAGGTGGGGCAGGACGCACTAACCCCACTGTTTGCAGTCGAACGCGCCCATAGGGTGCCGACTAGGCCTTTGCCTCCTGGAGCACCTCCGAGAACAGTCCTGGCCAAGCTATTACATTACAGAGACCGGGATATCCTCCTGCGCAAGGCCAGCGAGCTACAAGAACTTTCCATTGATGGTCACAGAATCTCACTGTTCCCGGACTACTCTATGGAAGTTCAAAAAAGGAGGGCCCGCTTTCTAGAAGTTAAAAAGAGACTGAGAAATTTGGGGGTCCCATATTCTATGCTATACCCAGCTAGATTGCGTGTAGTGGCCCTGAATACCACCAGTTTCTTTGAAGATCCTAGGGAAGAGGCAAGATGGCTGGACAGAAATTAACGTCAGATCAAGATGGAGCTTCAACCCCCTACTTAATGGGACTTAGTTTTCATTATGCAAGTGATTACTTAAATGTCTTTTCTATTTGCTGTCCTCCCTCTCGTTCAAACTGTTATCTATAGATCTTCCTCGCTAGTTGGGCTACGGAGAGGAGGGGGGAGAGGGAAATTGATATGCCAAGCTGTAAAGGCCGTATACTGCAGTGAATTTATATGCCGATGCGTTACCATGGCTATAGATATGACTGCTTTACTCTGTTTTAAACCCGATTGTTGGTCAGGATATCACGGGTAAAGTACTGCATTCCATACGATAGTTGAGGGTGCTATATACTTGTGGTAGTTATGTTATGTCTTCCCGGGTAAGGTGCGGGAAGCTAGAGGGCGATCGGTTATAATAAGAGTGTGAAAAACAGTTTTCAAGTGTTCACATTGATAAAATACTACTAGTAGTCAGTTTTGGCTACGCTCCTCCGGCTAATACGGTTTATTAGCTGGGAATTCATCTGGTCTTACCGACTGGTGCAGCATAATTCCACAGGCCTTAGTATTTGGGCGTGGGGTGGAGCCAATCGGTCAGTTCAGGGAACTGTAGTTCTCTATAGTATTTTGCCACTTAATGGCAAGTTTACAGTCTTTGGGAGGTTTGGGATATGTTTACGGACAGAGCAATCTTGGTTATGAATGGAAGTATGGCTGGCTGAGTGTGGAATGGAAGGGGGTGTGCCTTCCTCCAGAGCAGAGAGACAAAGATACTATTGTACGGGTTGTGACTCTAATGGTATACAGGAGATTGTCTTTTAATACTAAAGGCTAATTGCATTAAATTCCTTAGCTGGAATGTCCGGGGAATCAAGGAAAAGACTAAAAGGAAGGCGATTCTGGAAAGTGTTCGTCCGTTACATCCTCTCATATGCTGTCTACAGGAGACACACTTGCTGCCGGAGCAGGTACATTTGCTTAAGCTGGCCTGGGTGGGGATGGGGTTTCACTCCACGTATTCTACATATGCTAGAGGAGTCCGTATCTTGATACATAAAAATATACAGTTTTGTTGTATTTCTAGCAAAGTGGATGCTGACGGGTGTTATGTGTGCTTATATGGTACACTCTATAACCAGCCATGTGTGATATGTGGAGTGTATATCCCGCCCCCATACTCTCCGTTAGTGATCAGGAAGGTTTTAGCTTTCATGACGGATTTTCCAGGGGTGCCAACTCTCATACTGGGGGATTTTAATAATGTAGTAAGCCTTGATATTGATAGGATGGGGACAGCGGAAAGGGATCCCTCGGGAGAATATACCACATTTGGGAGACTCATACAGGAAGTGTCCCTAGTAGACATATGGAGAGAGAGGAATCTACGGGAGAGACAGTACTCATGTTGTTCTAGTACATTTGGCTCGCTGTCCAGGATTGATTTGGCACTAGTAAATTCTGAAATGGGGAGATTAGTACAAGAAGTTGCTTATCTTCCGCGTCGGCTGACGGACCATTCCCCTTTGATGGTCTTTGCTGCTTTTAGGCCCGCTAGAATAGGACAAGGAATGATGTGGGCATTTAACCCCTTTTGGTTATCTGTCCTGCCGGAAGTGGGTAATATTAAGGAACAACTAGAGGAGTTCTTTAGGATTAATCTGTCCACCACTACAAGGTTAATAGTCTGGGATACCATGAAGGCTTTCATGCGAGGGTTGCTTATAGCTCAAATTAGCAGGAAAAAGAGTGAAACCAAAGCTAAGGTTCAGGCTTTAACGAGGGTGGTGGAAATGGCTGAAGCTAAGTATGTGGAAACACCGGATGATAGGTGTAGAGAATTATGGAAGGGGGCGCAAAAGGAGCTAAATGACAGGCTGCTACTTAATGCCAAGAACAAACAATTCTTCCAAAAACAAAGTATACTATGAAGAAGGAGAGAGGACGGGAAGAATGCTGGCTCTGGTATCTAGGGCACAGCGACCCCCTAGTTATATAGCGGCCCTCAGGGATCCAACTGGGAATTTGTGTAGTGCTTCGGAGCAAATACTGGAGATTATGAAGGGATTTTACTCTAACCTGTATGTGTCCCGTTTGTCAGCCTCAGATGAAGAAATAGACTTATTCTTGGATGGGCTTCACATGCCCATTCTTACCTCTGATCAGCGTATTAAATTGGATTCTCCTATAACGATCACTGAGTTGGAGGTGGCGCTATCCAATATGTCTAATAATAAGGCTCCAGGTAGTGATGGGTTACCGGCGGAGATATACAAGCGATTTGCCTCAGTCATGCTGCCCCAGTTGTTAGAGGTCTTCAAGGAGGCGATGACACAGAAAAAACTGCCCTCCAGTATGACTGAGGCGACGATTGTAGTCCTTCCAAAGGCGGGCAAGGATATACAGGAGGCCGAGTCCTATAGACCAATATCACTACTTCAGGTAGACATTAAAATCCTGGCTAAAGTCTTAGCTAATCGTCTGAACCTGATTATATCTAACATTATTCACCCGGACCAGGCTGGCTTTATGCCAAACATGTCTACGGCAGTTAATATCAGGCGCCTTTACCTAAATATTCAGAGTCAGGGACACGCTTCGGATGCGGCGGTCGCATCTCTTGATGCGGCCAAAGCATTTGATAGTGTAGAATGGAAATACTTGTGGAAGGTACTGCGGAAGCTAGGGTTTGGCCCATCTTTCATAGGGTGGATTCAACTTCTATATGACAAGCCATCGGCTAGGATTAGGGTGAATGGTAATCTATCAGATAGCTTCACACTACATAGGGGGACGAGGCAGGGTTGTCCCCTGTCGCCTCTGCTATTTGCGATTGCAATTGAACCTCTAGCTGAAGCTATTAGATCTTCTGCTGGGATTAGAGGCTTTACTTACGGCTCCCTGGAGGAGAAAGTGGCACTATATGCAGATGATCTGTTGTTATTTATGGATGATTGGAAAACTTCTCTCCCGGTAGCGATGGAAGTGATTAACGGGTTTGGGAAAATGTCAGGTCTCTGTATTAACTGGACTAAGTCCGTGTTGATGCCACTGAAGGAGGGCATGGCTGACAGTGACTCCTGGGTAGAGGGCTTACAGGTGGTGCACTCTTTCAAATATCTGGGCATTAAGGTTTCTTGCAATGATCTAGATTTTGAGAAACTGAACATCTCCCCTCTACTCCAGAAGTTTAAACAGAAGGTGAATGCCTGGACAAAACTGCAGTTATCCATTATAGGTAGAACTAATCTGGTAAAAATGATATTGATGCCACAGATTCTTTATGTGCTGCACAATTCCCCTGTATGGCTTCCCCTGAGGATCTTCTATGTAATTAATGCTATTTTCAGGGACCTTATATGGAAGAAGGGAACACCTCGCATCAAGTTGGCAACTCTGTGTAGGCCAAAGACAAATGGGGGCCTGGGGGTCCCGGATCCATGGATGTATTATCTGGCGGCACAAATGCAGCATATGAGAGGATGGGAATCGACGGATGGCTTGGGTACTGCTAGTAGGATTATTCAGTCATTGGTAGGATGTAAAAATTTGAGATCTGCTCTGGAGGAGGGTACCTTCCATGCACTAGGTGGTAAATACCGGGTATTGCGCGCCATTCACAATACTTGGTGAAAAGTCAGGGAAATAATAGGGATACAGGGTTACTCCGATCTCACTCCTCTCTGGCCAAATTATATGTACACAGAGGTGGATAAAGTTAAAGGGATCAAGGTGTGGGCTGATTCGGGGCTTAAATATATGTGTCAACTGTTTGACAACGATGTCCTTAAAGAATTCTCAGGGTTACAGCAGGAATTTGGATTGCACAAATCCCAATTTTACCTTTATTTGCAACTTAGGCACGCTCTATGTGCTCAAGAACCGGTAGGGGCAGTACGTCCTGCACAGAAAAATTCAATAGTTGACATGGTGAAATCTGGCGGAAGTACAGCGGGAGTGATATCCCTTAATTATGCATGTCTTATGGAAGCGCAATTTAAAAGACAGGAATTTCCGCTTTATGATAAATGGAGGAAAGATGTCCCTGAGTTGACTGAGGAGCAATGGGATACTGTCCTGGAGGAGTTCACACAAGTAGCGGTGAGCGAAGCTCAAAGGGTATCGCAACTCCTGTTGATACACAGAGTATACAAAACACCTGTCCTATTGAAAAGAATTGGGTATAGAGCGGATGACTGCTGCCCAAGGTGTGGTGTGACGAATGCAGACCTTATCCATCTGATGTGGAATTGTCCTAGACTGAGAAGGTACTGGAGTGGGGTGGTGGGGATAGTGAGAATGGTTTTGGATACGTGTGTATTAGGGTGTGTGGACATACCGGGATTGGTGCCTGAAAGGAGATTAGCTATAATAAGAATGCTTTATCAAGCTAGGAAGAAAATTGCTTTCCACTGGATAGATGCTCAACCACCATCAGTGGATGAATGGGTAAAAAAGGTGCATGTGCTGACTAGCCTAGAAAACTATGCGTATCAAAAGAGAAACTGTATGAAAAAGTTTGAGAAGATATGGTCGCTTTGGATTCAACATTATAATCTACAAACGTGAGGGGTTGAATGTGGGATTGAGTGAGGAAGGTATGAGAGATATGCAGGAAGGGGTGGTGAAAGGTGAGAAGTACAATAAAAGGAATGTGGTATTGAAAGGGTAGTCTGGGAAATTGAGTGCCCCGGGATGAAGGTGTCACATAACATGGGAACCTGAATAGGTGATCTTGTAAAATGTGCCATATTGCTCAAATCATGCTATACTGACTTGAAATATTGTAATATGTAAAGCTACTGTACTGTACCGAGGTGTCAGACCATATGGTGCAAAGTTATTTCTATGCTCTTGTCTCAAGGGGTTCTGTCTGTGTTTAAAATTGAAAATCTTCAATAAAAAGTATCTGATTTAAAAAAAATTACCGGATCTTACCTCACTGAGGCCTGGAACCTCTGTGACACACATCTTCCCTCAATAACGGCCACTAGCGCTTTCCTACAATACAAACATATATATATGTCTATATATATATTGTGGTGTCTCACAGGGTGAAGTAATTGAGGGTATATACGTGTCTCCCAGGTTCTTAGTATATGCTGAAGAAAGTTGTTTAGGAAAGGGTTAAGAAAAACCTAAGCCTGGGTCCTGATGAGCTGCACCTGGGAAGTTGCTAGAAAACTGGGCTGTCAACACACTTGCTCAGAACTCCCTGGGAGTGGGAGAAGCCACATCTCACTGAGGGACCCTGAAGGTCCAGAGCCTGCAAACTGCAAGTATCACAGGTTGCTGTACAGACAGCGTGCTTATTTTGCGTGGACTGAGGTTAGCTCATCCACGTCCTAGAGAGGGACCTATTGTTTAGTTAGAGCCTGGATAAGGCTAGGTGTTCCGTTTATGTTTTGTGTTTAAATGCAACCTGTGAAATAAAGCTGGCAGGACGCCAGTGGAAATGCACTTCTGTCTCCTGAGGTCTCCTTCAGCGAAATAATCGGACTAATCCCCCTACCTTTTCACCGCTGGAAGGGCGAGCTAAATAACTGACTGTCACAATTGGTGGAGGATGCTAAGGGCAACGACACCTCAGAAAAGCTGAATGCTGCAGTGCTGTGTGGGAATTTAAAGGGCCAGAAGCCCGTTTGCTCAGTGGAAATGGCTACAAAATGGTATAGCCCGTGGGAGAAATCCTGCGATTTAGTGATCGGGGGAATCCCGCTGGGGGTCATTCTAGACTCCCGCCAGCAAGTGTCTCGGGTCCTGCCTGTAATTCTGGACTTTGTAACAAGGGGGCCAGAGACAAAAACTACGGTGTCACTGACCTTTGTGACTGACTATGGCTCTGTGCAATGGGAGCTGTTAAACTGTTTGGGCAGTTGTGGAGCGGAGTTCCGGATAAAAAGCAAAGATGTGCCGTTGCCAAGTGCAACCGTAGGGAAGACAAAGAGGTGGAGAGCGGTGCGGTTCTCAGGAGTGCATATCTTCCCTGCGACTGTGCCCGGAGTCCTAGAGAGGATGTGCGGAGGTGCAGTAAAGCTGTTGCTAGGAGCAACCACAACCTTGATGAGTCACACAGAGAAAAAACTGTGTCTGGACAGGCGGATAAGCCGGCTGTGATTGCTCCCTCGCAGAAACCTGCAGGGGAGAAGGTTTCTGTGTTACCTCAGTTGCCCATGACCAAAGCTAGACATGGGATGACAAGGATCCGGGATCCCATGCTAGCCCGGGTAAGAGTTAGCACAATATTGAAACCTGAGACTGGTAAAATAATAAAGGTGCTGGACAGTCGTGTGGAGAAGGACTATCCGCTGATTTTCACTGAGCGTGAGACTCCAATGAGAACAGAGACTGATGAACTTGATGTTACAGATAAGCTCATGCATGAGGGAGTGTTGGGGTGTAATTTTCCCTTATGCTGGGAGTGGTGGAGTAATGGAGACACTTCGGCAGAGAGTGCAAAAACTCCTGCAGAACTTGTACCTGTACCTTTAAGTGAACGTGTAAGGGAAAGGACCATTGAAAACAGTGATAAGACCATGTTTGCCAAAATGCATAATGGAGATGTGATGTCATATGAAATATGTGATAATAATGACATGCCTTTTCCTTTGCAGGCTGTGATTGGGGAAAAAGCTCCCCCTGTTGATAAACATGTGTCTGATATAAAAGTGTTGATAAATGTTGAAGAAACACCGCTAGGAGACCCCATTGTAGACAATGTGGCGGGGCTATAGGGTGTACCACACGGACTAGAGGTGGATGTGCAGTCTCCACAGGTTTCTATGATTAATAAAATGTCCCAGGTGGGGATTGACTCAGGGGTGCCCCTAGAGTCCAGGGTTAATAATGACACGAGCAGTATAAGTGGCCTATGTGCCGTGACAGTTAGCAACTCCGAGAGTGAGGCTACCATGTCAAGACCCAGCAAAACTAAAGTGGTTACTAGTAGCGAGTCTAGCGACCAGATAACAGTTATATCTGACGAGACGAGAGTTCAATCGGGTGACAGCCTAGTGTCTGAAGCTCATATCCTGACAGTTGTAGATGACCTGACAGGACAGTACAGCTACAAACTTGAAGATGTTTTCGCTCACTCTGCACAGTCCCTAGATACACTAGAGACGGGGCTAGCGGTTCTCGCAGAGCAACTGCAGGAAGCTCCAGAGGAGTCACAGAAAGAGATGAATGAACTGAAGGAACTGGAGTCACTAATAGAAGCGGAAATTCTCCAACTTCAAGAGGAACTTGCAGCTTCTGAGCGATCCAGACTTCATGCAGAGCAGGAAAGAGATGAGCTGGCTGATGAGGTTCTAAACAGCGCCTCAGAAAAATCTGCTCTCTTGGAGGAGAAAAGACATTTGGAAGCCAGGATGGCTCAACTTTATCAAGAGTTATGTGATCGCATGGTGGACCTGGACCACCAGAGACAAACTGTATCTAGATTGGAGAAGAGACAAAAGAAGTTTGACCAGCTCTTGGTTGAAGAGAAATACATATCGGCTCGATATGCCGAAGAACGTGACCGAGCGGAGGCTGATGCTTGGGAGAAAGAGTCCAAGGCCCTCTCCTTGGCTAGAGCCCTTGAAGAAGTGCTTGAGGAGCAAAATGAATTAGAGAGGCTGACCAAGCAACTCAGAGTAGAGATGGAAGCTCTCATGAGCTCAAAAGATGCCATCTATGAGGTGGAGAAGCCTAAGCGTGCTCCTGCACAGCAGGTGGAAGGAAGTGAGCGACCGGAAGAGGAAGATCCTTTGGAAGGTGCCAAGAAGTCAGAGCCTGGTAAGAGTGGGTCTGGAGATGGTGGTGCCAGGGTACTGGCCAAGGCAGAGAAGGTGGAAAAGGTATCGGCTGAACCAGTTGATGTGGCTGATGTCGATGCAGAGGCCAAGAGTCTCATGACAGTGTGTAACCAGGACCAGGTCGCAAAAGACGTCCCCTCCGCCTACAAGGCCTTCCAAGTAGCCAGCTGCCTGCTGGGGAAGAAATATGAGGAGATGGACGACCAGTATGCAGATCCGGGCTATTACGATGGGCTGTCTCTCCTGACTCCTCCCCAAAAGGAGACCAGTGTCCTGGGTGAGCCTCTGGAGAAAACGCCAGAAGACAAGAAGTATGCTGAAGACCCCAGTGCCTCCAATCTTGATGAGAAAGAGAAGGAGGAATTAAGAAAGCAAGGATATGATGCCATGTCCCTGAAGGGTGAAAAGGCTAATAAAGTAAAGGCCAAAGAGACAGAGGCCAAGGAAGCTAAGGCCGAGCTCTTGAAGTGGGAGAAATCCTTGGATGTTCCAGAGATCAAGGGTAAAGCCGAAGTGGGGAGAGGCAGTGAAGAGGCAGAAGACCCTGAAACTGAGGCACCATCTGAGAAAACCACTGCTGGAAAAGAAGCGAGCGGGGGCAAGCCAGCTCTGCTGATTAAGCTTCGCAAAGACAAGAAAAAAAGGCCTAAGCGTCTGCAAGAGCCAGCGAAGTCAAACAGAGAGTCTGTCATTTGCATAAAAATATATTCTGAAGGGAGTTCCAGAAGCTGAGATCGAAATTCTAAGAGTAAAGGAAAAAGAAATGTACGTTCTGCTGTTAAAATAAAACGACAAAAAGAGGCGAGTCATAAAAAGCGTGCTCGGCTGAAGCAGCTGTGTAAGTCAAAGAGAGAGAAAGATAAAAAAATAAAAAGAGAGGGTCTGCCTGTCACATGGACATGGGAACATTGCAGACAATGTCTCTTGGGCAAGATGTCAGTGTGGGTAACAAACCAAGCACTGATGGCATGGGTCTGGCAAAATAAAGGGAAGCCTCTGACGCGGACCACATCTTCCAGGGGGAAGGTTGAGCCAGGCGATGGCAAGAAAATGCGGATGCCCTGTCACGAGCATCCAGTTGGTACATGTGTTCACCCCCCACAGGTTTGAACAAAAGGGGGGGGGAATGTGGTGTCTCACAGGGTGAAGTAATTGAGGGGATATACGTGTCTCCCAGGTTCTTAGCATATGCTGAAGAAAGTTGTTTAGGAAAGGGTTAAGAAAAACCTAAGCCTGGGTCCTGATGAGCTGCACCTGGGAAGTTGCTAGAAAACTGGGCTGTCAACACACTTGCTTAGAACTCCCTGGGAGTGGGAGAAGCCACATCTCACTGAGGGACCCTGAAGGTCCAGAGCCTGCAAACTGCAAGTATCACAGGTTGCTGTACAGACAGCGTGCTTATTTTGCGTGGACTGAGGTTAGCTCATCCACGTCCTAGAGAGGGACCTATTGTTTAGTTAGAGCCTGGATAAGGCTAGGTGTTCCGTTTATGTTTTGTGTTTAAATGCAACCTGTGAAATAAAGCTGGCAGGACGCCAGTGGAAATGCACTTCTGTCTCCTTCAGCGAAATAATCGGACTAATCCCCCTACCTTTTCACCGCTGGAAGGGCGAGCTAAATAACTGACTGTCACAAAATATATATATATATATATATATATATATTTTAAAAACCATGTATCATTTTCTTTTCACTTCACACATACTGTACTTGCTACTTTGTATTGGTCTATCACATAAAATCCCAATAAAATACATCTAAAGGGGTTCTGCAGTTTGTTTAAACTGATGATCTAGCCTCTGGATAGATCATCAGCATCTGATCGGCGGGGGTCCGACATTCAGGACCCCCGCCGATCAGCTGCTTGAGCACACAGTGTGCTGTCCGCATTTTTTCCGGACCTATTGAAGTAAATAGGGTCCGCATCCTATCCGCTAAAAAAACTGAACGGACACAGAAACAAAATACAGTACAGACCAAAAGTTTGGGCACACCTTCTCATTCAAAGAGTTTTCTTTATTTTCATGACTATGAAAATTGTAGATTCACACTGAAGGCATCAAAACTATGTATTAACACATGTGGAATTATATACATAACAAAAAAGTGTGAAACAACTGAAAATATGTCATATTCTAGGTTCTTCAAAGTAGCCACCTTTTGCTTTGATTACTGCTTTGCACACTCTTGGCATTCTCTTGATGAGCTTCAAGAGGTAGTCACCTGAAATGGTCTTCCAACAGTCTTGAAGGAGTTCCCAGAGATGCTTAGAACTTGTTGGCCCTTTTGCCTTCACTCTGCGGTCCAGCTCACCCCAAACCATCTCGATTGGGTTCAGGTCCGGTGACTGTGGAGGCCAGGTCATCTGGCGCAGCACCCCATCACTCTCCTTCATGGTCAAACAGCCTGGAGGTGTGTTTGGGGTCATTGTCCTGTTGAAAAATAAATGATGGTCCAACTAAACGCAAACCGGATGGAATAGCATGCCGCTGCAAGATGCTGTGGTAGCCATGCTGGTTCAGTATGCCTTCAATTTTGAATAAATACCCAACAGTGTCACCAGCAAAGCACCCCCACACCATCAAACCTCCTCATCCATGCTTCACGGTGGGAACCAGGCATGTAGAGTCCATCCGTTCACTTTTTCTGCATCGCACAAAGACACGGTGGTTAGAACCAAAGATCTCAAATTTTGACTCCTTAGACCAAAGCACAGATTTCCACTGGTCTCGCTGCTGTTAACCTGCGATTTCTGAGGCTGGTGACTCGGATGAACTTATCCTCCGCAGCAGAGGTGACTCTTGGTCTTCCTTTCCTGGGGCGGTCCGCATGTGAGCCACTTTCTTTGTAGCGCTTGATGACACTTTCAAAGTTTTCCCAATTTTTCGGACTGACTGACCTTCATTTCTTAAAGTAATGATGGCCACTCGTTTTTCTTTACTTAGCTGCTTTTTTCTTGCCATAATACAAATTCTAACAGTCTATTCAATAGGACTATCAGCTGTGTATCCACCTGACGTCTCCACCACGCAACTGATGGTCCCAACCCCATTTATAAGGCAAGAAATCCCACTTATTAAACCTGGTATATGGGGAGGGGGCTCGTCTGCACTGGGTTCATGCAGTGAGCGGGTGGACACAAGGCGCAATTCACAACCCAGTTGAGGATACAAAGTATTTTTTGGTTAGCAAAGACGAGGCGTTTCGGGGTACGCAGACCCCTTTATCAAGTCTGTATCCTTGTCACCGTAGGCTAATTGGAGGTCACTCTTGTTGGAGATCCCTTATTTGGGGGGTGTATGGCGGTCCGCACTGCTTGGTGATGCAGCCGGTGAGTGTCCTCCAGTGGTAGCGCTCCACTGGCTACACGTGCAGAAGCGCTACCACTGGAGGACACTCACCGGCCGCATCACCAAGCAGTGCGGACCGCCATACACCCCCCAAATAAGGGATCTCCAACAAGAGTTACCTCCAATTAGCCTACGGTGACAAGGATACAGACTTGATAAAGGGGTCTGCGTACCCCGAAACTCGTCGTCTTTGCTAACATAATAAAAATACTTTGTATCCTCAACTGGGTTGTGAATTGCGCCTTGTGTCCACCCGCTCACTGCATGAACTCAGTGCAGACGAGCCCCCTCCCCATATACCACAATTCGCACTAAAGAGGCGGCTTGGCTCCCGCCCATGGTCAACTTGGACGTTAATCGGCTGCACCAACCCACATCACCCCACGATTTTACCTCCACCAGAACTGTACTACCAAAAGTACAACTTAACCAAGGTGAGTAGCAACCACTCACCCTGGCTAGGAACAAATAACAACATATCTTGTCAACCACCACCTATGAGCGCCTTCTCCCCTTTTCTCTTTGGCCATTTAATCACTTATTAAACCTGACAGGGCACACCTGTGAAGTGAAAACCATTTCAGGTGACTACCTCTTGAAGCTCATCAAGAGAATGCCAAGAGTGTGCAAAGCAGTAATCAAAGCAAAAAGGTGGCTACTTTGAATAACCTAGAAGATGACATATTTTCAGTTGTTTCACACTTTTTTGTTATGTATATAATTCCACGTGTGTTAATTCATAGTTTTGATGCCTTCCGTGTGAATCTACAATTTTCATAGTCATGAAAATAAAGAAAACTCTTTGAATGAGAAGGTGTGTCCAAACTTTTGGTCTGTACTGTACATTTGTGTGCATGAGGCCTAAGCAGTATATTGTTCCACACAGATTAGAGTTTTTATCTTGTGAGTATAATAACACTTCCTTGAGATTTACACACAAGGAGACTTTATAGAATTTTAGTTTTCTTCTGTTTGTACAGAGTTATGATCGATGCTCCGCTATTGCTGACACTGGGCCTGAGGCTCAAACAAATCCTCATGTTTCCACAACTGCAGTGCAGGACGATGATGTTAGCAAAGGTCTCTTTATATGGGACAGTATGGGGGGGGGGGGCGATCACTAATGCCATGGCTCGTCCCCTTACTGACTAGCTGTTTGCCGGCAGCAGATGCTGTTTACACTGCACAATCTGCTGTGGTCAAACAAGGATTTTTATGATGGCACAAATGATCTATTACCGCATGAAAGTGCATTTCGCTCGTTCATCCGGCAATAGGCTGTACATTTACACCATTTACATTTTCATGAACGCTTGTTATCGATTATCTGTGGGATTCTTGGCCCGTGTACAGGGCCTTTAGGGTACTTTCACACTAGCGTTTTTCTTTTCCGGCATAGAGTTCCATCCTAGGGGCTCTATACCGGAAAATAACTGATCAGTTTTATCCCCATGCATTCTGAATGGAGAGCAATCCGTTCAGGATGTCTTTAGTTCAGTCTTTTTGATTGTTCAGGATGGAGATAAAACCGCAGCAAGCTACAGTTTTATCTCCGGCCAAAAATCTGAAACACTTGGCTGAATGCCGGATCCGGTGTTCTGCCAGATTCCTATACCTGGCAAAATGCTATACCCGGAAGTGACGCAGCCGCACCGGAATCAGCTGGAGAAGGGTGTGTGTGGATCTGCGCAAGCGCAGATCTACTGGATTCGTACTAATAATTGCACCACCGCGGGAGAAGTACCTACTTCATTAGCATGCGCGAAACCGTAAACCGCGTGTGAGCACTCAGGGGTAGGTAGATTTTTCAGTGCAAAATGTTCTATCGGATCTCCCTACCCCTGAGTGCGCATGTGCGGACACATCATCTGGAGCAGTTCAGCCTCACCACATAGCAGAGCTGACTGCAGGATATTGGGGACACCCAAATAAATGCTGGATCCATTTTTCCGGATGAGACCGGAAAGACGGATCTGGAATTTTAATGCATTTGTAAGATGGATCGGGTTCCTGATCAGTCTTACAAATGCCATCATTTTGTATACGTTTTGACGGATCCGACAGGCAGTCCTGGCGACGGAACTGCTTGCCGGATTCCTCTACCGCAAGTGTGAAAGTAGCCTTAGATGGAATAATTGAAACTGTGAATGTTTTATTATTATGATGTTACCCAAATATAAAATATCTGTACCACAGACAGCTGTGTTTTTTGATGCAGCTGGACTCATAGCTCCCACTGGAGAAGAGAGGAATTCAAAGATATCTGTGGATGCAGGTAACTGATAACTGTAATCATGAATGTCCTACCTTTTTCTGTTTGAGAGGTAAGGAGGAGGCGGACATCTTTTAACCAATCAAAGGCAGTACCAACGTTCTCAATGTCCTGTATTATAACTGCGCTACTGCAAAATACTGAAGTAATTTCCTGTAGAGGGAGGGGTTGGAGTCTGTCCCCACTTGGTGGATGGGACAAGGACAACTCACGAGATATGCAAGATGGGGTGAAAGTCCTGAATGATGTCTGTTTAACCTGTTCCATATTGGCAAAGTGTTGTGACAAAAAAGGAAAGGGTCGCCTATCTGAGAAAGGTACAAGTGAGGACCTCCCACAGTATACTGCGAAAAATGGGAAACAAATCTTTTAAGGGGGCAGTATAACGTATTAAAACTTAGCTTTTAATAAAGTACATTAAGAGTAAAAGACCCTACAAAAACAAACAAACAGAAAACAAACCCCAACCAAAAAATAATCGTGCTAGGAGAAAAAGGTCTGCAAACCCACACAGGGGTGCTACCAACACGTATGTGTCCTTACAACAACCATAAGGCGGGTGTGTCTTAAGTCAGACTGGTAAAAAATGGGTGGATCTTACTGGTTCAGTTGAATTGCGCCATGCGAATGTAGCTCAACCATGTATCCACTCAATGAAGGCTCATATATTCCTGTACTTGAGGGTACTTGCTGTCACATCAAAGACATGTGCAAAGACGAAGCTAGGGGTCCTATACTATCTCTAGTATGCCCTGATCCGGCTAGTACACCCTGATAACCTAATACGGAGTCATCGCCCTGAGAAGGGCAGCCCCGTTCGGAACCTTGCCCTATTATCAAGTCCCTAGACAACCCTAGCTCTATTTGCATGCAGAGGGAGTCAAAAACTAGAACATAGCCATGTATTCCCGTAGCGAGCAATATCCTGTCTCCCGAGGGATCGCCAGGTGAGGAAACTGTGTCCCAATGCGTTTCATCAAATTTTTATAGCCCCAAGAATGATCAGGGAACACAGGGCTGGGATGTCACAAAAGTATAGAAGCTTGCGTATGGCAGAGCTCCAGGATGTCATAAACCAAAGATAAAGTCTAATCAGGATCAAAAACTGCTAAATAACAAACAAACTTAAATAGCGATTAGAATTTACTTAAAGCTATAGAGGCGTGCGTATGGCAGGGCTCCTGCAGGGACGCTTAGTGGTTCCAGCGTCCACGCATTGTATTGGCAGGTTCGGCAGCAAGGACTTCCCTGCCGCGTGTGTTTAAATGCTGAGGGGTTCGTCCCGGACGCGCGCGCATTGCGTGTGACGTCAGCAGGTGGTGACCTGTCACCGCCATCGCTGAAGCCGAAGGGCAAAGTCCCTGATCTGGCTATTCAGCGCCGCTCCAGTGGCGTGCATACCTTGCCCCGCCTACTGGAGCGTACACGTGAAGATAGGCCGGAGGTGGTGTGTATCAGGAGTAGCCTAATTCCAGGCAAATACTCCATGGAGCGTGGGGAAAAAGGGGAACGATATTTTCACTAGTATACATCCTCACCCTGTGAAGCGCACGCTATATCAGTCAGCTACATTGCTGAAGTACAGGTGGGCATAGGAGCAAACGTTGTCACGTCAATAGGCAAGCGCTCCAGGCGTGACAAGGACATTAAAGGGCAGAGCTCTGACAACACATGGCTATGATAATAAATGAAATACAAATAAAAAAAATATATATACTGTGAACAGTCCGTTGATAGAAGCCAGCAGAGAGTCACAAATTGCGCAGAAAGTACAGAAATACTGGCCAATGCCAAGTTAAGCTAATATGACCAAAGTATCCTGCACCTTAGATACAACAGCCAAAGTGCAGTTGTTCATTAAACCCATGGGGGCTGGGGGTATTCAATTTGAAGATCAGGGCATACTAGAGACAGTATAGGACCCCTAGCCCCATCCTTGCACATGCAACCAAAGATCACGACCCTTGATGTGACAGCAAGTACCCTCAAGTACAGGAATATATGAGCCTTCATTGAGTGGATACAGGTCTGAGCTACATTCGCATGGCGCAATTCAACTGGACCGGTAAAATCCACCTATTTTTTACCAGTCTGACTTAAGACACACCCTTCTTAGGGTTGTTGTTAGTACACATACGTGTTGCTAGCAGAACCATAGTAGCACCCCTGTGTGGGTTTGCAGACCTTTTTCTCCTAGCACGATTATTTTTTAGTTGGGGTTTGTCTTCTGTTTGTTTGTTTTTGTAGGGGCTTTTACTCTTAGGGTCCACTCACACGTCCACAAAATGGGTCCGCATCTGTTCTGCAATTTTGCGGAACAGGTGCGGACCCATTCATTTTCAATGGGGCCGGAATGTGCTGTCCGCATCCGCATTTGCGGATCTGCACTTCTGGATCCACACTCCGTTCTGCAAAAAAATAGAACATGTCCTATTCTTGTCCGCAATTTTCTATGAGGGTGCTGGCGATGTGTAGTCTGCAAAATGCGGAACGCACATTGCCGGTGTCCGTGTTTTGCGGATCCGCAAAACACATGCAAACGTGTGAATTGACCCTTTATCACGGGACGCCGACGAGGCGCTCGCTCTCCTCAGCGCCGTCGGCGTCCCGCCTCTGTGCAGGAGCGAGGACGCACGTCTCCTCAGCGCGGCCGGCGGCTTTGGTTCCCCTGGCAACCTCGGGAGGTCTGAGCACCGAGCTGGGCAGTCGGTGCTCAGTTGTATTCAGCAGCATGGGTCATGTGACGCTGACCACGTCACATGACCCCAGCTAGTCAGTATTTAACAGGCAGCCTGCTGGCCACAGGTTGCCTGTTAATTAGGTTAATTTGCGGTTCTGTTACCTGGCATACTTACCTGTTCCTGTGTTCCCTGATGATCCTCTGCCTGCTCCTCCTGTACTGCACTGCTCTCCTGGTATTCCGATCCCGGCTTCTCCTGACTATTCTCTGCTTACTCCATTTATACTTCGTTGCTCTCTTGGTATCGACTCGGTCCGTTCACTATCCGTTGTTTGTCTTGTCTGTCCTCCCAGCATGTATTCTAAGTTAGGGACTGCTGTCCAGTTGTCCCCTGTCATCAGGACTTGCGAGTCAAGTAGGCAGGGCCAGGGGTGAGGGTGGAGCGCAGTGGTCACTATCCTCCCCCCTGTGTGTGTGTGTGTACGTGACTGTTACACCCTTAATGTACTTTATTAAAAGTTAAGTTTTAATATGAACTGCCCCCCTTTAAAGACTTGTTTCCCAAAGTGTTGTGACTCGGAGAGCAGATGGTCTTTTGTAAATCATAGTGTTCTCATTTAAAACAAATGAATGGTAAATATTCCTAGCCTTCCATGTGACCTTTTTGCCTGTAGTAGTTCTATTGTTATTAGGGATAAAATAAATACCATATTTTTCGCCCTATAAGATGCACCTGCCAATAAGACACTCCTAGATTTTAGAGGAGGAAAATAAGAAAAAATAAATTTTCATCAGTTCAGAGCCCCAATCAGACCCCCAGTCAGTCGACCAATTAAACCTCAGATCAGATCCTCAATGTTAATAAGAACCCCAGTTAGACTTCAGATCGAACTCCTAATCAGACTTCAGATCAGAACCCCATGTAAATAACATCCCCATTCAGATACTCAGATCAGACCCCCATGCTAAAAAGACCCCTATTCAGAAACTAAGATCAGACTGGCATGTTAAAAAGACCTTTTCAGGCACTCAGATCAGACCGCCAATGTTATGACCCCCACAGACCTCAGATAAGACAAAAACAATAAATTAACTTACCTCTCCTACTTCCAGGAGGACCAGGAAGTGGTGAGTACAGAGCCCGGGGAGCGCTGCATTCACCACTTCCCGGTCCTCCTGTACTAATGAGTGCTTCCATAATGGAAGCTCTCATTTGTATTCTCCCTATAAGATGCACTGACATTTTCACCCCAATGAATCTTCTTTCTAGGGTTTTCACCCCCATCTTATAGTGCAAAAAATACAGTATGTACCTGCATACATTTATGCCAACACTTTCAAGGTGAAGAAATATAAAGGTATCGAAGAAACTAGATATATAAGTTGCAGTTAAAATTTTTCTTTACATAGAACACGATTCATTCCTAAACACTTTTTTTTATCAAACCTTTACTTAGGTATCACTTTCTGGTATCCACATCTATTTTATGCATAAATATTTGGCAAAGTGAAGATTTGGTGGGTACTATTGCTCCTTTGGGAGAGCGCCTTAATCGGTGTGAGGAAGCTTAAAGGGCATACATGGTCCTCTGGAATTCTGGGAAGAAAGGGCTGCAAATGAGCAGAGCTTGTTAAGGGCTCATTTACATCCCTTTCTTCCTAGAATTCCAGAGCAACATGTATGGCCTATAAGCCTCCTCACGCCGATTAAGGCGCTCTCCCCAAATCATGACTTAGACCTCTCACCCAGTTAAGCCAGTACTCTCTGCTTTGCACTGATGATGGCCAATTACCCCAAAACAGCTGCCTGCAGATGAGGTGCTGGCTTATTTATTATACTGCCTTCTCAAACAACTGATTGGTGGGGGTCCCGGGTGTTGGACCTCCACCAATCACATACTGATGACCTGTCCCGAGGATAAGTCATCAGTATTAAAGACAAAAAAAAAAACTTTCAATCTTTTTTTTGCAATATGGAGTAAATACATATCAACCTTACTTCGAGAAATTCATCTGAAATTATACTCATATTTCTTAACTACAACGTGGACCAGACAAGTCTTTATATGCATGGGGCCCACTGTAAAGCTACATGTAAATTTGACATCCCCACACAGCAGCGACAGCAGCAAGGTGCTAGAACATGATTATGGGAGCTCCTGCAGTGACTTTTGGAGGGCAGGTTTCTGGGGAAATAGGATACTCGCTCTGTGCATGTCCCGATCGCAAAGGGAGCGCACCTTCTGCATGCCCAGGATCACCAGGATCTGGGATAGGGCGGCGCTGGCGTGTTGAGGGACAAGGGTGACTGCAGAGGTACGCGCTCTGCTAGATGTGACGGGGCAGGCTCTCCACTTTGAATATTGAGGAGAGCGCTCTGCCGCGGGTATGGGGGCTCAATTTTGAACATGTATGAACTATGTATTTCCAGGGTGGAATTGATTCAGAGGTGCTGCTATGTTATATATGGGGTATAGGATGAAATAGAATTGGAATACAGTAGAAATGGAATAAAGTAGAAATAGAGTAAAATCAAATAAAATGAATAAAAGTAAGCGTGCACAATGGATACTACTATGGAGTGTGCGCAGGATTTTTCTTTATATCTCCTTGTGTTCTGTTATCACAGTTTTATTCGTCTAGCTATTTATTATTTTATATTGTTTATTCAGAGCGTATTAGTATTTGTATATAAAGATTATTATGCGATTAATTATTGGATTTCATTTCAACCTTCTGGCATGAGTGTATTTAGTTGGTATATCCAGTAAATTTAAAGTTTTTGGAGAAGGTTTAGCCTATTGTAGGGGTTGTATGGGATATGATCTATCAGAGTTATTGTAATCGGATGTTTTTCTTTATCTGGGGTGTTGGCGCAATGTCTTGAGACGCTGTGTTTAGAATACAGTTTCTGGATATTGTGTCTGTGTTGATTCAATCTGCAGTGTAATGGTTGGATGGTGCGGCCGGCGTATTGTAGGCCCCAAGTACACTCAATGAGATAGATGAGATAACATATGATGACTGGCATGTGAGGTGATGTTTAATTTGGAAAGTGGTTTCATTGGTGTTGGATGAGAATGTTTGTTTGTTGTGTGTTATGGTTTGGCAGCAAAGGCATCGGCTTGCTCTGCATTTATAGCTGCCTGGTTTGTCGGTTTGTGTCATTATAGTCTGTGCTTTCTTTCCTAGTGGTTTTGGTCTACTGGGCGCTAGGACAAAAAAATATACAATGCAAGAGCACTCTGCAAACCAAATAAAGTACAATAATGCCAGAATAATAGAAAGTATTCTGGTGCAAATGCTACGCTAATAAATTTGAGATGCTTGACAAATCATTTTGTACAAAATTATTTTGGCCCGTCTGCCAAACATCAAGGCGATCTCAGTAAGACGGAAATCTACCACTAAATACCACATTAACTGGTGCCATACTCGCCTCTACTACATTCAGGTAATGCATGTTCCACATGCACGCCGAGCCAACATTATTTATGCCTCTTATGGTGCCAAAATGGCTTCCATTATAGTCAGGGGATGCAGGCTCCTCAGGCATGCCCGAACCCACACTATATAATACCTGGTGCCAGCCTCCATTTTGTTCAAGGAATGCAGGTTCCACTAGCATGCCGGACCCAGGTAGGAGACACTGTTGACATTACACAGAGACACTTTCCCCACTCTGGCATTCCTCACCTGGTACGTGAGTTATAACATCTTAAAGGGCCCTGCTACAGTACCTGCGCAAGCTGCAATTGGCGTCACAAACTACTCATAAATATATATATATATATATATCCTGACCCACTGCACCGTGCTGCGGTCCTTTGCTCATTGCATAAGTGGCGTCACTAACAGGATTGAATTGTGTGCCACCCCTGACAACAGGATCTGATCCCATTGTGTGTGTGAACGGATCCGACCTTATGTTTCACAGTGCTGCAAGTTCTGAAAATTGTGCAAAAACCCTGAAAAGTGACTTTATTGCTGTATTGCTATGCCAGAAGGCGCTAGACGTGCGCTCCAGCATTCAAAGGGTTAATTCGTCATTGTGAAATTCACCATATTCGTAAAATGGCGCTTCTTCTTCATGCCCAGAAGCAGGGAAAGAAAAGAACGCCCTCTCAGGAGCGCGAAAATACCGAATACGCCCCCCAGAAGAGGGAAAACCTAGTAACTCCCCCTCAAGAGCGCGAAGTGGGAAAACTAAAGACTGCCCCCAGTGAACTTTCTATTGTGAGCCGAGGTGATAAAGACTCCTCCCTCTGGGCTCCACCCTTAGATCTGGCAGTTTGCTCATTCGAAGAGGCGGCAATGGCGTATCTACGTCCTAAGTGGAAGCAGATGTCCATTGGGGGAGAGCCAGTCTACCCAGAATACCCGCTGGAGATCCAGGTCTCCCAACTGCTAAAGCGACGCGGACCTTCTATCTTTGGTACCGGCCCGGAGGCAGTGGATCCCTCCGCGGCTAAAGAGTCTGCGCCCCCTACCTTGGCCAGGATTCCAGAGAAGGCCACCGCTGATGATCCGGTCCCTGATGTGGAAAGTCAGGACCTGATCAAGTTCCCGGAGGCAGTGGATCCCTCCGCCAAGTCAAGCGCCCCCGCAGAAGACGATGTGCGAGTGAAGATGGAAGTCGACGTCAAGCCTGTTCCCGCGGAGGACGCCGCTGACGCAGCTACCACAGCCATCGACAAGACGGTGATCCAGACGGAGATGACACCCCTCGACGGCACCCAGGAGGCACTGGAACCAGCCGCCCGGCCGCAATCACAGGTAGGAGCTGCCACGCTCCCTGAGGCCCCGGCCCGGTCCACGTCTGCCCCTGCACCACGTCCTGCTACCCCAGCAACCGTCACCAGGCCCAGGCCTGCACCGCTGACGACACCTACTGGTGTGGCGGGGCAGCTGGCGTATCCACTCTGCCGCCCAGTGCCACTTCTACCAAACTTGCAAGCCTGAACCCTGAGGTGCCCCACGAAATTACGGCCTTCGTCCAGACGGCTTGGGAATACAAGTCCGCCGTTGAGGAGTGGGTCAAGCAAGTGGTGGATGACCCCCAGCCAGGGGATCCCAAGCTGATTCGCCAAACCGGAACCGTCCTGTGGTTCTCTGTGGAATGGGGCGTGGGTTTCCTTCAGGACAATTACTCCGGTTCAGAAGTATTTGTGGGCCGATGGTCTGTGAAGAGGCACTACCTGCCCCAGGCCCGACACAATCTTTATGTGGGGGACCAAGTTGAGTATACCCCCATGCGTTCCATACAGGGACCGTTTGCTGCTGGTGTCACCTTGCTAGACAAGCCACTCACCCCTGACGTTGTCCTAGAGACCTGGCAGGAAGATACAGGCTCTGCGGGTAAGGTGAGATGCCTCCAAGAAGCCCCTGATGGCAGACTACGCTTCAGAGAGCAACCCCAACCTGAGCCAGCACCACTCATACCAGATTTGGCAGCACCACCAACCCTGAGGGCAGGACAAAAAAATAACTCCGTCCTTACGTTCAATCCTAAAGTGCAGCCATAGACCCTTCCATGGAAGCAGCCTCAGGTCCCTGCTGTGACCCTTCCTGAGCCTCTTCAGCCAGAAATTCTGAGGCCCTCTGTGCTGGCTGGAGATTCCGGACTGCAACGTGTAACTGCAGCATTCTCCAGGCTGTCAGCTCAACCAGTATCTGCAGCAACCAGCAGAGGGCAGTGGCGCACCACAACTGCAGCCACCATGAGTTACCACCAGAGGCAGGAACAACCTCTCATGCGATTCAGCAGCTCCAGTAGTGAGGAGGAGCTGGATACCTTTCTTTAAAAGGTGTCCCCTATTAAAAAAATATATATAACAGTGACATTTGGGAGCTACTCCGTGGACTGATTTCTGACGGGTGAGGACCTGTTGGCCTTTTGTGTGTTTTAACATTTTTGTTTCAGGTTGCCTGTTTAGTCCTCATCCTGATGGTCATGCTCAGTTAGGACTCCCCCCATCAGCACTTAACCCCTTCACGTCCAAGTTCAGTGTTTTATCCCCTTTCTCAGGTTACTTGATAGCCTTTTGCTCTTCAACATTTTTACCTTGTGGATTACAATTAACTTTTAACCCTGTGGATTACAATGAACTTTTATCAGTTTCCAGAGGATTCACAACTTTAAGCACTTCCAGGAAAAAGGACTGAAGTTATTGTTGAGCCTATCCTTGCATTAAAAGTTTGCACTGTTTTATAAAAATGTTTTATTGCAACATAAAAGCTTGCACCCAAAGAAAGGACTCAAACGTGATACCTGAGCTCTTTGTGATTTTATACTGTAATATTTTTGCACTAAGTAACAGTTTACAAGTTATGCAACGTTCAAGATAACATGCCTGTTGTGTGTATTCTCCTTTTAGGTGCCGCAATGTGAATTTATGCACTAATTGTAACAATTGCACAGTTGCACGAAAATTGTAGCAACTTACTTAAAGTGTGCCTTTTTACAGCTCTTGTTCTCTCCCCTCTTTATACGGACTGTCTTCATGCGGACGTGAAAACTAATGGCCTACACCCGGTGATATATACCCATAGATACCCAGGGTAGGACCAAGTGGTAAGTCCAGGCAGATCCAGTTACTACACAGGTACCCCTGCTGCTTTGGGAATTGTTAGAAGCCCTAGGCTGCTCCTTCCCGCTTGTTAAATGTTCAGGATTGTTCCCATCCTGAGGTGTCTCATTTCCAGGAGAACAACAGGGTTAGCATACCCTCCTCCTGTGACAGTGCCAGAAGATACAGAGACGATAAATACCTCCCCTTCTGAGCTTTTGCCTAAGGTAAGGCGCCTCAAGCCATACTTTAGCTTCCCCTCAGTCATCGTAGTGATCGTGCTACAAGCCAAATTTCTCAGGCTATGGTGCAGGGAAGGGAATACAGGATAAAGCCACCCTTCTATTTGCGGGCATTGCATTACACAATGGTGGGATTACAGAGTAAAGACACCCCCATGCTTTCTTTGGTGTTTTAGGGCCAGAACATACAAAGTCAGTCAGTAATGTTTGCTTAGTGCAGTATTTAGGTTACCTGGTAATACCAAGAGAAGGAAACTGTGTGTTGGACACCTTACTCTAGCGGGCAGGAACCTGGGGATAGCCGTTAAATGTTTTGTCTAAGTATGTCTTTATATGTAATTCATGCAGAACTTTGTATTTATTGGGTACCCAGAGCTGATTCCTTCACCCTCCTAGCGTAAGCCGAGGATGGCTTAACTTAAAGTAAGGGGTAATGTAACATCCCAAAGTATGTTACTAAACTCTCTTTCCCTGCTACAATATGTTAAGTGTAATTTTTATTGTCCGTCCATATAATTATATTGCTATTACTGTCATTTTATGTATTTCTAGGCCTGTTTTACATTATGCTGTAATTTCCCTGTACACCAGCAGGTGGCAGCAATGTGTGATCAGGTCCATAGCCAGTTTAGTATTGCTAGACTGGAATAGTTCATTCCAGTTTTAGCTCCCCCTCCTCTGTGAGCAGAAGTGGGCTGGTCCCATGTCCTGTCTCATGGGGAGGAGAAGGAAGTTCTAGTTAGTGTACCAGCTACCCCTGGCTTTGGTAGGCTGTGTTAGTAGGAGCTCCCAGAAACAGGGATCCCAAGACAGGATCTAGCCTCGGCTGACGCCCAAGATCACTCTCCCCAGCCTGAGCCATCAGCCTCAGCTGGTTGACAAGAAAAGCAGCCACTTCCAGCCTCCAGGAAGAAGCATCCCCTGTGAGCCAAGGTGTGAGTACATATCCAGAGTCCAGGAGAAGTCAAATTCCTCCTCAGCTAGTTAGGCCCATTAGAAGCAGAAGACAGACAGAGCAGAAAATAAATACCTGACAGATTCTCCAGGCACATAGTATAGAAGCAGAAGAGATACTGATCCCTGCCATACATTGCCTATACCTGCTGAGACCCAAGACTATTGCTGTAACTCATATGGATTTAAAGCTGCCATTCAGTAAAGACAAGTTGGATTATATTTCAAGTCTGGATCTCATTTACTGCTACCAAAGTCCCTCCATTACTCCTATTAACAACACTCATTTTATTGTAAGTGAGCCAGGATCCAGGAGTCCAGCCATACCAAGGTAGGAGACACCGTTAAGGGTACTTTCACACTTGCGTTTTTCTTTTCCGGCATAGAGTTCCGTCACAGGGGCTCTATACCGGAAAAGAACTGATCAGGCATATCCCCATGCATTCTGAATGGAGAGTAATCCGTTCAATTTGCATCAGGATGTCTTCAGTTCAGTCGTTTTGACTGATCAGGCAAAAGAGAAAACCGCAGCATGCTACGGTTTTCTCTCCGGTGAAAAAAACTGAAGACATGCCTGAACGCCGGATCCGGCATTTTTTCCCATAGGGATGTATTAGCGCCGGATCCGGCGTTCAGAATACCGGAATGCCGGATCCGTCGTTCCGTTATGCGCATGCGCAGACTGAAAAAAAGGTGAAAAAAATAAATGCCGGATCCGTTTTGCCGGATGACACCGGAACGACGGATCCGGCATTTCAATGCATTTTTTCGACTGATCAGGCATTTTTAAGACTGATCAGGATCCTGATCAGTCTTACTAATGCCATCAGTTAGCATACATTTTGCCTGATCCGGCAGGCAGTTCCGGCGACGGAACTGCTTGCCGGATCTCTCTGCCGCAAGTGTGAAAGTAGCCTAACACTACACAGAGACACTACCCCCACTCTGGCATTCCTCACCTGGTACGTGAGTTATAACATCTTAAAGGGCCCTGCTACAGTACCTGCGCAAGCTGCAATTGGCGTCACAAACTACTCATAAATATATATATATATACATATCCTGACCCACTGCACCATACTGCGGTTCTTTGCTCATTGCACCCTCTCCCAGATCCTGGAGATCCTGGGCAAAGTGGGCATGCAGAGAGAGCGCCACCCTGCGATCAAGTTGTGCGGAGAACACTCTCCCCTATGGCCGGGACACGTGAGGGGAACGCTTCCCTGCGATTGAAAGCTGCGACCCAGGCATATAGTAGAACCTGTGACATAGCAGCAACTAATACAATATACTACTGCTCTTACGTACAACAAATGATTTCACACATCCTTACATCCAGTTATCGGACATCTTATTGTCTCTTCTCCTGAGTATCCACATCTATACACTCGCCTAAAGAATTATTAGGAACACCATACTAATACGGTGTTGGACCCCTTTTGCCTTCAGAACTGCCTTAATTCTACGTGGCATTGATTCAACAAGGTGCTGATAGCATTCTTTAGAAATGTTGGCCCATATTGATAGGATAGCATCTTGCAGTTGATGGAGATTTGAGGGATGCACATCCAGGGCATGAAGCTCCTGTTCCACCACATCCCAAAGATGCTCTATTGGGTTGAGATCTGGTGACTGTGGGGGCCATTTTAGTACAGTGAACTCATTGTCATGTTCAAGAAACCAATTTGAAATGATTCGAGCTTTGTGACATGGTGCATTATCCTGCTGGAAGTAGCCATCAGAGGATGGGTACATGGTGGTCACGAAGGGATGGACATGGTCAGAAACAATGCTCAGGTAGCCCGTGGCATTTAAACGATGGCCAATTGGCACTAAGGGGCCTAAAGTGTGCCCAGAAAACATCCCCCACACCATTACACCACCACCACTAGCCTGCACAGTGGTAACAAGGCATGATGGATACATGTTCTCATTCTGTTTACGCCAAATTCGGACTCTACCATTTGAATGTCTCAACAGAAATCGAGACTCATCAGACCAGGCAACATTTTTCCAGTCTTCAACAGTCCAATTTTGGTGAGCTTGTGCAAATTGTAGCCTCTTTTTCCTATTTGTAGTGGAGATGAGTGGTACCCGGTGGGGTCTTCTGCTGTTGTAGCCCACCTTTCTTTCCCATTCTGACATTCAGTTTGGAGTTCAGGAGATTGTCTTGACCAGGACCACAACCCTACATGCATTGAAGCAACTGCCATGTGATTGGTTGACTAGATAATCGCATTAATGAGAAATAGAACAGGTGTTCCTAATAATTCTTTAGGTGAGAGTATATGCCCACTGAGGTCAACATGGTGACATGCTATATCTGGTCCCTCTATACCAGTGTTTCCCAACCAGTGTGAGTCCATCTGTTGCAAAACTACAACTCCCAGCATGCCTGGACAGCCAAAGGGGGGCATAAGGGGACATCTTACCCCACTTTCTCTATATAGAACCCTTCCACATAGACCTCATATGCTAGGTCTCCTTCTGTCCATCTGAGAGCCGCTTGCTTCATGCTAACAGCTAAAATCCAGTGCTGCCGTGAATAAAGGGAACCTGTCACTGGGATTTTGTGTATAGAGCTGAGGACATGGGTTGCTAGATGGCCGCTAGCACATCCGCAATACCCAGTCCCCATAGCTCTCTGTACTTTTATTGTGTAAAAAAAACCTGATTTGATACATATGCAAATTACCCTGAGATGAGTCCTGTCCCTGACTCATCTCACATACAGGACTCCTCTCAGGTTAATTTGCATATGTATCAAAGCAGTTTTTCTACACAATAAAAGCACACAGAGCTATGGGGACTGGGTATTGCGGATGTGCTAGCGCCCATCTAGCAACCCATGTCCTCAGCTCTATACACAAAATCCCGGTGACAGGTTCCCTTTAAATATGAATAGTCATTCATCTCCACCCCCCTTAAAGGGACACTGACAGGGCCAATAAGCATATTGAGGTATATATATGGCACTACAGGTCTTATAATGGGTATTACAATCATATAAGTATCCCCCCTGTCCACATTATACATACAGTAAACTTTAAGTTTTATAACCTGCTCCAACGGTCTTCAATCTGCCCAAGGGGCGGCGTTTCACCTCTCTTGTGCCCAGCCAGCCTCCCCAACTGCCGCTTTGAAGCGCCGCCCAGCTCATGAATATTCAGTTTGCTGGGCGGCTTCTGCGGTCCCCGCTCTGAAGCGCTTCGCTTAACAGTGCCCGGCGCATGCGCCGGATCTTGTGAAGTCCGGTACAGTAAGCGCCGCCCAGCTCATCAATATTCACTTCGCTGGGCGGCGCTTACTGTCCCCGACTTCACAAGATCCGGCGCATGCGCAGGGCACTGTTCAGCGCAGCGCTTCAGAGCGGGGACCGCAGAAGCCGCCCAGCAAACTGAATATTCATAAGCTGGGCGGCGCTTCAAAGCGGCAGTTGGGGAGGCTGGCTGGGCGCAAGAGAGGTAAAACGCCGCCCCTTGGGCAGATTGAAGACCGTTGGAGCAGGTTATAAAACTTAAAGTTTACTGTATGTATAATGTGGACAGGGGGGATACTTATATGATTGTAATACCCATTATAAGACCTGTAGTGCCATATATATACCTCAATATGCTTATTGGCCCTGTCAGTGTCCCTTTAAGTGTCTCCTTTCAACACAGTAACTGTTTGGTGTTACAAACATTAACATAATACAAAGCCAATATGCAACATGAAATTTGGGTCCACAGCCGATCACAAACTGCCTCCTGTTAAAAGTAGGAGGCAGGGCATCGCGCTGGATATCCAATAGCAGCGCATACCACTGAATAAAAAACTAAGAGCGCTCCCTGCTCAACGCCTCCCGCTGAATGAATAAGACAGAATATTGAGCCGAACAATCAGTAGGAGCACATACCGCTGAATTAAAAACATAATAGGAAAGCTGATTATGCTGAATGCCCATAAAGCTCCTTCTAGAAAATGAGGCTATTTAAATATATGATTAATATATATAATTATTCATAAACACACCCCTTCCCCCCCCCCTCACTCCCGAATCTGCGCGCTAAAAGTGTATTTTAAAATCCTTGTTTGTGTATGTCATTTGCAATACTGTCCTGCCCTTGAAACATGTTGACTATCCTGCAAATAAATACTACCTATTTACCCTATTGGTGATTTTGGTCTGAATCCATCCAAGCAAGTGCCGAAAAAAGCTTTTTCTGATACTTCTCCTGTGTACACCTCCCCTACCGAGGCACCACAGAGCAACCGCGGCTGCAGCCTGGAAGACACCGTTGTGCTGGTCGGCCAACTATAATTACCAGCAAGGCTTTCTACAGTGGTTGTGACTCCTCACTAACCGTGGATGGTAAGCGTACCCTAACCTTCGCTATATTTCTCCTTACAAACTGACAGCTGCCTTCTTCTCTTTATCTACAATTTTTCTAAGGCTACTTTCACACTAGTGGCAGGACGGATCCGAAAGGATGTTCACCCTGTCGGATACGTCCTGCAGCTATTTTGCCGTGCTGCCGGACTGCCGCTCCGTCCCCATTGACTATAATGGGGACGGGGCCAGGGCCGTCTTTACCAAGGGGCAAAAGGGGCAGCTGCCCTGGGCCCAGTTGCTCCTGGGGGGTCCAAGGCAGCTGCCTCTTGAGCCCTGCTAGCTACTGCCCCGGGTGTCAGGCTGTCGGCTACACAGGCATCATGATCGTACTGTGTTAATGATCTTAATTCTAGGACCTTAATGGGTTTTGCTCTAGGACCTTAATGACATCATTACCATGTGACCAGTAACCTAGCAATTACTGGTCACATGGCTATGAGGTCATCACAGGTCCTACTGAGTGTTGCAGAAGTTAACTGTGGAGCTTTTTTGTGTAAAGATTACATCAGAAAAAGGTGACAGGGGCTGTTATGTTAATATACTGTAAACTACTGTATAGTGGGGTGCTGTATACTGTGTGGTGGTCTGTATACTGTGTGGTGGTCTGTATACTGTGTGGTGGGCTATATATTGTGTAATGGGCTGTATATTGTGTTGTGGGCTGTATACTGTGGGGGGGGGGGTGGCCTGTATACTGTGTGGGGGCCTGTATACTGTGTGGTGGGCTGTATACTGTGTAGTGGGATGTATACTGTGGGGGGCCTGTATAGTGTGGGGAAGCCTGTATAGTGGGTGGGAGTGCTATACTGCTGTACTGTATAGTGTGGGGGGCTGTATCGTGTATAGTTTGGGGTGCTGTATACAGTGGGGTGTTGTATACCGGGAGGTGTTGTATACTGTGGGCTGCTATACTGATCTACTATATACTGTGGGGTACTGTATAGTGTGGGGTGCTATACTGCATACTGTGTGGTGCTGTATACTACAGGGTGCTATACTGCATACTGTGGGGTGCTGGGGTGCACTGTAACACTAGGGTGAGCCGAGCCCTGGTCTCCTTCCTGCAGAGCGGTGCCCACTTCCAGCCTGAGCCCAGCTGCCCAGGGCACTGATCCTGAGCCGCTGGAGTCTTCAGAACTGGAAGTATTTACAGTCATTCACTGTACTCTAACAGATGTGTGGATTTTTTGTGTGTGTGTGTTGTGGTGGAGGGCAGGATTGCATGCTAAGGTGTGGGAAGGCGGGATCCAGGGGGCCCAAGTAAATTTTTGCCCAGGGTCCAATATTAAAGACGGCCCTGGACGCGGCGGAGCTCCAGCGCAGCTCGGCAGTGCACAGCAAGAGGCCGCCGGACTAAGAGTATTGCATGTCCAATTTTTTTAGTCCGGCGGCCTCTCACTGTGCACTGCTGTGCTGGAGCTCCGCCCCGTCCCCATTATAGTCAATGGGGACGGAGCGGCGGCACGGCGAAATAGCGGCAGGATGGATCCGACAGGGTGAACAGCCTGTCGGATCCAGCCTGCCGCTAGTGTGAAAGTACCCTAAACACATACTACAGATTGAGAATCTAGGCTCTATATAGTATCAGACCCCAGATCTGACACCATAAATATATTCAGAGCAGAGGTGTAGCTAGGGGTTCAACACAAGAGAGGGAGAAACACATATCATGCCCCTAAGCCAGCGTGCCCCCCAATGCTTCTTTACAACTGCAGAGGTGCATCCCAGGGCTGGGTTTCCACACTAAAGTTTTTTTTCAGTTTTTTGCTGCCTTTTTTATAAGCCAAACCTGCAAGTGGTTTACAGACCTCCCAAGTGTCCCTGTTTTTGAGGGACAGTCCCTAGTTTTGATCCATATCCCTCTGCCCCGCTTTGTTCCTTAATGTCCCTCTTTTTGTATACATTTGTATTATTATATTTACAATATTGATCCAGAGAGTGTTTGTCTGGTTCCTATCTGTATATTAGAGCTTGTATTTCATTATTTGATGCGTTTTGGATTTTAGAAATTTCTATATTCAAATAATTTTTGCGCTATTGTATAAATGAAAACTATTGAATTGTATAGATATTGTGGTGATGTGTACGGTATGAAGGTGTGTATATCCCACTCAGATACCTCAGCTGGGTGAGATAAATAAAATCCAGAAAGACAGTTTTGTTTACATTTTGTTCTGGGCTGGATTTCATTTGGACTGGTGGATAGATTTGGTAGTGGGATCTGCCAGCCCACACACCCTTACAGTCCAGGTATTGTCTTTTACCTGAGGTCATCGCAGGTGAGGCCTGCTGTAATCAAAACTAACCCTCTGTATGTCAGTCTGAGAAGAGACGTTTTGGGGCCACGAGGCTACAGTCATGTGAAAAAATTAGGACACCCTTTGAAAGCATGTGGTTTTTTGTAACATTTTTAATAAAAGGTTATTTCATCTCCGTTTCAACAATACAGAGAGATTAAAGTAATCCAACTAAACAAAGAAAACTGAAGAAAAGTCTTTTCAAGATCTTCTGTAAATGTCATTCTACAAAAATGCCTATTCTAACTGAGGAAAAAGATAGGACACCCTCACATGTATTCCCTCTTAAATTGGCTCAGATCTCACACAGGTATATCACACCAGGTGCACATAATTAGTAGATCGTTACTCTGCATGTTGAATGAGGCTTGCCCTATTTAAACCTCAGACATTTAGTTTGGTGTGCTCCTGACTGTTGAAGTGAGAGTGAGCACCATGGTGAGAGCAAAAGAGCTGTCAGAGGACTTCAGAAAAAAGATTGTAGCAGCCTATGAGTCTGGGAAGGGATTTAAAAAGATCTCAAAAGATTTTTAAATCAGCCATTCCACTGTCCGGAAGATAGTCTACAAGTGGAGGGCTTTCAAAACAACTGCCAACATGCCCAGGACTGGTCGCCCCAGCAAGTTCACCCCAAGAGCAGACCGCAAGATGCTAAAAGAGGTCTCCAAAAACCCTAAAGTGTCATCTCGAGAACTACAGCAGGCTCTGGCTACTGTTGATGTAGAAGTACATGCCTCTACAATCAGAAAGAGACTGTACAAGTTTAACTTGCATGGGAGGTGTGCAAGGAGGAAACCTTTGCTTTCCAAGAGAAACATCGAGGCCAGACTGACATTTGCCAGAGATAAAGTTGACAAAGACCAGGACTTCTGGAATAATGTTCTTTGGACAGATGAGTCCAAAATTGAATTATTTGGACACAACAGCAGAGGACATGTTTGGCGTAAACCAAACACAGCATTCCAAGAAAAGAACCTCATACCAACTGTGAAGCATGGAGGTGGAAGTGTCATGGTTTGGGGCTGCTTTGCTGCAGCAGGACCTGGTCAGCTCACCATCATAGAATCCACGATGAATTCTACTGTGTATCAGAAGGTGCTTGAAGAACATGTGAGACCATCAGTTAGAAAATTAAAGCTGAAGCGGAACTGGACCATGCAACATGACAATGACCCAAAACATACTAGTAAATCAACCAAAGATTGGCTGAAAAAGAAGAAATGGAGAGTCCTGGAATGGCCAAGTCAAAGTCCAGATTTGAATCCCATTGAGATGCTGTGGGGTGACTTGAAAAGGGCTGTACGTGCAAGAAACCCCTCAAACATCTCACAGCTGAAAAAGTTCTGCATTGAGGAGTGGGGTAAAATTTCCTCAGACCGATGTCGAAGACTGGTAGATGGCTACAAGAACCGTCTCACTGCAGTTATTTCAGCCAAAGGAGGTAACACTCGCTATTAGGGGCAAGGGTGTCCTATCTTTTTCCTCAGTTAGAATAGGCATTTTTGTAGAATGACATTTACAGAAGATCTTGAAAAGACTTTTCTTCAGTTTTCTTTGTTTAGTTGGATTACTTTAATCTCTCTGTATTGTTGAAACGGAGATGAAATAACCTTTTATTAAAAATGTTACAAAAAACCACATGCTTTCAAAGGGTGTCCTAATTTTTTCACATGACTGTATGTGTAGCCAGATCTCTTCCTCGTCTGGTCTTGTGTCTGGTGAGCAGACCCGCTAAGGCTTGGATCTGGAGACCCTGTCTATAAGCTTTGCTTAGAGGTGAGTCAGGGAAAAGTACTGTGTATTAGGAAGTGCCTAGACGGCAGGTGTTTAGTTTGATGTTTATGTTTGTGTGGGTGCTGAAGTGCCAAAATAAAGCACCAGTTTGGACATTAAATCCTGTTGTCTGCAAAGAAGTTTGCGATCCCTTACAATATGCAGGGGGAAAAAATCTTTCACATAATGAACCTTAAGTGTCCCACTTTGACAGTCCAAAAAGTTGGGAGGTATGAGATTATAAAGGGGTAGAAACAGGCCCGTCGCTAAGTGACAGGCAAAACAAACAATTGCTTGGGGCCCCGAGCTGGACGGGGCCAAACAGAGTAACTCAGAAGATTCGATGGTATATTCTAACCCCCAGGCAAGCGTCCCCGTCACCATGGGAACGCCTGGGAGTTTTACGAGCTCAGTGAGATCGCAAAAACTCAAATCCAATGGTATATTCTAACCCCCAGGCGTTCCCATGGTGACAGGGACGCTTGCCTGGGGGTTAGAATATACAGGGCCACGCCGCTCGCGGCTCACAGCAGTATATTTTAAACCAATCAGTAACTACTTTAACTTTATTCATTGCTCATTGCTGAGCTCTTAACTTGGATTATTTGGATATCTCTTACTTTGTCTTCGCTCCGGTAACTAACAGCAGGCAGCGGGGGGCGGCGCTCACTCACTGTCACTGACGTCAGACGCCTGCTCCTCCCACTAGGCGGCGCAGGCGCGTGACGTCAGTGAGTGAGCGCCGCCTGCACTGCCTGCTGTTAGTTACCGGAGCGAAGACAAAGTAAGAGATATCCAAATAATCCAAGTTAAGAGCTCAGCAATGAGCAATGAATAAAGTTAAAGTAGTTACTGATTAGTTTATAAATATACTGCTGTGAGCGTCGGGGAGGGGGATCTGTGGATGGCACTGTAGGGGGATCTGTGGATGGCAGTGCCATCCACAGATCCCCCTACAGTGCCATCCACAGATCCCCCCTCCCCTAAACAGTGCCATCCACAGATCCCCCTACAGTGCCATCCACAGATCCCCCCTCCCCTAAACAGTGCCATCCACAGATCCCCCCCCCCTAAACAGTGCCATCCACAGATCCCCCCTCCCCTAAAAACAGTGCCATCCACAGATCCCCCTACAGTGCCATCCACAGATCCCCCCTCCCCTAAACAGTGCCATCCACAGATCCCCCTACAGTGCCATCCACAGATCCCCCTACAGTGCCATCCACAGATCCCCCCTCCCCTAAACAGTGCCATCCACAGATCTCCCCCCTAAACAGTGCCACCCACAGATCTCCCCCCTAAACAGTGCCATCCACAGATCCCCCCTAAACAGTGCCATCCACAGATCCCCCTACAGTGCCATCCACAGATCCCCCTCCCCTAAACAGTGCCATCCACAGATCCCCCCTCCCCTAAACAGTGCCACCCACAGATCTCCCCCTAAACAGTGCCATCCACAGATCCCCCCTAAACAGTGCCATCCACAGATCCCCCCTAAACAGTGCCATCCACAGATCCCCCCCTCCCCTAAACAGTGCCATCCACAGATCTCCCCTCCCCTAAACAGTGCCATCCTCCATGTCTATTTTGCTTGGGGCCCCCAAATTCCTTCAAACGGCCCTGGGTAGAAAGTATTGTCTGTAGGACAGGTGCTACTACTGCTCTGGTGCTACTACTCCTCTTTTATTCAGCGCACTCCTGCTTTTGGCTTAAAGAATGTCAACAAAAAGGACGAACATCAAAAACCAGTCCACTTGCATCAAACACTAGTTCAGCACCCAAATGCATACAGACCCCATATCAGCTCCAAAATTCATACAGATTCCAGAACAGCCCCCAAACTCATACAGATCTCAGATCGGCCCCTAAATTTCATACAGACCCCAGATCAGACCCAAAAGTTTTATAATTGTATATTTTATTGACATTTTTTGTTACACACAAAAATAGAGATAGAATAATGACACCTATTAATAAAAGTAACAATATCCAAACATACATGTTATGTAGGCAAAAGTAAAAATGGTGGTCAGACCCAAAATTAATACAGACCCCTAATTCATACAAACCCAGGCCGGTCCCAGATCATTACCCAAATTCATGCAGACTCCTGTCAATCACCCCCACCCAACCCCTTCTTCCCCCAAGAGCAGAGTTGAAGACCTCTCCTCTCCTTCACCAGCCTCTGCGGTCACCACTCTGGCTCTTATTGCTGAGCAACACTCTGTTCTGGTGCAAGCATACCACTAGTGCTGTACACTGTCGGAACCTAGGTAGTGCTGGCACTACAGAAGAGGACCAGGGAGTGGTGAGTAAAGTGCATACTCATTGCTCCCTGGGCCTTCTGTCCTCCAAGGCTGTAATTAGTGCTATAATGTGTAACATCCCAGAGTTCTGTTACTACACTCTTTTACCCCGCTACCACATGTTAAGTGCAATCATCCTGTCATCTTGTATAATCTAACATCACACTCCCCATTATGTGCATTTTCTAGGCCTGTTTCATGTATTTGCTGTAGTTTTCTATGTACACCAGCAGGTGGCAGCAATGTTCAGCAGGACCTTAGACCGTTTAGTGTTTCTAAACTGGAATAGTACATTTCAGTTTAGCTCCGCCCCTCTTTTAGGAGGTGTGGAATGTTCCCACATCATGCCTCATGGGGAGGAAAGGAAGTTACAGGGAGTGTGCCAGCCACCCCGACTAGGGGAAGGTTGTGCAAGTAGGAGCTCCCAGAAATAGGGATCCCAACCCAGGATCGAGTCTCGGCTGAGACCAAAGATCTTCATCCCCAGTCTGAGCCTTCAGCCTCAGCTGGTTGACAAGCAAGCAGCCACCTCCAGCCTGCAGGAAGAGTCATTCCCTGTGAGTTAACTGAGTAACATCCAGAGACCAGGAGAAGCCAAATTCCTCCTCAGCTAGTCAATCCCCATATACAGCAGAAGATAGACAGAGCAGAAGACAGATTCCTGCCACATATTAGAGCCATAAGCAGACGACTAATCCTGCAAGAGAGCTCCAGGCACATGCTAGATGCAGAAGAGATATTGATCCCTGCCATACATTGCCAAATACCTACTGGGACCTAAAAGACTAATGCTGTATCTCATATGGATTAATGCTGCCTCCAGTAAAGACAAGTTGAATTATATTACAAGTCTGGATCTTATTTACTGCTACCAAAACCCTCAATTACTCCTACTAGCAACACTCATTTATTGCAAGTGAGCCAGGATCCAGGAGTCCAGCCGCACCAAGGTAGGAGACACCGTTGACACTATACCTACTACCATACAGAGACATTACACCACTCTGGCATTCCTCACCTGGTAGGTGAGTTGCAACATCTTAAAGGGCCCTGTGTTAGTACCCTGCGCACGCTGCAATTGGCGTCACAAACAAAAACTATAGACTTATATACCCATATCCGGACCCACTGCATAGTTTGGCGTCCGCCTAACCGTACCAAGCCCCGGCTCATTGCAAATGGAAGCACTCATTTGTTAATAGTGCTCGCCTGGCGTCCCCATACACAGTCAGCATCTGTGCACTTTAAGGTGGCCACTTTCATAACCCCAAATAGGATGAGTCACACCCCCAAAAGCAGGGTATCGTACTCAAGACAGTGCAGCACATAACTACAATATATGGAATGGAAACCATAATCTGTATAATAGCATCAGCCAAATGACACTAGAAATGTACAACACTTTGTCAAATTCTGAACCCAGAAATATCACCTTCTTCACCCAGACAGCTCCTCTGAGATAAGCATTGCACAGGGCAAGGCCTTTTTTGTTTACATTTTTACACTGCTAGGCGGAGGCTTCCGCCTAGCAGCATTCCCGGTGACATCACCGGCACTAATGGGCAGGCTTTAGCGCTGCCCTAGCCATTTTACAGGCCCATTAGTGTTGGTGACATCACCGGGAACACTGCTAGACAGAAGCCTCCACCTAACAGAGACCCAGTATGTCACTGCATCTAATGAAAAAGCCCTTGTTCTGCGTGGTTCGGCGCAAGGGCAGTGGAGATCATCAGAGCATGAAATGCTCCAATGCTCATCTTAGAGGGGCTGCTTGGGTGAAGAAGGGATATGTCCGGGTTCACCAACGTGTCCACGCTGTCATTATGTGCTATAAAAGGACATTACAGGGAGGGGGTATAAGAGGCATAAAGTACAACTCCCAGCATGACCAGGCTGATATTTTTTGATATTAGAGGACATTACACAGAGGAGGTGTAAGAGGACTGAACTACAAGTCCAAGAAGTCCAGACTGTTATTATATGCTATCAGAGGACAATACAGGGAAAGAGTTATAAGAGGACTGAACTACAGCTACCAACATGTCCAAGTTGATATTATGTGATATCAGAAGACAGATAACTACAATTCCTAGTATTTCTCTCACACGGAATCCATGCTTCTCCACTTAGTTCTCAAGCACACGAAGCTCCACCCCCTCATGTCACATGGCATCTTCACAGGTCCTTCATACCTGATCACATGACAGTGATGTCAGCACAGGTCCTTCAGCTCTTGCAGTGTATACAGTCCTCCCTGGCTGTCCGCCCCAAGGCCACATTCACGGTGGGCTGTGGCTGCAGCATGCACTGATACAGCACAATGCTGCTGTCTGAGTGTGCCAACCACAGAAAAGGAGGACTTCCAAGCGTCCGTCCAGGCCTTGCGCCTGGAAAGCCAGACATTGCCTTTGGCGGTGGGCCCCACTCCTCAGTGAATGGAAGGCTAAGGTTGGAGGCATAGGGCCTAGCCGTAGAGGGGAGGCTTCACACAGTGTAGCTGTATCATTTACATATAAATAGCCTATATGAAGAGACAAATATAGAGAGACTACGCCTATAAAAAGATGCAGCCTCTATAGATGTCTCCTAATGCAGGTGCAGCCTCTGTACACAGGTACACTGCGGTCTGCACAGCTTGTTGTTCATTGGCATGAGGCTCAGCTTTCCCCTTTAGTATGGACCTCCTCCAGGCACCACTGTTCAGCTCCAGACCCCTGCTGGCCAGAGGTGGTGTCCTGTATCCTTCTTGTCGACAGCTAGTTAGTACAGCTCCTCCTTCTTGTATCATCAAGAGGAAGAGTCAGTGCTAAAATCTGAGAGGATAGTACACAGCACATATGATCCCTGTACTGCTCCACTGCCGGCTCCTGCCCTAGCACTACTGCAGGGATCCTCTGAAAAAAACAAAACATAAAAAATGCATGTATGTATACATCCACCAGGTGATTGACGAAAGTGATTGCATGAGTGGTCAGAAACAATAGGGTGACTCCCGGAAAATCAGGATGAGTTGGCCTGCTTGAATACAAATGCATTTTTTTGCGCCGGTGTTATGGCCATCACTACTGCCAGTGTAATGGCCCAATCACTATCAGCATCGTCCATGGTCATCATTGGGCCATAAATGGTGTCCACAATACATGTACATAGACCTGGCACTGTGGAACATGTATTCCCTACAGGTCTATAGCATGGGCTCATGGGCACTCTTGAGTGCCACCTTGTACCTATGTCAGGAACTGTATTCTCATCCGTATTTCTCATAAATTGATATTGAAGCCACAATATTCATGTGTTTTCATGCAAAATGAAAGGTAGAATATTGGCCTGCAGCAGGATGTGGATGCCTATGGCTGTCTAGTCAGTTCCCTTCACCCCTTGTCTCTGACAGCACAGCCATGCCTCTGAAGCCCCCTACCCTGCCTGCAGCTTTGCTTCTGCAGAGGAGATTTAGAGTCTGCTGGCTGCATCGTTGTCACACCTCCTCCCACTGCACACCCCTTCCCTGCCTCCCCCCACACTGTCTCTAGGGAATGTATGGCCTTTCCGATAAGAGATTAGATAGATAGATTTAGATCATAGAGCACCATTCAATGATTTAACCTCAACTTATGTGCTCCTATGGAGAACAAATGTTATGTATTTTTCAAGTGCTTTGATTTCTTATGCGGTATGGAGTTAGAGGAATATTAGAGCAGTTTTTCCAACCAGTGTGCCTCAAGCTGTTGCAAAACTACAACTCCCAGCATGCTCGCACAACCAAAGGCTGTCTACAACTCCCAGCATACCCAGACAGCCTTTGGTTGTGCGGGCATGCTGGGAGGTGTAGTTTTGCAACAGCTGGAGGCACACTGGTTGGGAAACACTGTATTAGAGGACACCTATTTGTCTGTGGATAAGCAGTACCAGGGGTATTTAAAAGCTACCCATCCCTTCCCTGTATACCATTAAGTGGTTTCTAGCATACACGTTAATGCATTAGAAGAGACAGATGCTTGTTTTGCCAGCATTATATAAGATGTGTCCTAATACTGATTCTGGGATTCCCATGAAGCCATGCTTTCCCGCCTGCTACTGTCCACTACTTAACAGCACAAAAAAGTTGTGTCGCTCTTATGTCCTATCAGTCCTGCATTAGGACTTGCATTCATTAATTAATTAAGGCATTAGCATTAAATAATGATGACCTATATCTTTGGAAAGGCCATCAATATCAGACCAGCCTGGACTGACTCTTGGCACCCGCACCTATCAGCTGTTTTCAGGAGCTGCTGTGTGCCAGAACCAAGTATCGGAATACCACCGCTCCATCCACTGTTTACTGGCCATAACCAGTTACTGCAGCACTGCTCCAATTCACGCTGTGGTGCTCTAGTGCACAGCAGCTCCTGAAAAAACCTCTACTAATCGGATATTGATGACCTATCATAAAGACAGTTCATCCATATTAAAACTCCTTTAACTATAGCCTAAATAAGGCTATTAACACCTTGTTTGTGGCATTCTGATGGTTTTTATGGTTTTTCTCCTGACATATGTGCCAACATGCCCATCAAATTTTACTAGTATTCCACAAAGCACCAAATAACAAAAATGTGGATACTAATAACTGATAGACAGAGGCATTTAATTGCTAAATTGCCATAACCAATATTAAGTAAACACAAACCTCCGTATAGAAATAGTAAGATGTCTTTATTCAATATGACAGAAATACATAAAACAAATAAACAGAGGACAAAAAGGGAGCGGCAGAGTCAGCGGACCACACCAGCAAAAAACAGAGCTCACGCCTACCGCTACCAGCACAGTAAGTATATCAAGGTAAAAAAAAAACTTGGAATATAAATGCTGGAAAGGCAGGAGCAAAGCATAAACAGAAAATGCGCTGTCCTACCATATGTGGCACGTCGACCCTGCAGCCTCCTCCACCCAACGCCGTTTCGCCTAACAGGCTTCTTCTTCATCCCTGGAAAAAGCCTGTTAGGTGAATAGGCGTTGGGTGGAGGAGGCTGCAGGGTCGACGTGACACACATGGTAGTACAGCGAATTTTCTGTTGTTTATGCTTTGCTCCTGCTTTTCCAGCATTTATATTCCAATATTTTTTTACCTTGATATACTTACTGTGCTGGTAGCGGTAGGCGTGAGCTCTGTTCTTTCTTTAGTTTTTTTGCTGCTGCTGGTGTGGTCCGATGACTCTGCGGCTCCCTTTTTGTCCTCTTTGGGGAGGGAGGGGGGGTTCCATTTGCTGCTATTTTTCATTGTTTATTTGTTTTATGCATTTCTGTCTGTGTTTGTGTTTACTTGATATTGGTTATAGTATTCCACAAAATATATAAATTAATGGAAGTCTTTGGCAGACTGTACATTGAGTGACACTCTAGCGCTGCAGAAAATGGCAATTTATTACCTCGAGGTTTTAGTATTATTTGAGTGTTTCTGTGTGTGTTCATGGTCTATTTTGTCAATGTAAGGTTTGTATTTAATTCTTACCACGCATTACTTTCATTAAAATACCATCCTTCCAGTGCCCTGTCTCTTCTGAATAATTAGCACTGCCAATCTTTTCACGCCCACCCTTGTCACATTTTCTTTTCTATCCTTCTCTTACCTCCCCATGTTGCAGTCATCATACCACTCAGTGACTGTCATTGCTTTCTTCTCGGGGAACTCTAAAATCGACTTTTTATTGGACTAATTTATATCTTTTTTTCAGCTCTATTTCCAAGTTCTTAACCTTATTAAGAGTCTGCGGTATTACATTTATCCATTCATCTGACTCATACCATAACTTTACTACAATGTTATGTTTTATCTAGCCTCCCTATCTTAGTTTAAAATTGTCGCTTATTTCTAGTGTCATCACCCCGGTCTTTTACCATGGTCTCCAGTCATTCGGCGGCACCACTTTCCACAGGCTCTCTCTGTACTGCCGCCCTTATCTTAGTATTCAACTGTATCACCATCATGAGGACAGTAATACAGCTGAGTTCAGGAGGGCATCTGCGGCCGTTGAGCATCAGATCATTATGTACCTGGCCTGCGGCCATCAAGAGGGCTTGAGTGGCCCCCTGGGCATCGGCCCACCTGGAAATGGTCTATGGCTAATCCGCCCCGTCGATCACCCTAGGGATGAGCGAATCAACTTCGGATGAAACATCCGAAGTCGATTTGTATAAAACTTTGTTTTAATACTGTACGGCGCGAGTTCTCCGTACAGTATTAGAATGTACTGGCTCAGATGAGCCAAAGTTATTACTTCGCAAAGTCTCGAGAGACTTCTGGTTATAAATTTCAAAAATATATTTCTACTGTTAAAAACCTTTCCCCAAACTCTGGTTCCGTTCCAAGTTTGGGGCAGGCGGCAAGGAGCAGAATAGACAGGCAAGGTACGGTACATGGGTAGTCAGACAACAGATCACATCTTCGCTGCTTACAAGAGACTAGAAAACCTCAGAGCTCAGGCAAGGGCTGGGACAAGCAGCTAAATACAAAGACTGATCAGCAAATGAATCAACAGATGGACAGGGAGCAAGGTAGAAGGATTAACTCTTGCAGTGCTGAAGGGTTCACCACAGGGAGAGTGAAGCGATGACCATGTCTGCCCGGGAAGGTGAGACAGTGACAGACACGGGCTTCCAGAGTAACAGTCAGGCCACATATTTGACCAAGCTGCCTGGCAGTTAATGGGAAAATGGGAGTGATTGCTCTTGCTAATAGATTATCTATTTTCAGCTTGTTTGGTCTCCCCAACCTCTGGTGGTGGCCCATCTCCTGGGAGAACAAAAGGATCAGGCATTGAAATAAAACACGCCCAATCCTTCTCTCCCCGACATAACCTGTTACAGGAGAGTCAGGAGCTCTCCATACACATTTGATTGTTGAATGGTCCTGCCAAAAACAGTAAGTTCAGCTGACAATACTAAAAGATGGATTTAGGCCCCATTCACATGACCGTATTTTTGGTCCACATCCGATATGCATTTTTTGCAGATTGGATGCGGCTCTAGTCAGATTGGATGCGGATATGCAAAAAATCTGGACAGCACATCATACATACAGTACATAGCTGTATAAGGACGAGCGATCGTCATAGCAACAGCTCGTCCTCATACTGTGGAGAAGATCACTGCAAATACAACGCTTCACCTGCACTGAACAAGCAGCCAACTGTCGGGAAGGGGCAATTCCTTCTCGACAATCTGCTGATCCTCGGCAGGTGTAAATGCATCTTTAGGTTTATGCGGTTAGATAAGTACCTCTTGACATTGAGGCTGGATTTACACTTTTTGCGCCAAGGTGTAATAACAGTGCCGGTCTGGCATGGTTTTGCCAGCATCACAAGTCCACCTGCTGTGCCTGCAATGTGTAAACCCAGCCTCAAGGAGTTACTTCCACTGAAAGACCCCCTTCCAGGTTGGCGCTGCAGCTGTAGATGTTGCCAGGAGAAGCCACAATGTGCCAAACATGTCCTGTGCAGTCAGTATTCTACATCTCAATGGAGTTTGGTTGTAAAAATCCATGCACATATTGCTACAATCTTTGTGTCTCTGTGTTCCTAAGTGGACTGACTGTTATTGAGCTGTACTTGTACACATGGCAAAAATTAAACATAGCGACAGAAAATCTACACTGTATATACAGTACAGTGCAAGTAAGCAAGTGAATATGATTTGGGAGAAGTCCATTTCTAAAATGTATCATGTATTTACTTTTATTGATATGCAATTAGAAGTGTTAGAACTGGTTAATGAAAACTTTTAGGGCATGTTATGGATAAAAAAAAAAATCTCCATCAACATCGTTATGATATTGTCAATATTCACTATTGACGACACATTGCCACTCTTGCACATGCATGGGACACATGCCCTTATGATGACACATCATCACAATCTGATGACTATGGGAGGTAGTGATAAAAAATGTCAATATACTTGGCTTTTAAATTTGGTGTGGACGGAAGCTGGAGGGAGAAGTTGGATGGTTCCTCAGCTCTGCCAAGGATTATTAACCCCTTAGGGCGTACCGGTACGCCCTGTTTCCCGAGTCCTTAAGGACCCAGGGCGTACCGGTACGTCCTAACTTTAAACAGACATTCAGAAATCATTCAGCGGGCATCCTGTCACAACGTCGGCGATCGCCGCAAACCGCAGGTCAATTCAGCCCTGCGGTTAGCGGCTTTTACCTGCGGTTGTGGCGGCTGTGCGGCAGTGCCATCGGGTCCCCATGCGGCTGTAGGGGGGACCCGATGGCATGGAAGGCAGCACGATGTCTAAGGAAGGCATCGCGCTGCCTTACGGTGAAGAGCCTGTGAGATCCAGCCCCCTGGATCTCACAGGCCGGAAGCTGTATGAGTAATACTCACTGTATTACTCATACAGCCAATGCATTCCAATACAGAAGTATTGGAATGCATTGTAAAGGATTAGACCCCCAAAAGTTCAAGTCCCAAAGTGGGACAAAAAAAAAAGTGAAAAAAAAAGTGAAAAAAATAAAGTTTCCACCCCCAAAAATTATATTAAAAAATCATATTTGGTATCGCCGCGTTCGTATCGACCGGCTCTATAAAAATATCACATGACCTAACCCCTCAGATGAACACCGTAAAAAATAAAAAAAGTATGCTAAATAAACCATTTTTTGTCACCTTACATCACAAAAAGTGATAGCAAGCAATCAGAAAGTCACATGCCCCCCAAAATAGTGTCAATAAAACAGTCATCTCATCCCGCAAAAATCATACCCTACCCAAGGTGATCGCCCAAAAACTGAAAAAATTATGGCTCTCAGACTATGGAGACACTAAAACATGATTTTTTTGGCTTAAAAAATGAAATCATTGTGTAAAACTTACATAAATAAAATAAAAAAGTATACATATTAGGTATCACCACATCCGTGACAACCTGGTCTATAAAAATACCACATGGTCTAACCTGTCAGATGAATGTTGTAAATAACAAAAAAAAAAAACTGTGCCAAAACAGCTATTTCTTGTTATCTTGCCTCACAAAAGGTGTAATATAGAGCAACCAAAAATCATATGTACCCTGAACTAGTACCAACAATACTGCCACCCTATCCCGTAGTTTCTAAAATGGGGCCACTTTTTGGGAGTTTCTACTCTAGGGGTGCATCAGGGGGACTTCAAATGGGACATGGTGTAAAAAAAAAAAACAGTCCAGCAAAATCTGCCTTCCAAAAACCGTATGGCTTTCCTTTCCTTCTGCGCCCTGCCGTGTGCCCGTACAGCTGTTTACGACCACATATGGGGTGTTTCTGTAAACTACAGAATCAGGGCCATAAATATTGAGTTTTGTTTGGCTGTTAACCCTTGCTTTGTAAAAGTAAAAAAAATATTAAAATGGAAAATCTGCCAAAAAAGTGAAATTTAGAAATTGTATCTCTATTTTCCATTAATTCTTGTGGAACACCTAAAGGGTTAACGACGTTTGTAAAATCAGTTTTGAATACCTTGTAGTTTCTTAGATGGGGTCACTTTTATGGAGTTTCTACTCTAGGGGTGCATCAGGGGGGCTTCAAATGGGCATGGTGTAAAAAAAAAACAGTCCAGCAAAATCTGCCTTCCAAAAACCGTATGGCTTTCCTTTCCTTCTGCGCCCTGCCGTGTTCCCGTACAGCGGTTTACGACCACATATGGGGTGTTACTGTAAACTACAGAATCAGGGCCATAAATGCTGAGTTTGGTTTGGCTATTAACCCTTGCTTTGTAACTGGAAAAAAATTATTAAAATGGAAAATCTGCCAAAAAAGTGAAATTTAGAAATTGTATCTCTATTTTCCATTAATTCTTGTGGAACACCTAAAGGGTTAACAAAGTTTGTAAAATCAGTTTTGAATACCTTGAGGGGTGTAATTTTTTAGAATGGGGTAATTTTTGGGTGGTATCTATTATGTAAGCCTCGCAAAGTGACTTCAGACCTGAACTAGTCCCTAAAAATTGGGTTTTTGAAAATTTCTAAGCCTTGTAAAATAAATAAATAAAATATCATTCCCAAAATAATCCAAACATGAAGTAGACATATGTGGAATGTAAAGTAATAACTATTTTTGGAGGTATTACTATGTATTATAGAAGTAGAGAAATTGAAACTTGGAAATTTGCCATTTTTAAAAAAATGTGGGTAAATTATATTTTTTTTATAAATAAAAATGATTTTTTTTTTACTCCATTTTACCAGTGTCATGAAGTAAAATATGTGATGAAAAAACTGTCTCAGAATGGCCTGGATAAGTCAAAGAGTTTTAAAGTTATCACCACTTAAAGTTACTGGTCAGATTTGCAAAAAATGGCCAAGACCTTAAGGTGAAATAGGGCTGAGTCCTTAAGGGGTTAAATCCAGTGTGATCTACCTATTTAAAAGGCTCATAGTGACATTAAACGGGCCCGTAGTATCTGAGGACGCCCTCTGCTACATCTTGAGCCAACTTCGTCAGACATCGGTGACTCTTAGCAGGAGTTATAGTTTGGTCCTACAAGGCGTGGGATGACCACAGCTTACAGATTCTGCTGAGACACAAGGCCAGATATTTGAGCTACCAAGCTGGACTGGTGGGTGTAGAACTCCTGACCCCACTACAAAGCAGTCGCTTACTCATTGCTGTAACTCACCCGCCATCCTGCCGAATACAGTGAGACCCCGGGACAGACAAGACACCATCGGACCAGTGCACCACGTGACCCCACCGACGGAACTGGTAAAACTTCCAGCCGGGACCCAAGCGGGCATGGCTGACCGACGATAATGAGGGCCTCCAGAGCCCCCTTGTGTTTGTGTCCCTTGACTCGTCCCTTCCTTACTTTAATGGCGGAGTGAGGGTGCTCCGCCGCAGGGCGTTTGCCGCGGGGCTGGTGATCCACGAGCAGCCTCTCTTTCCAGACCCCAGAAGTCCCTATGGTGAAGAGGAGGAAGGGTTCCCTTGCTGCCACCTCTTCAGCAAGGACAAATACTGAGCAAAGTGGTCTACGCTGCTATTTTACTGCAGGAACAGGGAAAGCAAGCGCTCCAGGCAGTAAGCGACGCCATTCCTCCCTGCATCACAACAGCCTGCTAACCTGCCATCACAGCAGGTGAGGGTTGCATCAGAGACACAGGCGCATATATCAGAGGACACTATTGAAGAACACCCCCCCTCTGGTCCAGTGGACCCACAGGCTTCCTTGCCACAGTGCTCGAATGGGAGATCACCACCACCACAATCAGGTATGGTGAAATCTACAGATCACAAGGGTATGGCAAAAGGGAGTCTCAAGGAGGAGCAGTGGGACAGGAAAGAACATATGAAGCTACTCCCCACTAGACAAGAGATGGAGAAATTTATTGAGAGATTAGAGACTTCCTACAAACAGGAAATATATGTAGTTAAGGCGACCATACAAGCAATAGAAGAAAAGGTGGAAGAAGTAGCCTCCTTGCACAACCACACAGCTGCCAAAGTAGAGGAGATGATAATTCAAGGAGAACAAAAGGGATCGCCATATTTGCCAATTATACCGCTTACATGACGATATTAAAAATCGGAACAGGAGGAATAATATAAGGATAAGAGGACTCCCCGAATCCACCAAAACAGAGGACTTGATTCCTACAGTGCAAGGCCTATTTAGCACCATACTGGAGAAACCAGTCTAGGATCGTCTAGAAATAGACAGAGCCCACAGAACCATGTCTCCTATTAATTCAGACCCCGCTAAACTAAGGGACGTTATTTGCCATCTTCATTACTACACGGTGAAGGAGGAGATCATGAGAGGCTCGTAATCTCTCTACCATTTTTAATTATCCTACAAGATTTGTCGTGTGCTATTTCAGCCCAGAGACAAGCTCTTAAACCCTTGCTAGATCTCCTCAGAGCAAATAATATTCCCTACTCATGGGGGTTCCCGTCTCAGTTAGTAGTACGTAAGAATGGCCATCGTATTAAACTGCGGGATCCTGAGAACTTAGATACATTCCTCTCGGCATTGGAACTACCCTCAATTCAATTACCAGATTGGCAGATCATACCTCCTCTTCCTGCCCACTCGTTGCTAAGGAAAAGCAGAAATGAGCTCCAAAGACGCAACAATGGAACTCATCCTACCTGATACACTAAATACTTTGAGATAGGCAGTGGCTTCTTAGGAGCTCTATATAGTTTAGATAAAACCTGCAAGATATAAAGTAGTCACTGCATGACCATATAGGGGGACTCCCTCACTGTTTAGATAATTTTATAAGTTGTGTGTTTTCAGGCAGTTATTTTTTAACTAAATAGAGGTTATCCCTATGTCTTTGAACAATGAATCCGGGGATACATTATCTTCTTGTTGGTATATTTAGTTTGGGTTGCTAGATAGTTCACAAGTTTAGTGGGGGTTGTTGTGGTCTCCGGGACTTGGGGCAGCGCCCTGCCCCGTTTTGACAGCTCATCGCCCCATCACTAACTCGTCTCCGTTAATCTAGAGACGTATTACCCTTCATAAAATGTATGGTTCTGTCTTTGTTTTTCTTTCCTCTCTTCTCCTCCCTTATACTTCGTCCTTTCTTTCCTTTTTATTTGACATTTCCCATCACCCCACCTCTCTAGGTAGACCTAGTGGCGCAGAGATTCTCATAGCTTTGAGCAAGAACATGCACAGGTCTATACCTATCAAATATCTTATATGTGCTCTCTTTCTTCCCTTTTCAGCCTTCCTTTAACTATCAGCTCTAATATTCACAGAAACACCTCAGAGATTTAAACAATACTCTATATACCCTTCGCTTCCTTTGTAATATTGCCCGGCATATTTGGTACATACCACAATCTCATAGTTAATCGCTATCCGGAATGAAGTCGCCACCATGTGTCAAGCTGGCATCACTGAATGTCCGGGGATTTAATGTTCCTGAAAAACGTTCTAGTGTTTTGTATGACATGCACAGAGAGAGGGTGCAGATGTTTCTTCTACAAGAAATGCATTTTAAACAGGGTAAAGTGCCGAGTATGCAATCTAAACACTACAACTTTTGGGCCCACAGCACTAATCCTGAATCGAAGTCGAAAGGGGTTTCTATTGCATTACATAAATCTCTACCTTATATCTTTCTATTTCTTCTGACAGATCCATGCAAGAGATTCCTGTTCCTGAAACTGAGGATCCATCAGAGAGCGTATACCATCGGAAGTCTGTACCTACTATATTTCCGACATAGTAAAGCGCTCACAGTTATTTTAGCGCGACTGGACAAGTTTGCGGAGGGTACTATATTGTTGGGGGGGGGGGGCGACTTCAATATGGTATTGGAACCCTTGCTGGACTCTTCAGGTAAAACAACGGTTCCTAAATCAGCTATTCTGTGAGCGAAACAAGCACTTTTTTCTAGAAAACTTGTAGATGTATGACACAAAAAGATAGGGATTATACTTTCTTCTCCCCGGCACACCAATCCTATAGTAGACTGGACATGTTCCTCATATCCTACCATGCCTTAACCTTCCACACACATAGGGACTTGTGTACATAACTTGGTCTGATCATTCCCCAATATTCCTATCCTTAGAGCTCGCCGGATTAGTTGTTAAAGAGTGGACTTGGCGATTGAATGAAGGCCTATTACATGATAGCGTATGTAGGGCTGATATAGAATACACCAAAAAAGAATTTATGGGAATACACACATCAGATAACACATCCTTTCCCATGCAATGGGAAGCATTAAAATGTGTACTACACGGAGTACTAATACAGAATAGAGCTTGACTTAAGAAAGAAAGAGCTGTCAAAGTATAAAGATTAAGGTCTCAAATAGCTACTTTAGAACAATCTCATAAGCAGTCTAGACCCCAAGACCCTCTCCGAACTCACATTACTTAGGGAACAGTTCCAGGGGATTCTCACAGAAGCCTCCCGCAGGAATACCAAAAGGTTCCGTAGTTATCGCTTTGAAAATTCTAATAAACCTGGGAAAGCCCTAGCAAGGTTTATACACCCTCGCCAATAAACAAGCTATATTCCTAATATAAAAGATGTAACGGGAACACCAATTCATCTCCATTTCCAAATAGCTGAAGTCTTTAAATTATACTACGAAACACTTTACAATATTAAAGGGTAATTACTGTAGCTGACATGTCTACTATAGATTTGGAGGACAGGATAAACATGTATGTAGATGAAACTGCGCTCCCTACAATATCTACGGAAGCGGCTACCATGTTGGAGGAGGAATTCTCAGAATCCGAGATTAAGTAGATTTTGACCACATTAAAAGGGAGGGAAGAGTCCTGGACCAGACGGTTTTACGGCACCATTTTTTAAGCAATTGAAAGATTTTCTTGTACCATTCCTAGTGAAAGTATTTAATAACATATCCCCTTCCTGCCCCTTTCCTAAACAAGCTTTGGAGGCACACATAGTCGTGATTCCAAAACCTAACAAAGATGCATCTCTCTGCAGTAATTACCGTCCTATATCGCTATTTAATTGCAATATCAAAATGTACTCCAAATGATTAGCAACCCGCCTCAGTGATCCCAGAGATAATCCGCACAGATCAAGTCGGCTTCATACCAGGCAGAGAAGCTAGAGACAATACGATTCAAACTATTAATCTTATCTCTACAGCACAAAATCGCAGAGTCCCTATGTGCCTCTTGTCGATTGATGCTGAAAAAGCATTCGACAGGGTCCACTGGGGATTCATGACAGCTACATTAAGACAATTAGGTCTAGGTCCTACCTTTGTGGATAGAGTCTGTGCTCTTTACACAAATCCCTCAGCTAGAGTTAGAACTAACAGCATATTGGCACCATCTTTTGACATTAAGGACGGTACTCGCCAGGGATGTCCGCTCTCGCCACTACTATACGTATTAGTAAATTAAAATGGACATATTACCGAGATTCTTATACCTCTTTCAAACAATTCCCATATGTGTGCCGGGGAGATTTTTTGTAGCCTTACATTTTATTACGCGCTTTGTTTGGGGTTCCAGTAAACCTAGGATAAACTTCAGAGCATTGACTAAACCCAAAAGGAGAGGGGGCATGGGTATGCCAGACTTAAAATTATATCACACATTGGCATTACTTATGCGGATCTTGAATTAGTCAAAAGGTCCAAAAACGAAGCTCTGGGTCCAACTGGAACAGGAACTTTCCCCATTGGATTTATTGATAGTTCCTTGGGTGAATCTTGACAATAGACCCGCATTAGAGGTATGGCCCTTTTTAGTGCATCATACCCTTACTCAATGGGACAGTTGGATTCTAAGGTTTCAGCTATCTCAAAAACCGGGACCCATGACACCCATCATAGGCAACCCCGCTTTCACCCCAGGGTTTCAGGTACATAGGTTTTTGGATTGGCACAGATCCTTGCATCCTAGGGTCCGAGATGTTCTAAAAAACACTTGAAAATAGCTCATTTTGAATCCATCGTGCCTGAGGTTAGGAGACAGAACGGGGTGGCTTTAATATGCTCAGATGAAAACATTTGTAGAAGGGCTGTTTGCACTCTCTTCCTAAAACCTGATACACATTACAGACTACTATCGCAGGTGTATAGGATATTGATAGATCGTAGCAATGCTGACCTAGCGCCTTATTTCCAGAAATGGGAAACTGATCTTTTCAAAGGAGGAGGTGTTAAAGATGTGTACGCTCTCTCATCGGTTATCTATAGCAGCACACGCAAAAGAAAAGAATACGGATGCTGCCTACTTTGTGTTCGGTTGTTATTCCCTCCTTTATAATCCCCTTGACATCTCCTTTCTTTCATCTCTTTTTTGTTAGAGGTGTGACAGTATTTCATAAGGTCATCTGAAGTGGTTGTCGCATCCCCACTGCATCAACATGCTACGATTGGGAATGTTGATTTAAGCTGCGAATGGCAACCCTGTACAAACAGATCTTACGACATTGTATCCCATGGAGATTTGTGTGTATTAAACCTTAGTTGCAAGCCTTGGGGCATCTTAAACCTGGCTTGTCCTCTGACTCTTCTCGAACTTAACTTTTCCTCCCATTTCCCCACCCCCTCATTTTCGGCTTCTTTTCCCTCCCTTTTTCCTCCTTTCTTATTCGCTCTCTTTCCTCTTTCTTTTATGCTATGGCTCTATACTTCGAGCTTCATTACAGCAGTAACAACGTGAGAAACATGTTCTACAGAAGATAGTCTTTATTTATCCTCACACCATTTATTGATAACAAAGTGTTATATTCATAAAGGTTTGTTTTATTATACAGAGACACTAAGATTCATATATACATGTAATATAAATAATTTTAACACGTCTTCTTCTGTAATATTGTAATTTGGATCCTGCGTGATCCTATGTTTGGTTTGTCCATGTAATAGTTGGCTATATTATGATATATTGTTATACTCGAAATTAAACATAAATTTGGTGTGAATGTTAAAGGTTTATTAGGATTTTTACATAGTTTGGAAAACACATGGCAAATTTTAATCTTAAAGAATATATATATATATTTTACTAATGAAAAGTTTATGACTGTGGGGCCGACAATGGAGTGCATATAAGAAGGAGCCCCAGAGCAAAGTCAAAATGGATCCCTAATAAAGTTGTTGGATTTTACCAACCAAGACAGAAGGGCCTGGTGTTTCCCCCTCCACATTCTTTTCATGACACTTGCTTGCACTTTTGTAGAGGGGAGTCTTGCACAAGTTCTTACTTCCTAGTAGCAAGGTGGATAATGCGACCGTGACCGGGCTTTCTCTTTTCGGATGCCTCTTAGCGCCTGAATGATCTTCTCATACAGTATGTGTGCCCAGCAATTCAGGCAACCATTTTTTATGAATTGCTGCAATTGCAGCTGTACAGATTTGCATTACAAAATGCACCCATCTCATTGTATGAGAGGTGTTGTGGGCAAGCTCTACGACAGATATGGGGAGATATGAGGAGCTGAGTTAGTGCATTCACCTATTATCAGTGGTGTGATCCTGTGTCATCTGCCTCCAGCTTCAGATGCTCCTGAGCAAAAGACTGCAAACTACTACTTTACAGGCCAATTTTACACAAGCGTAAAACAAGTACATTTATGCCCATGTTTTAAGATCCCTTTACATGGGGCAATATTACAGCAGATTATCGGGAAGGAGGCATTTGCTTGCTGGTAGAGGAGACCACTGCCTTTACAGGCAGCGATATCCTCCAGAGATCACTAATGCAATTGCTCCTCCCCATAACGACTCGTTGTTTCCCGGCAGCAGAACATGTTTACACAGTACGATCTGCTGTTGCGAAACAAGGATTTTTGTGTTTGCACAAACGAGCGTTTCGCTTGTTCATCGGGTAATCAGTGGTACAGTTACACCGCCAGATCATCACTAACGAGCGTTACTGTGAACGCTCCTTAGCGATGATCTATGAAATTCTCGGCCCATGTAGAAGGCCCTTTACTTCCTCATGTCCTGGCCAGAATGTCCTAATGACCCAAACTGAGAGCATCGAATGCACAGCTGTGCCCGTTTTCTGCTTGTGTGAAACTGGCATTGGTAATGGAGCATCTAACAAAATGGCAGTATGTAGTCAATTGCTAGGGATCATCTATTCCCTGTGAGGATTCGCTCTGGTAGGCAGGGTAAGCGGACGCAGAACAGAGGCAAAAGAAACAGTTTGTAAAAAAAAACTTCAGTGTTTATTCACACAGGAGGAAAAAAACCAAAGCAAAATGTTTCAGTCTTAGTGTTCGTTCATACAAAGGAAAGTCCAAAGAACAAAACAGTCACCTTGTTAGCAGGTTTTTTCAGCGGTCAACAACAGGCTTTAGGGGGCCTCTTTCCCCGCATGCGGCCCTCAGCCCTCTAGCACGGCACCATGCCTCAGACCCCAAAACAGAGACCCTGATTCTGAGCCCAGCTGCCTATTTAAAGGACAGGTGCTGCCAAAACCCGGACCGGCACTTAAACTCCGGTCCGGTATTTGATCTCACCTGGCCGGAAATCAGCCCAGCCGCCCATGTTGGGAGGAAAATATCTGCCTTCCCAAACAGAACCCCTTGCTATGTCACATCCCCCACAGTACATGGTAATTTGTACATTTCTGGGGCCTCATAAGCAACCATGTACACAGATAACCTTATATCCAATCTTACACAAAGTGAAGGGATGACAAACTGTCAAACCAAATCCACTTTATGGCCTAATATAGCAATCGTTAGAGTTCATTGTTATACAAAACATTTTGTCACATTCCTCTCATTGTGGAAAACGGGAAGGATTGGACGTGGTTCAGTGACGAGTTGCCAGCTCTATTGCAGTCAGGGTGTGAGCAACTGGTCGATAAGACTGGTGCTCTACAACATACTGTATATGAAAATCGTGTCCTCTGTTTTACCTGTGGTCATAATGATGTCCTCTTAGTTTTATATCCCCCCTGTTTGAGTCTTTCTCCCTACAGCCCACTCTAGATCCCTGTGCGTGACCATGCCTTGTTACCACCCACTTCTGTATCTGTGCGTGATCTATCTCCATGCCAGCCTCTGAAATCTGCCACTGATGTGCATTCCCCTGTCCCCCCATACTGGCTTCTCTGACATCCGCTGCATGGGATCATGTCCGCATACCGGCCACGATTGTACCTCTGTAGGTGTTCCAGTATCTCCCACCCTGTCTTCTGTGAATGTGATCCTATTGCTATACCACCCACCTACTGTTGTATGTGACGCATGATCTTGGTTCTGTAGCAGCCACCACTGTATAGGTGCTGTCAGTCTACTGTTTTTGGTGTGTGAATAATGATATAGTCATCTAACTGCTCTATAGTCTATCATTTTCTAATCACCAAATAGCTATACAGGGAGTGCAGAATTATTAGGCAAGTTGTATTTTTGAGGATTAATTTTATTATTGAACAACAACCATGTTCTCAATGAACCCAAAAAACTCATTAATATCAAAGCTGAATATTTTTGGAAGTAGTTTTTAGTTTGTTTTTAGTTTTAGCTATTTTAGGGGGATATCTGTGTGTGCAGGTGACTATTACTGTGCATAATTATTAGGCAACTTAACAAAAAACAAATATATACCCATTTCAATTATTTATTTTTAGCAGTGAAACCAATATAACATCTCAACATTCACAAATATACATTTCTGACATTCAAAAACAAAACAAAAACAAATCAGTGACCAATATAGCCACCTTTCTTTGCAAGGACACTCAAAAGCCTGCCATCCATGGATTCTGGCAGTGTTTTGATCTGTTCACCATCAACATTGCGTGCAGCAGCAACCACAGCCTCCCAGACACTGTTCAGAGAGGTGTACTGTTTTCCCTCCTTGTAAATCTCACATTTGATGATGGACCACAGGTTCTCAATGGGGTTCAGATCAGGTGAACAAGGAGGCCATGTCATTAGTTTTTCTTCTTTTATACCCTTTCTTGCCAGCCACGCTGTGGAGTACTTGGACGCGTGTGATGGAGCATTGTCCTGCATGAAAATCATGTTTTTCTTGAAGGATGCAGACTTCTTCCTGTACCACTGCTTGAAGAAGGTGTCTTCCAGAAACTGGCAGTAGGACTGGGAGTTGAGCTTGACTCCATCCTCAACCCGAAAAGGCCCCACAAGCTCATCTTTGATGATACCAGCCCAAACCAGTACTCCACCTCCACCTTGCTGGCTTCTGAGTCGGACTGGAGCTCTCTGCCCTTTACCAATCCAGCCACGGGCCCATCCATCTGGCCCATCAAGACTCACTCTCATTTCATCAGTCCATAAAACCTTAGAAAAATCAGTCTTGAGATATTTCTTGGCCCAGTCTTGACGTTTCAGCTTGTGTGTCTTGTTCAGTGGTGGTCGTCTTTCAGCCTTTCTTACCTTGGCCATGTCTCTGAGTATTGCACACCTTGTGCTTTTGGGCACTCCAGTGATGTTGCAGCTCTGAAATATGGCCAAACTGGTGGCAAGTGGCATCTTGGCAGCTGCACGCTTGACTTTTCTCAGTTCATGGGCAGTTATTTTGCGCCTTGGTTTTTCCACACGCTTCTTGCGACCCTGTTGACTATTTTGAATGAAACGCTTGATTGTTCGATGATCACGCTTCAGAAGCTTTGCAATTTTAAGAGTGCTGCATCCCTCTGCAAGATATCTCACTATTTTTGACTTTTCTGAGCCTGTCAAGTCCTTCTTTTGACCCATTTTGCCAAAGGAAAGGAAGTTGCCTAATAATTATGCACACCTGATATAGGGTGTTGATGTCATTAGACCACACCCCTTCTCATTACAGAGATGCACATCACCTAATATGCTTAATTGGTAGTAGGCTTTCGAGCCTATACAGCTTGGAGTAAGACAACATGCATAAAGAGGATGATGTGGTCAAAATACTCATTTGCCTAATAATTCTGCACTCCCTGTACAGTGGTCCCTTAAGCTACAATATTAATTGGTTCCTGGACAACCATTGTATCTTGAAAACATTGTCAGTTGAGTCCAATACTGGAAATTTAATACTTACTGTACGAAAAAAAAATATGCATATAACTGGAATAGCTGATGGAAGCTGGAAATCACCTTCTATGATGAGGACAGGAGTTTCTTCAGGGTCCTATATAGCATACAGTGTACCAGAAAAATAACGCAGAGCCGTCCTCATCTGACAACCAAAGGAGCAGCTCATCCTTGTACAGAGATAGCAGTGCATAACATGTACTACCGCACTGTACTGTACAGAGGAGCTACTAGAAAACCACTACATATATTTTACAAAAAAATGTCCATGTGGATTGGTTGGATCTGAGTCTAAAGTATGTATTAGGGTCCATTCGAACGTCTGCAATTTTGTGGAAGGGTTGCGGACCCATTCATTTTCAATGGGGCCACAAAAGTTGCAGACAGCATACCATGTGCTGTCCGCATCCGCACTTCCATTCCGCCGCCCCGCAAAAAAATAGAGCATGTCCTATTCTTGTCTGCAGCCACGGACAAGAATAGGCATTTCTATCATAGTGCCGGCCATGTGCGGTCCACAAAATGCGGAACACACATGGCCGATGTCCGTGTTTGCGGACCGTAAAACAGTTGCGGACGTGTTAATGGACCCTTAGACGGGCAGATTTTCTGCTCAATCATCATTAATGAGCGTTCGTATGAACACTCGTTAGCGATCATCTTGCAGTGTAATACTGCCGCCGATTGCTCGAGGAACGAGCAAATGCTCAGGATTTGACGGTGGCAGATTGTGCTAATAGCGGTCTGCCGCTGGCAAACCACTGTAGAGCATGGAGACGAGCGATGGCATAGCGATCACTCCTCCCCATGTTGCTGAGGAGATCTCTGCATGTAATAGCAGCGGTCTGCTTAGCAAGCGAGCAGGTGATTGCCGGGAAGGAACGCGATCCCGACAATCGTCTGCGTGATCAGGGTGTCTAATACACCCTATAGGCATTGTAGGTTGAGTCCAGTTTCACCTTACGATGGGTCAGAAAAGACCACTGTATGTAGAAAATATTGTATCGTGAGGCCATTGTATCTTGTTATGACTGGTCCAATATTAGGCATCAGGTTGTCCCATAGCATGTGTGTACAGTGTCTGGCTGATTGTACTCACCATTGTTGTATGAAAATCTTTATATTCACCAGATCCAAGAAGGTTTTGACCTAATAAACTCTATTCATCCGTTCACAATATTTACTAGGACTGCGCTTTGTAAGCTTGGGGTCGAGATCTCAAAACTGGGGGAAACAGTAAAGTAGTTGCCCATGATCACCAGATTCTACCTATCATTTTTCAGAGGCCCTTTGGAAGATAAAAGGAGCAAACTGGTCAGTTGCCATGGGCAACTACTCCACTTTTACGTTGCACTAGTTTTGCATGTATCTCCCCCTTTGCCTCCTTCTGGGGGGTTCTTATTCTAGGAAGGTGTCCATTTGTGTAAGCGGCTCGCTGGAGCGGACGGGCTGCACGTGTAAAGCCAGCGTTAGTGAGCAGCATACAAATGCCTATTATCTGGTCACATATTTGGTGGCTATACTGTAGTCTCGCAGAAGAAAAGGCGGCCATTTATGTATATGTGAGGAATCCCTCATTCACACTTAGAATGAATCCCCTTTCCTGTTAGGTCATCCCTCCAGACTGGCCGTTCTTGTGGTGTCTATGTCATAAGCATTACTCTTCCTCAAATGACTGTGTCTCCCCTGTCTACCACCTATTGCTTAACCCTTTCCGTGCCATGGTCTCCTGATCATCAGTCAATACTCTCTGAATATCTATTTTATCCGCCCTCAAGCACTCCTAATATGCAGAGATAACGGCACCCTATGCTGATGGCTTCCATATCATGCTCATTTCAGGTTGTATTCTCATTGTCTTTGGCATGTGGGTGCCCTGGTGATCAGCCGGTATTCCTAGAGAAGCAGTAATGAATGTGTTCCCGAGGCTAGCCTGGCAGTAATTTCCCTGCTGTCCTCTTTATTTCCTCCCTTGAGATGCTGCTCGCCCCCCCACTATGTCTGCTCCTCAGTAGCCATACTCAGCCGCCCCCAGACAAAGGTGCCTCCCTCCTGTCCGGGCTGGGATTGCATGCACACATTTTACCCCAATTATACAGATGTTCTCCATTCATTATTAGTCTGAGCTGGATATTTCTTCTGCTCAGACTTCTTCCCAAAAAATGAATCCCTGCTTGTCCCCTCAGTCACCATTCATGCTCCATGAAGATCAGATTGATGATGGGAAATGGACCAGAAATATTTTTTATATAGGAATCTATCAAATACAGGATTGATTTGAAGCGCTTGGGTAGACTATAGCTCATAAACAGAATTTAGCATAATATCAAGCTTTTTGTATGTCACATATATGGTGTGCAATATTCCAAAAAGTGCCATTAGCCCCCCCGCCCCCCCAACAGTGTCAACTTCCTCTGTATGCAACCTGACACCTCCACAGATGAGGCAGGCGCTCCCTCTGTGTGCAGCACATCTCCCCTCTGCCATCCATGCACATTTTACATGCGGTGCTGCAGACACTAGCTGATACCCCCGGATACCGTCTGCTAAAGTCAACCCTTACAGAACCCGAACCCCCACAAGCAAATGTCTGTAGCGCGATGGGCAGCTTTGCTGGGAATTACACTGCTTGCTGGTGGGGAAGGGGTTAATGGAGACGGCTGGCTGGCTGGCAGTGAAGTGGGATCCACTGTTACCCTCCAAGGGTTAACACCACCCACTAGGCAGAAAAAATAGTCCCTCCAGATCCTGAATTTAAGTGTGGACATTAACGCTGGGTTAATTAACAAATCCTAAATTGTAAGGGGAGTGAGGACATAAAATTCACATGGCTGATCACAACAGGAAGGGGGATCCCATTGTAGGGACCACCGGTCAGGATGCATGTGGAAAGGGGGAGGGGCATCAGTTCTGTACTATTATATAGGGCTGTGCTCTGTCCATATACAGGGCAGGACCCCAGCAGACGGAAATCTGGTAAAAGAATTATAATTAAAGGGGCGCCTTATATTGCCTATTCTAAAAATATGGAGAAGCCGGATACTGGCAGCATCTGGAGATAAGGATTTCAGTGGATGCCAAGTAATGCTTTGCTTTCTCTGCACAAGGAGCCTGGTCTTAAAGGGGTTGTCCAGACTGTACACATGGAATATACTGGGTTGGCCCCACTATGACAGTCCAGCACTGGTCAGGCTGGGAATCTCTTTCCAGGACTGGAAGGTTTTATTCTAATGCAAGTGGGACTATTTTTCCTGTAAAAATTGGTTGCAACCAAGACAAATATCTGTGTGTCAATGGGTGGATCTGACAACTGCCACACCATGGCACATAATGGAGGGAAGAGACAAAGTGACGGGGCTCAGGCGGCTGCCAATGGATGGAGGATGAGGAGGGGCGACGTGGTGGGGGGGAGAGGGTGAGGAAGGGGTTAGAGGAGGAGGTCACACTGGGTGATGCCGGCAGCTGGGCGCTCACATGGTGGGAGACAGAGCAGGCGAGCGGCGGCGGAGGGATGCTTCAGCGGGAGTGAGACGGCGGGCCCGGATCTTGATTCGTGAGCAGGCTGCTCGGCTCTCATTGTGACTGAACGGCACGGGGACCGCTGGGCTTCCCTCGCGCTGCTACTTTCTGACCCGGCGCCTCCATCCCATGCCCTGTGCCTGGAACCAAAGGACTCTGCCCGGGCAAACTTTTCTCTGTGAACACAAAGGCAGAGCTGCAGGTATTCTGAGGCGAGACATGTGCAGGTCCCAACTCCTCTGTCCCTCACTCAGTCACTTCTTTGTTACCGGCCGCCTGCTCCAGGGTAAATCCCGGCAGGAGAGCATTTCTGTGGGGCTTATTTATGTGTTTGTTTTAAGCAACTTTAAAGAGCAAAACTTTGTTACAGACGTGAATTAGAGTCCTGCCCATTGTTACCCCCCCAATAAATAACCCGAGCCCCCCCATAAATAACCCGAGCCCCCCCATAAATATACCTGTGATATTAGTAATGGAATCTGCTTCATTGTAACTTTGTTCACTCTTGTCTCCGTTTTGTGTTTTTCTTTTGGAGGTTTGTCAAGGTGATACAGCTTTCTGTCAAGGACCAAAGGGTTAAAGGAAGCGGCGATGCCCTCAGTGATGGAGAAGTCTCTAGGCTCCACTGCAATCATCTCTCGTAACAGAGCCAAATCAGACGGCTTGGGAAGCAATTCCGAGGAGGACAGCAGCGAGGATGAAGCGCCAAGGGGTGAGGGTTCAGGAATCTCTGCCATGGTGGACTGGGCTCCCTCAGTCTCATTGTCTTGCTGGGCTGCTAGTGATTGGGAGAAGGGCTCCCCGCAACTAAAAGGACTGAGGTCTGCTCTGCATTACTGAGAAGGGAAGGGGTTAAGAACCGTTCAGCATCCATCTGAGAGAAAAGGGGTTAATGGTTGCTTCACTGCTCCCTAGCAGGGGTTGAGGGCTCCATTGCATCTCCATGCAATAAAATGGGTTGAGGACAAGACAGGGTTAACCCTGTTGCGTTAAGGGTATCCTCACTGCTGCCTAGCAGAAAATGGGTTAATGTCTGCCTTCTAACTCCCTCAAGGAAATGGGGTAAGGGTTTCCTACAGTTTCATTCTGCCTTGCAGCTTCCCAAAGGAAGAAAGAGATAAGATTGGCCTTGAAATGCTGTGCAGTTCTCTGGAACATGAGGGATTGAGTGCTGTCATGCTGTTCCCTGGCAGGAAACGCGTTGGGGGCTTCCTAACGGCCATCTAGCTGGAGCGATGGGCAGCTGCATTCTGGTAGGATGAGGTCTCCAGTAAGACGAGGGCCGAGCGCATCTCTGGCAGGACAATGGTGAGCACCTTTGCAGTTCTCTGGTAGGGCAAGGGTTGAGTGCTGCAACTGCAGGGTCCTATCCTCCAGAGCCTGTCCTAGGGCATCCGACATGTACTGTAATGATATCCCCACTCTTCATGTACCTACTCTTAATGGATTGTAGGATAATTCAGAAATAAAGCTTGGACTGCGGATTTTGGGATTCAAGGTAAATTTGAGGAGTTCCATTCATCTGAATGGGCTTGTTCTGACGGCACATGGATCTCTGTAGCCCCCCCATTAAAATTAATGGGACAGTCAGAGAAATCTCTGCAACAAATCTGCCCTGTGTGTGACTATCCTCTTATCTTGGGAGGCTTCCCTGCCCGGCAGCTGGCCAGCATGTCATATTTTATATCTGTCTGGTCTTTGTCAGGAGTTAATTAACCTCTTAGTGGAGCTCTCTGTTTGCAGTTGACTTGCAGCTGGCCTTGTTATATACAGACCATTGTTTTTCTAGCCCCATATTGAAATCCTTTCTTGCTCTATAATATCTGTTCTACTTTGCCCCCTGTTCTCTATATCCTAGTCTTGTTCGTGTTTGATCCTTTTAATTTCCATGCTTTCTCTACAATGACCTCTAGCTCTTTAGTTGTACATTGCTTCTATTCTCTTTAGATCTACTGGTCTCTCTGAATACCATTGGGATAGCTGTCCCAGTGTTGGGGGTTGCTAGCCCCCACCCCCATGCCCATCTAGACTCTTGCTGCCAGTCGTCTCATTTTTGGTCCTGTCTCTGGACCTCTATCAACTTGCTTATTTGAACTGTATTATCTTCCCACTCTTCGGATAACAAATATCCTCTAAGGCCTCTTGCACACAAAATTATTATTTTTTGTGTTCTGTTTTTTGTGTTCTGTATATGGAACTATTCATTTCAATGGATCCGCAAAAAAAAAACCCGGAAGGTACTCCGTATGCCTTCTGTTTCCGTATGTCCGTTCTATTCAAAGATAGAACAGTCCTGTCCGTTATGCGGACAATAATAGGACATGTTCTATCAGGGGCCAGCTGTTCCGTTCCGCAAAAAAACGGAATGCACACAGACGTCATCCGTATGTTTTGCGGATCCATTTTTTGCAGACTGCAAAATATTGAAAAAAAACATACGGTTGTGTGCGAGAGGCCTTATACTGAATGTTTATCCCCCACTTCACACACCATATTTGTACAGGTAGTGCTGGGGACCTCAGATAGGACGGGCTTCTGTAGTCCTGAAGAAGCAGCTTTGCATTTATAGCGCTTCCTTTATTGGCCTCACTTTTTTGTTTCTGATCAGATCATTTGGAATTCATGACCTAAGATGTGTATGGTCCTGTTTTACCACTATTGACAGATGTTTCCAGGGGCAGACTGACCACAGACACTACAGGGAAATTTCCCAGTGGGCCGATCCACAGGAGACCACCCGAACAATCCTCATTGCTGCCGGCTAGGTACATAATGATCTGATGCTCTTGGCATCAATCAATAAATGCTTGGAGCATCAGGTACTTATGCCCCTGGCCAGCGGCCACAGATCATCCTGAACTGTATCCCCGTCCTCCTCAGCTGAGTACTGAGTAGGGGTGGCAGTATTTTGCATTGCACTGTGGTATTGGATTCTGCTGGGGCGGTATTTTGTGCTGCACTAAGGCCTTGTTGGCTCCGCTTCCTGTTGTCCCTGCCTACTTTCTTTGCCCCGCCTTCTATCAATTTGGACCTGACTACAACATTAGGCTTTTTTTTTTTTTTTTTTTTCCAGGGCCACTTTAATTCCCAGTCCACCCCTGGATGTTTCTAAGACTGTCGGTATAAACCAGGAAAGCGGGAGGGGGTTAAACCCCATTCTACTTCTGGCCCCTTACTGATACCAAGAACCCCTTCAAATAAAGGACACTGACACTGCTCTTCTTTTAACCACTTTATTGTTGTTGGGTGGTAATCGCCCACAGCTATTTATTCAAACAGCAAAACCATAAACACCAGAACCGTGCGATCTGACAGCCGCTGGACTCCCAGCCTCCTACACCTCTCCGTTGTATTAACCTGCCGCCAGCTGTGACTTCACGAATTCAACCAGGCATTGCCCTTGCCACATAAAGATTCCAATCGAAACCAAATATGAAGACCCGAAAATTACAAACATAACTGAAAACCTTAAGGGGGGGAGGGACACAGCGCTTCCGCTTAAAGGGCTTCTGTCACCCCACTAAAGTCATTTTTTTTTTTTTTGGCTAGTTACATTCCTTATAGCGCGATATATGAGAATATAATGTTGTCACTTACTTTCATTCGGTCGTTTCTTAAGAAAATGAAGTTTTATAATATGCAAATCAGGTCTCTACCAGCAAGTAGGGCGTCTACTTGCTGGTAGCCGCCGCAAAAAACCGCCCCCTCGTCGTGTTGATTGACAGGGCCAGCCGCGATCTCCTCCTCCGGCCGGCCCTGTCAGTATTTCAAAAATCGCGCGCCTCTTCATTCGGCGCAGGAGCTCTGAGATGAGGAGGCTAGTCTCCTCAGAACTCCCTCAGTGCGCCTGCGCCGATGACATCACCGAAAGAGAAGACGTCATCGGCGCAGGCGCACTGAGTGAGTTCTGAGGAGACGAGCCTCCTCATCTCAGAGCGCCTGCGCCGAATGAACAGAGGCGCGCGATTTTTGAAATACTGACAGGGCCGGCCGGAGGAGGAGATCGCGGCTGGCCCTGTCAATCAACACGACGAGGGGGCGGTTTTTTGCGGCGGCTACCAGCAAGTAGACGCCCTACTTGCTGGTAGAGACCTGATTTGCATATTATAAAACTTAGTTTTCTTAAGAAACGGCTGAATGAAAGTAAGTGACAACATTATATTCTCATATATCGCGCTATAAGGAATGTAACTAGCCCAAAAAAAAAAAAAATGACTTTAGTGGGGTGACAGAAGCCCTTTAAAGAGGAAGAGAAGAGGCGAGACAGGGTTTTATATACCCTGCTTGACCCGTCTCTGAATAGGGGCCAGGGATACTGCCATAAACTAAGGTAGAGGAGGGGAAGGGGACAACCAGTCCCTGCCCACCCTCCCTAAACTGTCGGGTGGCCACCATATCTTGCATTCAGATTTTGAGCAGATTTGCTTTTGTCTGCTAATTCTGGAAGCTTTCTTCTGTATTCAGCCATCTGGGCCCTAAGTTGACAGAGTTTTAGATTAGACAGGTTCTTGGGTTTAAAGGGTTTCTACCACTTCGGTTTCACATATTTAGCTGTCAGACACTAGCGATCCGCTAGTGTCTGCTCTGCCCAACCATCCTAATATAATTGCTTTTGGGGCAGCCGTTTTGCTAAAAAAAGAACTTTTATTAATATGCTAATGAGCCTCTAGGTGCTATGGGGGCGTCATTAGCACCTAGAGGCTCCGTCTACCTTCAGAAACTGCCGCCGCCCAGCGTGTCCCTCCAGCCCACCCATCTCCTCCTGAATGCGATCCTCCTTGTGAGCGTATATATTCTGCGCATGCGCAGTGAATGTCTGACAGCTTCCCTGCTCAGACATCTCCACTGCGCCTGTTCCTCGGAGCACTATGGCGTCATCGCGCAGGCGCAGTGGAGATGTCTGAGCAAGGAAGCGGTCAGACATTCACTGCGCATGCGCAGAATACATACGCTGACAAGGAGGATCACATTCAGGAGGAGATGGGCGGGCTGGAGGGACGCGCTGGGCGGCGGCAGTTTCTGAAGGTAGACGGAGCCTCTAGGTGCTAATGACTCCCCCATAGCACCTAGAGGCTCATTAGCATATTAATAAAAGTTCTTTTTTTAGCAAAACGGCTGCCCCAAAAGCAATTATATTAGGATGGTTGGGCAGAGCAGACACTAGCGGATCGCTAGTGTCTGACAGCTAAATATGTGAAACCGAAGTGGTAGAAACCCTTTAAAGAGGCCATTTCAAGATTATTTTTTTCTTATTAGGGAATGAATCTCTCATTTGAAACCTCCATCAAGTAGCTGGAGTGGAGAACTGTCAGTGTCTTTTTCTCTATAGGACATGGACAAAACATGATGTTTAAAGGGGCATTCACAATGTTTGACGTTATCCCCTCTCCACAGGAGAGGGGATAACTATCAGATCAGTGGGGCCTTACCACTGGGACCTGCGTGCAGGTGCTCCATTCATCTCTATGGGAATTCCAGAGACAGCCAAGTGCTTTACTCAGTTATCTCCGAAACTCCCATAGAAATGAATGGAGCTGCCAGACGCACGTGTGACCGGCCACTTAGTTCATTTCAGGAGGGGGTACGGGGCCCCTATTCTTGTGATTGGTGGGGGTCTCAGCGGTAGGACCCCCACAGATCTGTTATTCTGTATCCTGTGGATTGGGAATAACTTCTAACAATGAGGATACCCCTTTAATTTCCCTATGGTGGTACTGTGGTATGAGTGTCACTGGGGGTTAAATCAGAGCAATACCCTTATATATATACTATGAAAATTGTAGATTCACACTAAAGGCATCAAAACTATGAATTAACATATGTGGAATTATATACATAACAAAAAAGTGTGAAACAACTGAAAATATGTCATATTCTAGGTTCTTCAAAGTAGCCACCTTTTGCTTTGATTACTGCTTTGCACACTCTTGGCATTCTCTTGATGAGCTTCAAGAGGTAGTCACCTGAAATGGTCTTCCAACAGTCTTGAAGGAGTTCCCAGAGATGCTTAGCACTTGTTGGCCCTTTTGCCTTCACTCTGCAGTCCAGCTCACCCCAAACCATCTCGATTGGGTTCAGGTCCGGTGACTGTGGAGGCCAGGTCATCTGGCGCAGCACCCCATCACTCTCCTTCATGGTCAAATAGTCCTTACACAGCCTGGGGGTGTGTTTGGGGTCATTGTCCTGTTGAAAAATAAATGATGGTCCAACTAAACGCAAACCGGATGGAATAGCATGCCGCTGCAAGATGCTGTGGTAGCCATGCTGGTTCAGTATGTCTTCAATTTTGAATAAATCCCCAACAGTGTCACCAGCAAAGCACCCCCACACACTCACACCTCCTCCTCCATGCTTCACAGTGGGAACCAGGGATGTAGAGTCCATCCGTTCACCTTTTCTGCGTCGCACAAAGACACGGTGGTTGGAACCAAAGATCTCCGATTTGGACTCATCAGACCAAAGCACAGATTTCCACTGGTCTAATGTCCATTCCTTGTGTTCTTTAGCCCAAACAAGTCTCTTCTGCTTGTTGCCTGTCCTTAGCAGTGGTTTCCTAGCAGATATTCTACCATGAAGGCCTGATTCACACAGTCTCCTCTTAACAGTTGTTCTAGAGATGTGTCTGCTGCTAGAACTCTGTGTGGCATTGACCTGGTCTCTAATCTGAGCTGCTGTTAACCTGTGATTTCTGAGGCTGGTGACTCGGATGAACTTATCCTCCGCAGCAGAGGTGACTCTTGGTCTTCCTTTCCTGGGGCGGTCCGCATGTGAGCCAGTTTCTTTGTAGCGCTTGATGGTTTTTGTGACTGCACTTGGGTTCACTTTCAACGTTTTCCCAATTTTTTGGACTGACTGACCTTCATTTCTTAAAGTAATGATGGCCACTTGTTTTTCTTTACTTAGCTGCTTTTTTCTTGCCATAATACAAATTCTAACAGTCTATTCAGTAGGACTATCAGCTGTGTATCCACCTGACTTCTCCACAACGCAACTGATGGTCCCAACCCCATTTATAAGGCAAGAAATCCCACTTATTAAACCTGACAGGGCACACCTGTGAAGTGAAAACCATTTCAGGTGACTAACTCTTAAAGCTCATCAAGAGAATGCCAAGAGTGTGCAAAGCAGTAATCAAAGCAAAAGGTGGCTACTTTGAAGAACCTAGAATATGACATTATCAGTTGTTTCACACTTGTTTTGATGCCTTCAGTGTGAATCTACAATTTTCATGGTCATGAAAATAAAGAAAACTCTTTGAATGAGAAGGTGTGTCCAAACTTTTGGTCTGTACTGCTATACTAATGTATGTGTGTGTGTGTGTGTGTATATATGTATGTGTATATATATATATATATATATATATATATATATATATATATATATATATATATATATATATATATATGAAAAAACACAGGCGGCACCACCCTTAGTATATGGGTGCAAAATCCAAGGACGGCAGCAGGTGCTTACCCCACGTTTGTAGATACAAAAAATTGGACTGCACTCCCAGCAATTCGTGAAGAAAATCTGAGTTTATTCACCCATCTGTGGCAAAGCGACGTTTCGGCTCCAACTGAGCCTTTCTCAAGCCTCAAGCGAATTGCTGGGAGTGCAGTCCAATTTTTTGTGTATATATATATATATATATAGATATAGATATAGATATAGATATAGATATAGATATATATATATATATATATATATATATATATATATATATATATATAGATATAGATAGATACAAAAAATTGGACTGCACTCCCAGCAATTCGCTTGAGGCTTGAGAAAGGCTCAGTTGGAGCCGAAACGTCGCTTTGCCACAGATGGGTGAATAAACTCAGATTTTCTTCACGAATTGCTGGGAGTGCAGTCCAATTTTTTGTATATATATATATATATATATATATAATGTGAAAAATGGCGGCACTGGCTACTGAACAGGAAAAATAGGGTGCACGTTCCAGGGGAATCGACTCCTTACCCCAATCAATGAATCCAGAAAAAGGACGGCACTCCGGTCTTGAAAAGGTAAAAGTGGTTTTAATCAACCTTGCGGTACAACGTTTCGGCTCCAATACTGAGCCTTTCCCTTTGCTTGAGAAAGGCTCAGTATTGGAGCCGAAACGTTGTACCGCAAGGTTGATTAAAACCACTTTTACCTTTTCAAGACCGGAGTGCCGTCCTTTTTCTGGATTTATATATATATATATATATATATATATATATATATATATATATATATATATCCATTCCAGATGGAATTGTCCAAAGCTGAAGCATGGCAGAGACCCAGTGCAGTTGCACCTTTATTCATAAAATTCTAGCAGGAATAATAGAGGAATGAAACAACAGAGTCATGAGAATAAATTCTTTAAAATTGCCATTACCTATGGAATATAATTTCCTAAAACAGACGTGTATGGGGAGGTGACTGGTTGTTCAAAATAGGTCCTCTTTAACAAGCAATCTATCTGAAAACTGTGCCAACTTTCATGTCAGCGCAGTCTGTGACGGTGTACTGGCCATCCAGCTTCTGATCTGTGGGACTGTACCCTTAGCAGGGGCGTATTGGGAACTTGGGGAAAAAATCTAAAAGTGGCCCCATGTTGTAGGTGGGTCCAAAATGACTGGCCAACTGGAGTAGTCGGGCTGGCAATAAACAGAACCAAAATACTACAGTGCAGCACAAAATACTGTTGCCCACGCCACAGTATGAAACCGTATCATCGTCCTGAGGACAGCAATATAGTTGCCGCTGGTCAGGTGCATAAGAGCCTGATCAGGCTCGGACTGGCCCACCAGGGAGGCGGGGGATTCCTCGGTGGGCCCCCAGTCTCCTGCGCCCAAGATAAGATGGAGGAGTAATTATTTATTCTTTCTCAGGAGAGATAATTATTGTAACCACTAGGTGGCAGTATCGCCTTTTACTGGTGTACATTGTACAGGAGGCCCCACAGTATCATCTAGACTTCTGGGGCTGCTGGCTGTGAAGGAGGAGAGAAGGTGTCTGCCTCCTCCTGCCCTCCCTGCTGTCAGGAAACTGTGGCTGCTGGAGAGAAGGACTCCTCTGCGGTCCTGGGCTGATTTCTCAGGTGTGTGACAGTAGTGAGCTGTAGGAGACTGTAAGGGGGAAATACGGAATTTGTTTATAGCAGACACAGATCTGTGTATGTGTGCTGCCCTCTGCAGAGTTCAGAGTGGCATTGGGGTGGACTCTGCTTTAGGTGCACCCCCATAAGTGCCCCAGCTCCAGATGCCCCCACTCTAAATGCACCACTAATATTGCCTCTTCTCCAGTTACCCCTGCTTCAGGATCCCCACTATTACCCTGCCTCAGGTGACCCTAATGTCTGCTTCAGTTATTACCCTTCATTTGTGCCCTTTGCTCACGTTGCTCCTCTAGCACCTTTGCTTGGGCTTTGTTAAAGGTTGTGACCTGCAAAGGGGGTTGGACTTATGCCCGTAAAATTCTGCACAGTGCGTCATATTCTAAGTATTGCCACATACGGTTTACATGGCGGCACTGATGATATTCCGTATTTACAGGCATCACTGCTGCCATATAAAGAGATACTGGAGGATTTAAAGGGGTTGTCCAGGTTCTCACGTTATCCTCTCCACACCATAGGGCATAACTATATGAATAGTGGGGTCTGATTTTGCAACCCCCACTGTTCCCCCTTTTTATGGTGTGGCAGGCTACGCATACGCCCTCCTGACCCCATAGAGAATGGATGGAGAGGCAGGGCATATGCTCAACCTACCACTCAGTCAAGAAGGGGGATAAGTGGGGGATCCAGCGTTCAGACCCCCCACGGATCACTTAATTGTCCCCGATTCTGCGACACAGGCACTTTAACAGGCCAGCATTTCTATTTTGGGTTGACACATATTTTAGGCCATATTTTATTTTATTTTTTTTACACCTAAAAAAACATTTAAGGATAGGGAATGTGAAAAGGTGAAACGGATATGACACAACAGGTGATAAGGTTCTGACTGTTGGGACCCCAATGATCAAAGGAACGTGGTCTTAAAGGGGTTGTCTCACTTCCGTAAGTCGGATTTATCATGTACAGAAAGTTAATACAAGCCACTTACTAATATATTGTTATTGTCCATATTGCTTCCTTTGCTGGCTGGATTCATTTTTACATCGCATTATACACTGCTCATTTCCATGGTCATGACCACCCTGCAATCCATCAGTGGTGGTCGTGCTTGCACACTGTAGGATAAAGCTCTAGCCTATGTGTGCTCCCATGGTCCTGGCCACCAGAGAGGCTGATGCTTTTGCTTATAGTGTGCAAGCACGACCACCACTGCTGGATTGCAGAGTGGTCATAACCATGGATATGAGCAGTGTGTAATGTGATGGAAAAGAGCCAATATGGAGAATCGGAATACATTAGTAAGTGCCTTGTATTAACTTTCTCTACATAACAAATGCCATTTGTTGAATTGAGGCAGCCCCTTTTAAGTGTGCTACACTTAATAGGGTTAGGTAAAAATGTCTTGGTGCGTGCATTGTGTGTTTCCTATGTGTGATAGAAACTACATGTGTCTTGTTTCTGACTGACTTGAGAGCAGGATATCCATATATGTGTAAGGCTACTTTCACACTTGAGGTAGCAGGGTCCGGCAGGCTATTTCAGTGGGGGAACAGCCTGCCAGATCTGTGCTTAAGCTAGCCCACCGTGCCACCGGAGGTCCGGTCGCATCACGCATAGGAAACATGCTGAGAGGCGGCAGGTCAAAAACTACAGCGGACTTCCGGCGGCACGGTGGGCTAGCATTAGTAGAGATGCGGCAGGCTATTCCCCCGCCAGAACATCCTGTCGGACCCTGCTACTGCAAGTGTGATAGTAGCTTAAATTCTGCCACATGTATGTTTGTGCATTTTGCTGTGAATGTCTACCATCATACTTCATCTTTAATATTTGTTATCACTGTAAGTGCTCATAAACACGATTGTTGGATGTTTTGCAGTCCGCAAATTGTGGATCTGCAAAACATGGACACTGGGTGCGGAACGGTACGTTGGTGATTTTTTTTTTTTTTTTTTTAGGTTGATGGTACTTTTTATTACTATTGTTTTGGTGATAATTCTCATCATTTTGCAGCTCACAGTAAATGCTAGTGATGAGTTCTTATCAGTATACTGAGCTATAGACACGTATTACTTTTATAATTTTTAGCATTCATTATGGTTTTCCAATTTGTAAAAAAAATGTTGGGTGTCTGTGATTTTGGTATAAGTTGTCCAGAAAAAAGAAATATGTTTGCTGGCAACCCCGCAGAGAGCATCAGATCGTTATGTAACTGGCAGCCAATAGGAAGGCTTGGGCGGCCCACTAGGAAATTTCACTGTAGGGTCTATGGCCAGTCCGCCCATGCCCCTTAGTAGATATTATTTAGCTATGATTGTACAATTCCTTGTGTTTTTAGTTTAGCTTCATAAAATATCTTATGTTAAAGGGAACCTGTTGCATCAAACATGCTTTGTGATCAGCTTGCTGAATGTAATAGAGCAGGAGTAGCTGAAAATATTCATCACAACCTGACTTTATTGGCTTAAATCTCAGCAAAATGTATAATGTGTACAGTGTCTAAGCCCGCCTCAACAGCAGGGACTTAACGTGGCGAGGCTCCCTTCCCGCCCACATTTTGCATCAGCTTGTCTGTCGCTGCTGCTGCAGTTTCCTCTTCGGGAGGGATCCCATGCTTCACCCACCTTCTGTGTCATGGGCTGCTCATCCACTGCATCTGCCTCAGGGTGCAGTCACACAGCCCTTTTTTCTGACTACGTCTGATCCAAAAATGTTGTGGATCTTGCACAGACCCAATAATTTCTAAGGGGCTGGAAAAAATACAGACAGCACACGGATGTCACAGCCGCAATTGTGTGGCTGAGCCTCCGATATTACAACATGCCATATTCTTGTCCGTTTTATTTTCAATATGGCCCGTGAAAAGTGCGGGACATGAACTGCGTCCGTATTTTGCTGACCGCAAAATGGATAGGGCCGTGCAAATGTCCCCTTGTTCACAGCCTTTAATGGAGGAAGACTTGTTTTTCCCATGGCCTGTAGACTGTTCCCTGGGTCTCCACAGTTGTGTTACCAGTTCTCCTCGTCACCAGCTGGGGATGTTGATACATGCCTGGTGTGTGACCTTCTGTAGGTCTGGCTTCTCAATAGGGCCTCTTCTTTCTGCACTTTCGCCAATGTAACTGCAGGCAGGGGACTCCCCAACATACTCTGCCCTTGGCTCACCTGCTAGAGATGCAGTAAGCCTTTCCTAGCATGTGTCCCTAGCTTGATCTGTGCTGTTCCACAAAGTGGCAAATGTACATTCTAGTGGCCTCGCAGATTTCACGCAAGGGTTAGTACTTCCTACCTCACTACCCTGCCTGTCCCAGCAGGACACAGCAGTAGTCTTCAGTGGTAGTGTACTGGTGCCTTTTAATGGTCAGTACACAGTACCACTGCTTCTCCTAGCATGTTTCTTTCCCTATCGGAGGCAGGCTGTGGACATCAGGGCAAAGGACTTATTCCTGGACAGCCCCTTTAAACATATGAGTAACATATCCCCCATAGCTTCAAGAAAGCCAGTCGCAAGAAAATACAGTGCAATCTGCAGGTGGCATGTTATAGACCAGGAGGAGCTGAGCAGATTGATAGATAGTTTTGTGGGAAGGGATTCAGTAAAATGTGTAAATTATACATTTATATCTCGGCTTTTTCTGACTTCATTTATACACAGGGGAGATGTATAAATGCTCCAGAACATGCTGCCTGCTGATCACACTGCATTCTGTGGCGACAGGTTCTTTAAGTTGTGGTAGGAACATTTTAATCAAACACTAAACTAATTAATATCATGTATATGCTAATTCCCCTCCACATAATGGTGATTCATTTCCTACACGGAATATATTGTTTAATAGAGGCTGATATTGTCATGTAGCTTGTGCCGTATCCATATCCAGTATATATCTTCTTGTTGGTTTCTGGTTTTCTCCTCTCCCCTTTTGTTTTAGTTGCAGTTTGTTGCTTTTGTTTCTTTTCACTCTCAGAAGTGGGAGAAAAGAAAAGGCAGTCTGCTCCTTAAACTCCTCTTCATTCTCCTCTCCAGATGGATTGTCATCGTGTCTTTTCACTGAGCGGTATTATTCTTTATCCCGTGTATAGTGTTTTTCTCACTTTGCACCATTTACTCTTTTTCATTTTGGCTTTACACTCTCTGCACCTTTTCTTGTTGTGAGCTTTTCCTCAGTCCATCAAGTGATGCCTACTTTTCTTGTGATGTTGCTGATTGTTTTATTACGCCAAGTTCTTACATTTTTTTTATTTTATTCCGTCATCACTTCTTTTGCTCAGTCCATATGTCACCACTTTTGAATGTGTTCTTTAGTTGTTACTTTTTGAGTATTTCTATTATATTTACAAGAAACTAGATAAATGGCTACTTTAATTATAAATGGAGCCGTAATATATTTTTTTCCATCACAGGGCCATTTCAGTATTGGTGTCCCATAAGCTAGACCTTTGTCATATTTAAAGGGGCTTTTGCCCAAGCTAAAATGACATGGACATCTGTCGACTTCCCGCATAGACAGGGTTACGTGTGCCGCTGTAGCCAATGACGTTGGCAGTGATAGTAATATTTTTTTTCCCAAACAACTTGTGAGTGTCGGGTCATGTTCCTCTTTGGGACAACTCTACACCGAGGCCTGTCATTGGCTGCAGCAGCCCAGGTGACCCAGTCCACGCAAGAAGTTGACAGATGGGAACCAGTGCAATGAAGACAGCCATGAGAGCTGGAACCGACTGGTGGGGACCACGTGAATATGGATTTCTCCACAGGTCCCAATGTCATTGGGTTTGAGTAAAAAACAAACAAAAAAATAAATAAAAATGAAAACAACCCCTTTTATGGGCTGCAATGCATTTAACATAAAAAAAAGAAAGGCACTGACATTTTTCAGGCATTCTGTTCCAGTGCTGATGGTTCTGTCCCAGCTGCTTCTGGTCCTCTTTGCAGCCACTCACTGGTCTCAGTGGTCACATGCAGCTTGAGATATGTGTGACGATGGATGGGACGCCACACGATACACAGGATCAGAACCAGAGAGGACAGGACCCCAACTTGGTGTTGGAAAGGAGCGTTATATATGATTTCTGGCCCATAATTCTTTGTAGCTTGTGGCTTAGACATCCCCCTTTGAAGAGGGCTAACATTTATAACCTGTATTATTGCTGAGGACCCAACCACTGGAAACCTGATTGGTCACTAGAACGGGAGCCCCAAGACCCCCAGATCATGCAGTGAGAGAGTTTGAATGGAGTAACGTTCCATTTCTGTCAGTCTCATAGTGTTCATGGTGATCATAAAGGGATCGGATTGTTGGGGTCCAATTTTTGGTATGCCCACTGATTCTAAGAATGAAGAGACCACAGAGCTGGTTATGGATTGTGGCCCCCTCAGTTCTTCGCTACACAGCAGTGCCGATTCAAATGGATGGGGATGTGCTGTAGTTCCTTGCACAGCCAATCAGTGAGGGCCCCACTTTGATGAGATCACAGCACTGCAGCCCTTTGATCCTTGGTGTCCTGGTCCTGGCAGTTGGATCACAACTGTTTAGAGAGCCATGGCGTATCTTTGCGATATCGCATTACTTTCTGTGATGGAGAGAACCCTATATCTCCAAATGCATTATACAGTAAAATTCCTTATATACAGCATCAAATAAGCCAAAAACATTGATCACCCTTCACATGTCACTAGAACAAAACTATGTTGAATAACCATTTAGAAAAATCTTTTGATTAGAATACTAAGTTAGAAATAATAATTAAGTAACTATTAAAATCAATTTTTCTAATAACATTGTATTCTATTTTTTCTTCCTGATGTCTTGTTACAAGTCTTTGACTTTTTGATAATTTGGGCAGACTAGATGGGCCAAATGGTTCTTATCTGCCGACACATTCTATGTTTCTATGGGCCAGATTTATCATTAGCTCTATTCAGAATAATGGAGTGGAAAAGTTGCAAAAAAAAATGTGCAAATGCTAAAACTGCGCACAAATTTGTGACTTTTTTCTGCTCTGCACTATGCTCGCCAGTTTTCTGAAAGGGGGCGTGTTTTCTTATGTAAATGAATCTCTAGACGGATTTACGGTACTATTGGGACTATTTAAAAAGTCGCAAAAATAATGCGCAATTTCACTCCAGTGAGGACCATGCTTCTCTTATGAGACTTTTTTATAGCTCATGCAACTTTTTCGTAAGGATGTGCGACTTTTGTAAAGCTGCTTACTGACGGATAAACTGCTACCGTCAAACCACATTTATTACAGTCTTATAGGGCCGGTCATAAATCTGACTTGGCTAAAACTGACTTTAGCCATATGTGAAAGTGGAGTGAGCTGTCAGAGTAATGATAAATCTGGCCCTATGTTTCTATAATTTAGAACCTATGTGGCCATATTGATGCAGATTAAAGGGCTTTTACTGTACTGTAAAGCTCTAACCTGCTTCACATACCATGTTCATTAAGATACATGAAAACTGTGGTTTCTGTTTTCCTAAATTTTAGAGAAATGTATTTGTATTATTTTATTGCATTTGCTTGTACTGGAGCATTCCTGCCCAGTATGCATGGATTGTATTGGTTGGACTTCTTTCCATTATTATGTTTGGGGTTTCATTTTAAATGTTCTCTCTCACGTTTTCCTTTCAGACAGCATGATCCGAGTGGGTTCAGATTACCAAGCTCAGATCCCTGAGTACAAACCAGGTAATACCTCCTTAAGGTACTTTTTTCGAAAAATAGTGAACAACCAATTGCTGCAGGTGGTGGCTGTGTGCATAGACCTGAAGTTAAAAGATAAAATCTGTTTGCCTGCAGCGGCCCCTAGGTGGCGCTTTCTGTGTCCTGTTTTATTATGGAGTACAATGTATACAGCAGAGAATACTGGACCTATTAAGATGAAAAAAGTGTTCACATCCTAAATAGTGTTACCCAGGAAAAGATATTTGACTTATCCTCAGGATAGGTTATCCATATCAGATATACAGGGGTGCGACACCCGGGACCCCCCGCCGATCAGTTGTCAGAAGAGGCCTTGAGCACCGCAGCCTCTCCCTAGGCCAGTGACCTCACTCTACATCAGTCACATGGCCAAGTTGCAGCTTAGCCCCATTCAAGTCAATAAGTTTAAGCTGCAATGCCAAACACAGCCGTTATACTATGTACGGCACTATCCTTGGAAAGCTGCAGGGAGGGAGCCTGCATCTATACCTGAGCTCCGCTAAGCGCAGTGGCTCCCTTAAACAGCTGATCGGTGGGGGTGCAGGGATGTAATAATGATGACCTCTCCTGAGGATGATTCATAATTATCTTTTCCAGGATATCCCCTTTAAAACCTTTCCTACTATGGATATTATTGGGATGACTGATGGCAAAACTGATGCGTTTGATGGAGATTTTTTTTACATTAAACCCAATGGAATTTTTCTGTCTGATTATACTGTGTATATAAAATACTTTCCTTTAAAGGGTTTCCCACGATTTTCATACTGATGACCTAGTCTCTGGATCGGTCATCAGCATCTGATTGGTGGGGGTCCAGCCCTCTTGTGAGCTCCGTTGTCTTCTCACAACTTGCCAAGCACAGCGCCGTATAATGTATAGTGGCTGTGCTTGGTATTGCAGCTCAGCCCCATTCACTTCTTGTCATGCTTGTGTGCGGGAGGAAAACACTACACAGAGCATAGGAGGGAAAGGGGATACCGGAATAAGGCCTGGAAAATAGGGAAGGAAACACTAACTCCAGTCCTGACACACTACCAGTATGAACAGGCCCCAAAGGTAGGCAAGTTCATACACTGGATACCTAGAATCCAATCTCACCCTATAGGACCCTGAAACTAATGTTAGGACTGAGTCTACCTATTTCTCCAAAAGGAAGGACGAACAGGAGTCTCCCTCAGACCTATCTCTAGGAACTTGGCTAAGACCCAAACACAAGCTAACCACAAGTCCAACAGAAGCTATAAACCACAATGTTAAATGACCACAATAGTCACACCTGGGGAAAGAAGGTGTGGCAAGCACCGGAAACAACACAGACGTCATTTGATCCAAAAGCAAAACATGTCAGTTCAAACCACGTGTTGCCAGCATCGCAGATCTCCTGCCACCTGTTGCGGGAACGTCCGTATGTCTCGGTATGTCTGTGACACTTTTATGGGGCTGAGCTGAGCCTAGGCCATTTGACAGACGAACGTGTCATCACTGGCCTAGGAAAAGCTGAGAGCTACTGTGAGCGCCGCTGCCTTCCCAAACAGCTAATCGGCGGGGGAACAGGTGTCATACTCCCACCGATTAGATACTGATGACCTATCTCGGAGAACTCCTTTAATTGGTGGTCTGTCTGCCAAGTAGACTCTAGACTGCTGTGCAAGTAGGTCAGTTTTACGTAGTAGGTTGTCTTCTCCATGTCTGACAAGTTGTATCCTTTCATGGCCACCTCTTACTACACAAGTAAGTAATTTGGAGAAGACAATGAACAAGCGCTAAGGTAGCTGTATACCTTGATAAATATTAGCTTAAACCCCCTTATGCAGGAGTCGGCAACTTATGGCCCTCCAGCTATTGTGAAACTACAACTCCCAGCATGCACCTTTGCTCAACTGTTTTTGGAACTCCCATAGCAGTATATGGAGTATGCTGAGAGTTGTAGTTTTCTCAGCAGATGGAGCTCCAGAGGTTTCTGACCCCTGATTTAATGTCTATGCTTGCTTCCTGATTATCCCCCAATGCTGATGGTGGGGTACTTTTCTCTCCTCTCTCTCCATTTAGAACATGTACACACTGAGCAGAGAGTATGCATGGGAATGGCTAGGCTTCCAGTTGTATTTTATCACAGATTGTGTCATGGAGAGTGATGGACGGGCAGCTGTCTTGCTCATTTCATTGGTTGAAAAGTCCTCTTTCTATCCTCAGATCTTAGTAAAAAGTAAAAAGAAAGGATTCTGTTCATGGCGCTTACATTTTCCACAGGATCAGAAAGACTCCATGTGTGCAGTATGGTGCATTTCTGAACTAATGAGAGGTTATAACTTATAGTTGATACTTGCACAACAATGTCAGTATTGAAATATAATTGACATTTCCTGGTAAGTCTGGGAAACGCTTTTTGCAACATATCGGAATTCTCAGAGCCTCATTTTTGCAGTGTTACGTTTTTAACGCTTGCAGCTTTAGGTCACGTTCACATCTCTAGTAAATGTTTCCCTCAGGCTGCTCTGGCAAAGAACAGCCTGCAGGAGTTCACCAGATCCAGCATTGCTGGATTCTGCAGATTACCACTGGATCCCCATTGGTGTTAATGGGATTTAGCGGTGATCCAGCTGCTGCATTTCCAGCATAAATGACAGGTTTCTTCTGGCATTTTGGCCGGAAAAGGTTGCTGGAGTTGTGCACGTGGTCTTACCTGTTTTACTCAACACATATACATCTTCCACAAAGAGTTGACATAAATGTTAGATATGTGTTTCTATATAGCCAGGATATAACAGAACTTTCTGATCAGTGGGACCTCTGTTCATCTCAGGTGAATAGGGCTTTGTTTTTCTACCTGCTGGTGCTGTGCAGAGAAACAATTTGATATGATGGCCCTTCAGTTTTAATTGGTTTCTGCTATCCTCTGAACAGATGCCATATAATATCAATAGGCTATGCATCAGTTTATGATCAGAAAGTGTCCGACCTCTGGACTAGGCCATGTTAGATTTATTTGATCACTTGGGGTCAGACCAATGAGACAACCCCTTGTCATTTAAAGGGAGTCTTTCACCTATACTGACCGTTATAGAACACTAACACTATTATCAGCATTATAGTCCCCATATGTGAATTCTACTTTCTGTTTAGCTGGCCGTCGCTTATTTTCTTAAACACTTTTATTCAACATGCCAATTAGGTCTGAAGGTACCCAGGGGCGGCGTTCAAGCGTTCGGTGCCCAGGCCCCTTGTCGCTATTAATCTGAACCCCCCAGTTTAATTTTTATTTTTTCACTGTTTTCACGTGAGAGGTTAGGTCATGTGATATTATTATAGAGCATGTTATTATGGACGCGGCGATACCTAATAAAAAAATAAAAAAAATATATATACTTTTTTTTATTTATGTAAGTTTCACACAATAACAGCTTTAAAAAAAAAAAAAAAAAAACTGATGTTTTAGTGTCTCCATATTCTGAGCCATAGTTTTTATTTTATTTTTTGGGCGATTGTCTTAGGTATGGGCTAATAATTGCGGGATGAGGTGACGGTTAGATTGGTACAAAATAGTGGGCATACGCCTTTTTGATCGCTTGCTGTTGTACTTTTTGTGATGTAAGGTGACAAAAAAATGGTTTATTTAGCACAGTTTTTATTTTTTACAGTGTTCATCTGAGGGGTGAAACTTAAAAAAAATTTGGGGGGAAGAACTTTTTTTTTTTTTCTCTTTTTGCTCCACTTTGGGACTTCTGTATTAGAAGTCATACAGCTTTCTGCCTGTGAGATCCAGGGGGTTGGATCTCACAGGCTCGTCACCAGAAGGCAGCGCCGATGTCTAAGGAAGGGATCGTGCTGCCTTCCATGCCATTGGGCCCCCCTTACAGCCGCACGGGGACCCGATGGCAGTGCCGACTGCCCGCCGCAACCACCTGTAAAAGCCGCAAAGCGCAGGTCTGAATTGACATGCACGGGACCCCCCGCGCATTGACCCAAGGCAGTGGTGGTCAGAAATACACAGGACGTGCAGGTACACCATGTGTCCTTAAGTATCGGAGCATACCTATACGCCCTGTGTCCTTAAGAGGTTAAGTAATGGGTTATGCTGTAGTGCCACTGATCATCCAAACCGAGAATTGAGAAGAATTGCGGAACTGGAACCATGGCCCCCACATTATTAAGATGGCAGGCACCGTGCCTCTATCCTCAGCACCTAATTCCTCCATGCGGTTTAAGACCTCAAGAGCAGTTACCCAGGTCAATTTCTGAAGGCTCTCAGTCGACCTCCACCTGCGGAGTATTATTTGCCTCATTGCCATGATAAAGAATCTAAGAGTGTATTTTTTAACCTGTTGCGTCCTACCCGGGAAGACAGAAAGCAGGGCAATTGTAGGTAAGATATGTATGGTAGACCGGTAAAGAGAATTGTACAGGGTGATAACTTCCTGCCACAAAGAAGTGACTCCTGGGCAGTCCCACCTTATATGAAGCATTGTACCAACTCCTGTCGAGCATCGCCAACAAGCGTCAGAGTCAAGAGGATAAAGTTGGTGAAGTTTTACCGGAGTCCTACACCACCTTGTTAAAGAGGACCTTTCACTACTCTACAAACGAAAAACTAACTATACATGTGGGCAGAGCGGCGCCCAGGGGTCCCCCTGCACTTACTACTAAGTCTGGGCGCCGCTCCGTTCGCCCGGTATAGCCTCCGGTGTCTGCGCTCCCTCTGACTGATTTCTTGTAGGAGGCGTGTCCCTTGCTGCACTGCTGGCCAATCGCAGCGCACAGCTCATAGCCAGGACCCCTGGGCGCCGCTCTGCCCACAGGTATAGTTAGTTTTTCGTTTGTAGAGTAGTGAAAGGTCCTCTTTAACAAGGTGGTGTAGGACTCCGGTAAAACTTCACCAACTTTATCCTCTTGACTCTGACGCTTGTTGGCGATGCTCGACAGGAGTTGGTACAATGCTTCATATAAGGTGGGACTGCCCAGGAGTCACTTCTTTGTGGCAGGAAGTTATCACCCTGTACAATTCTCTTTAATATCTTATAGTTAAGTACTTGTAATCTACATAATGTTGATTTATGTGTAAATAGGAGGGATTTTTTCCACTGTTCTGCTGAGAGAGTGGTCCCCATCTCTTCTTCCCATGCATGACTAAATTTATGTTCTAGTGGTGGTGTCTTGGAGCCCCCGTCCCCAGATCTCCCAGTGCCCAAAATGTTAAAGAGGTATATAGCTGCATTCCATGTGCCAGAGTTGCGTAATTGGAAATAAAGAAACCAGCGTCCAGGAGTGTGTGGTATAAGATAGGACAGTTCGCTGAGTGTGTGCAGACCATTGGTGTTAAATAGGTCTCTGAGCTTAGTTGAACTCGTATTCTGTGGACCAACGTTCGGAAGGGATTTAAGGCCAGGGGGTACGTCTGGGTGTCCCGCCATGGTAGTGGGCGGCCCTGGTGCCGTTACCAGGCCAAGTTTGGATGCAAATCCGCCCCAAAGTTTCGCCAAGAAGATCAGAAGTGGAGAGACTTGAGAATTAAGTAGTTGAGTCTGAGTCTTCAATGGAAGCCAAAAAATACCCAGAGCCAAATGTGGAGCTATTTAATGTTCTAGCTCTACCCACAATTTCGAGTGATGATTATGTTGGAGATCAAGAACACAATTTTCGATTGCTGCCTTGTAGTATAAGGGGAAGTTGGGTAGACCTGCGCCCCCCCCCCCCCCCCCCAGCAGCTTTCGATCGCGTTAACAGGCTATAACTTAGTCTATCTTTCGATTTTCCCCCCCATATGAATTGTCAGGTGAGCCTCCTGAGACAGGTAAAGAATACTTGTGGCATCCGACACGGTATCGTCTGGAATAAATATAATAGTCTTGGTAGGATGTCCATCTTAAGCATATTGACTTTGCCAAACCAAGCGATCTGGAGAGAGGACCATCTCCGAAGGCTCGCCTCAATAGACCTGAGCATGGGTGTGTAGTTAAGCTTAAATAACTGAGAGGAGTCTGCTGACACGTGGACTCCCAGGTGTTTAAAGAGAACCTGTCACCTCCTAAATGCATGTAAACCTGCCAGCAGTACCTCAGGGTAGCCCACAGTGTCATACTAATCATACTTTTCATCCTGCAGTCCGATGCTGCATAAGGTCAGAAAACTATCTTTTATCCTCCGTCAGCGCTAATTTACATGTCAGCTTGAAGTCAAGGGGGCAGCGGCCTTCTTGCTTCAAGTCAATGTAACCACGCCCCCTCTTGCCTTTGAGTGACAGCCCACAATTCGGCTTTGCGTTCCGAAGTCTTGCGCATGCGTGGTGCCCTCTGCTTTACTGCGCGATCCCACTTGCCACTTTTATCTCTGTATTTGTAAAAGCCATACTTGACTTTGTCTCGAGTACACAAGGATTTTTTTATCTAATATCTGGCGTATTTGTTGATGTAGGTAGGAAATGTCTGCCTTGAGTTGGTCAGAAGGGGATGTCTTGTTCATAATCTTGTGGTCTAAGTCTTTGAGCTGTGGTGAACTTAAATGAGCGTTCTTTTTCATGTCTAGCTCTATGGGACAGGGACAATCCTCTGAGTAAGCATTTGAGAGCTTCCCAATTCATAGGCAGGGCAGAAGTATCTGATTGGTGGTCTTTGATGAAATTTGTGATGGACTTTTGAATGTCAGCCACACACACAAGATCATTCAAGAGATTATCATTTAACTTCCAGGTGTATGAAAGCGGGAGTGTGGGACAGTTGGACAAACTGGGCATGGTCTGACAATAGGAAGGGAAGTTGGGGAGCTGAATCTAGGAGTTTGTGAGAGACAAATAAGTAATAAAGTCTCCCATAGCTATTGTGTGCCAGAAAGTGGAAGCTGTAGTCCCTGACACCTGGATGCAGAACCTGCCACAGGTCCACCAGTCTGAGTGCAGCGCGAGGACACCGGGGAGATTGAGGACCTACCTGTTGAGGAGTCTATGGAGGGGTCTATTATTATGTTGAAGTCTCCTCCTAGGATGATGGAGGAACAGTCTGCGAATCTGTCTAATCTTTTCAAGACTTTGGATCCAAAGGTTGTTTGTCCCTGGTTGGGAAATTAGACATTAGTAATTGTTACAATGAAGTTATCAACTGAGGAAATATAAACCGGCAACTAGGGAGGATGTCTGAGGAAAAGACTGTGGGGTGAAAGTCCTTGTGGAATGCAATGGATACCCCTCCCGCTTTTTTGGTTGGGTTGGGGCTATGGAACCAAACCGGGTAGTATCTGCTCTCGCATTTGGGAAAAGAAGCCGTTTTAAAATGTGTTTCTTGAAACGTGGTCAGCATGCAATTTTTTTTTCTTTCTTGTGGAAGCGATATAGAATTTGGCTACGTTTCTCTGGTTTGTTAAGACCCTTAGCATTATATGTGCAGAATAAAATGGGTGTCATCATGGCAGGTAAGTGGATGGACCATAGTTTTTACTAAACAGGGCTCCCATCCATAATGGTGACTTCGTGGGAAGGGGAGACACATGAGGGAAGAGACAAATGGAGAGGGCAAGAACATAGCTTTCATGAGGAAGGATATGAGTTGATGAAGGAGAGAAGAGAAAAAGAGGAGGAGAAAAAAAAGGTGAAAAAAGAGAGGGAGAGCCGATTAGGTCAGCTCAGTGCTATCCTAAATGGTGACCTAAGTCACAGTCAGCACTATGTGCTGTGTTCCCTCATTGAGGGTGGGAGAAGCTAAGGCCCAAAAGGCAACCCTACTAGTCTCCAACAGTGATAAACGTCTAACTCTAAATGATTCAGGACAAATATAACACACGTCCTATACCTTGAGAGCAGATTCTACTTAACATGGCAGCCTTAAATATCTATCTGTATACAAGTGAACAGAATAGAGGAAGACAAAAAGCCAGGAAGATGACAAATGCAGTCATTTGTGTTCTCCATCTGCCAGTGTCTGCGGTCATCTGGGAGATCTCCGTTGTTTAGGAGGAGATGTCTGCCACCTGTTGAGTTGCGGCATGGAATAGATTGGTCTTGGACTGGGCCAGTCAGGGAGCTCCAAGGGTGGAAGATCAAAGGTGTTCAGTAGTCTTGGCAAGTCCGCTAAGGATTTGAAAACCGACGGTTTCGCTTCTTTATTAGCGAACAGTTGAAACTGGAATCCCCATCTGTAGATTGTCGTTGTCCCTAAGAATGGCAAGAAGGGGTTTCAGCGCTTTACGTGGCATAAAAGTGTGTCTCGCAAGATCTGGTAGAATGAGGAGTTCCTTTTTTTCAAAAAGGATTGCCTCTAAGTTTCCTGCAGCTTTAAGAATGGCTTCCTTGTCTTTTTATAGAAATGGATTCTGCATATGATGTTGCGTGGGTGGGATGGCTCGCCCCTTTTTGGGCCCAAGGCCCTATGTATTCAGTCAATCTCAATAGGTTGATCGCATGCTCTTTTCAATAGTTTACTGAAGAAGTTCTGTGCCCAGTATTCCAGGTCCTGTGGTAGTATTTTTTTCTGGGAGCCCCTCCTAAGGTTGTTCCTCCAGTTTCTATTTTCCATCTCTTCCAAGTGGGATAAAATGTCCTGTATTTGTTCTGTATGGTCATTTAGGACTTGATGATGTGAGTCCAGAGTTGTGAGGATCTGTTCCTGTAAGCCTTCTATCTCCTCAACGCTCTGCCCTACGTGTGTAATATCTTGGTGTAAGGCCGCCATGAGTTTTCCAACCTCACAAATAGTGCATCAATTTCTGATTTTTCTGGGGAGAGCTTTGAGATGCAGCTTCCATTCCCATTCAGGATGGGTCGTCTGATGTTGTGGATTTTACTGACCTGGGGGTCCCTTCTGGGGATCCTCCTTGCTGGGAAGAGGAGCCTGGTGATGTCTCCACATGCCTGGACAAGGCAGGAGAGGCTGAGGTTGCCAGGGGAATGCGTCTCTCTTTGTGGCGGTGTCCCGTGTTTCTTCGTGGGAGCCTGTTGGGTATGGGCGGGGAGCGGTGTTCCGGACGCTACTGCCGCCGCCATCTTTGTGCGCGCGTCGGCCTCCGCGATCTCTGCAGGCTGGCTGGCAGGCGTAAAAAAAGCGGAAGATGGCTCCCGGATCGCGCTCTGTAGGGGCAGGTGTGGAAGAGGGTCTCCTCCTTCGTCCCTTCATGGGGATTAGGCTGCCGACTGTATCCTGTATGCTGTGAGAGAGTTGTAGATGTTCCGGAACCTTGATACTCGTGCTGCCTACTCAACCATTAGCAAGCTCCGCCCACAATTACACTTTAAAATACAAAGAAAGCCCTCTTAACCCCTTCACTACCAAGCCACTTTTCACTTTTAAATCCCAGGCCAATTTTTGTAAATCTGACGTGTCACTTTTTTTGGTAATAACTTTAACCCCTTAACGACGCAGGACGAGAATGCTCGTCCTAAATCGCCGGCACTTAGCACTAAAGGACGAGCGTTCTCGTCCTGCAGTCGTTCCTCCCCCCCGTGTGCTGTCCCGCGATCAGCAGCAAAGATCCGGCGGTTACTGACCGCCGGATCCCTGCTGCATCCACCAGCATCGGCGATAAAGCCGATGCTGGTGGATTAACCGCTCATATGCCGCGGTCAGCGCTGACCGCAGCATATGGGAGGTTTGCGCTCTCTAACCTCATACATCGGGTCCCCGCGCTGCTGTGGCGGGGACTCAATGGCAGCCCCAAGCCATTCCAAGGCTTGGGGGCTGGCATGTATGGAGGCCTAGGAGGCCCAGCCCCCAGGCTGGGTCTCAGAGGCAACTGTTACCCTAAGTTCAGACCTGAGCGTTTTACAGCGCGTTCCTACGCGCTGTAAAACGCTCAACACGGAGAAACCAATGATTCCCTATGGGAATGGTTCTCACCTGGGCGTTTTACAGCACATACGATCGCGCTGTAAAACGCCCGACGCTCAAACAAGTTCTTGAGCTTTTTTTGGGGCGTTTGTCGCGCGTTCCCGCACATAGATATTCGGGAACGCGCGACAATGTGTGCACGCCTGTCTCTGTATGCGCGATTGTAAACGCCCGTACAATCCAGGGCTGTGGAGTCGGTAGATAAATGCTCCGACTCCGACTCCTCAGTTTTTTGTACTTCCGACTCCGACTCCCCGACTCCGACTCCTCTGTATTTAATATGCAAATGTATTTTATACATTCCTTGAAGGAAAGAAAGAAGTTCTTCTAAGCTCTTCTAGCACAGAGAGGTAGTTGGGCAGAAGCTGCTGCCTTCTCCTTTGTGTGCTGATCTTCTGCTGAACATCGGGCAGTGGGAGGATCCAGGAAGGGACATTTATTTTAAAACATGATTTCCCTAGAAGAATCCCATAGTCAAGTTTAAAGTTTAAGATAACATTCTGAGTTTACACGTTTTATAGCCTTAGGCCCCATGCACACGGCCGTGTGCGGGCCGTGGAACCGCGGCCTGGATCCCTCCTGAGAGCAGGAGCGCACGGCGTCACTGGTTGCTATGACGCCGTGCGCTCCCTGCTGCCGGCACAGTACAGTAATACACTGGTATAGATCTATACCAGTGTATTACTGTACTGTGCCGGCAGCAGGGAGCGCACGGCGTCATAGCAACCAGTGACGCCGTGCGCTCCTGCTCTCAGGAGGGATCCAGGCCGCGGTTCCACGGCCCGCACACGGCCGTGAAACACGGCCGTGTGCATGGGGCCTTAGCTGAATGACAGCAGTTTTTCCAATGGTTTACAGCTTCAGTCTTGAACTATTGACCCTCCAGTCCCTTCACTTATACAAGTGTCTCTAGTCCTGCAAAACACATATTTACTTAATCCCTTATCAGTGAGAGGCGAGGTAAACCATGGGCATTGTGTTCCCTGTAACATCAGAACACAACACAATGGAAAGTATATGTATTGCCACTCCAAATTGTGCATTGCGTGCCATATAGTGAAGCATATGAAAAGCATGCTTCTTCACATCACTGAACGCGTTTGTTTTGCGGTTACGTGAGGCACTGCATGCATTGGCCTTTATTCTTACAGTAGAGAAGTCATTAATTATAACTGTTTATGAATTCGGACATTTAAACTTGCTTTTTTTTTTTTTTATTCCAATTTAAATTTAGTAGGAGTCGGAGTCGGAGTCGGTTCATTTTTTGCCGACTCCGACTCCAGGTACCCAAAATTGACTCCGACTCCGACTCCTCGACTCCGACTCCACAGCCCTGGTACAATCGCGCATACAGAGCGCTCGTTTCAGAACGCTCAGGTCTGAACCCCCTGTAAGTGTCTTACAGTGTAAGACACTAACAGTTCAATACAGATGTATCGTGCTGCATTGAAACAGGGATACCCTGTAATGTGGGACAAATAATAAAGTTTAAAAAAAGTTAATAAAATGAAAAAAAATTTAGTTTCAAGTTAAAAAAATAAAAAATTGCGTCCTTTTCCAAAAATAAAGTAAAAACAAAATGGGGAAAAGACATATAGACATTAAGTATCGTTGCGTCCGTATCGAACAGCTCTATAAACATATCACATGACCTAACCCCTCAGATGAACACCATAAAAGATAAAAACTGTGCTAAATAAACCATTTTTTTGTCACCTTGTATCACAAAAAGTGTAATAGCAAGCGATCAAAAAGGCATACGCCCACCAAAATAGTACCAATCTAACCGTCACCTCATCCCGCAAAAGATGAGCCGCCCAAAAAATAAAAAAAATATGGCTCAGAATATGGAGACACTAAAACATAATTTTTATTTATTTTTTGTTTGTTTAAAAAAAGCTGTATTTGTGTAAAACTTATGATTTTTGGTTGCTCTATATTACACTTTTTGTGAGGCAAGGTAACAAGAAATGGCTGTTTTGGCACAGTTTTTTTTATTTTTTTTATTTACAACATTCATCTGACGGGTTAGATCATGTGGTATTTTTATAGAGCAGGTTGTCATGGACGCGGCGATACCTAATATGTATACTTCTTTTTTTTTTTTTTTTTTAAATCAAAACTTCCACCCTATTCCGGAGTTTCTAAAATGGGGTCACTTTTTTGGAGTTTCTACTCTAGGGGCGCATCAGGGGGCTTCAAATGGGACATGGTGTAAAAAAAATAAAAATAAAAAAAGTCTAGCAAAATCTGCCTTCTAAAAACCGCATGGCATTCCTTTCCTTTTACGACCACATATGGGGTGTTTCTGTAAACTACAGAATCGGGGCCCTAAATATTGAACTTTGTTTGGCTGTTAACCCTTGCTTTGTAACTGGAAAAAAAAACAACAATATTTAAATGGAAAATCTGCCCAAAAAGTGAAATTTTGAAATTGTATCTCTATTTTCCATTAACTCTGGTGGAACACCTAAAGGGTTAACTGTTTGTAAAAATCAGTTTTGAATACCTTGAGAGGTGTAGTTTCTAGAATGGGGTCATTTTTGGGTGGTTTCTATTATGTAAGCTTCACAAAGTGACTTCAGACCTGAACTGGTCCTTTAAAAAGTTGGTTTTGAAAGTTTCTGAGAAATTTCAAGATTTACTTCTAAGCCTTGTAACGTCCCCCAAAAATAAAGTCCTTCCCAAAATGATCCTAACATGAAGTAGACATATGGGAAATGTAAAGTAACTATTTTTGTAGGTATTAATATGTATTATAGAAGTAGAGAAATTGAAACTTGGAAATTTTCTAATTTTTCAAAAATGTTGGCAAATTTTTTTTTTTTTTTATTCCATTTTACCAGTGTCATGAAGTACAATATGTGACGAAAAAACTATCTCAGAATGGCCTGGATAAGTCAAAGCGTTTTAAAGTTATCACCACATAAAGTGACACTGGTCAGATTTGCAAAAAATGGCCTGGTCCTTAAGGGGTTAAAACACTTTTACTTATCCAGGCCATTCTGAGATAGTTTATTCGTCCCATATTGTGCTTCATGACGGTGCTAAAATTGTGTCAATAAATTTCATCTTTATTTATAAAAAAATAACATTTACCAAAAATTGGGAAAAATTTTCAAATTTTCAAATTTCAATTTCTCTACTTTTATAATGGTAATAACTCCAAATATAGTTGTTACTTTACATCCCTTATATGTCTACTTCATGTTTGACATTTTATTTTTTGGGGATGTTAGAAGGATTTAGAAGCAAATCTTAAAGTTTTTAAGAACATTTCCAAAGCCCAATTTTTTTCAGGATCAGTTCAGTTATGAAGTCACTTTCTGGGGCTTACATATTAGAAACCACCCATAAATCACCCCATTTTAGAAACTATACCCCTCAAGCTATTAAAAACTGATTTTACAAACTTAATAAATAAGCTCTGGAACCCGCACTGCCGTATAAGGAAGGAGACAATGCTGCACTAATTCACACTCTGTTAGTGTGTCGCTGCTTGGTCTACGGAGGGTTAATTGCCAAAAAACCTCCAATTGTCAGGAAAGGATAAAAGGTTAGACCCGCACTGATTGTGCAGTATAAAAGGATGATAGAGCTATATATGTGTGGTCCCCCTAATTTAGGAGCAGATTGTAGTAATGGTTACCTTCATGTAGTTGCTGACTGAGCGCTCGTACCACGGAGGTGTATCACTTGCCTGTTTCTGTTGTCGGCTGGTATTCCTCGAGTATGGGTGGTGGCGCGGTTTTGCTTCAGAGTGCGTGAGTCTTCAGCTTCCACGCCCAGCGCACGTAGTCCCGGCCGGTGACTCTCGCGTGCGAGGGAAGCCGCGATAGTAATCCGATTTAAGGAGATCTTCTGTGTGACGTCACACTGGATACGAATGACTGCTTGGACCAAAACGCCGACGTGTTTCGGAACTATCGAGTTTCTTCCTCAGGGATAGCTTTGGTCCCTCCTGCTGATGAATAAATAAGCGTCCGTTTCTATGGTTACTATTCCTATTCTCTCCGCTACTCCCAATGGTAAAGCAGCCTATTTAGTATCTCTATATCCACCATTCTAATTGCCCCATCTCAATGTATCTTTTTAAGATGGACTAGTACGACATTAGATGATCAATATTTATAGCTTCATTTAGTATGTCCGATATATGAATGTATATTTGTCTAAATGGCCTTCAGGAAAACGTAAATAGTTAGATTTCTTGATTAAGTCCTGCAGGTGCAAGAGTGAATATGTAGTGGTTGGTGAAAAGTGGATATGTAAACAATGCAGACTAAATCAGGATATAAGGTGGTAAAACTACAGGGTACATTAAGGATGAAATTAAATGAATGCTCCATGGATGAATGGTAGATTCTGAAACAATCTTTGATGCACAGGCCAGGTTTTTCTGGGCAGGTTTCGCAATGGTAAACAGTGTCTTTTTTTCTTATCCGCATTTTGGAACACACCCTGCATCTTTTTTGGGTCCTTCCCTTTCTCGCTTTTTGGGGGACTTCATCAGGGAAACCCTGGTACAACTCGGGCACCGTAATTTGCAGAAGTACTGGGGCCATCTATTGCTTGATTTGGAAGAATTAGGGCATTTATCACCGCCTCTTGAAATTGTAGGAATGTTCTTGTCTGGCCTCTAGATCTAAATGGAACGTATGCATTGTAAGGCGCCATCTGTGCGAGGTGCACAGCCAGCTTTTTGTACCACACCTTTGTTTTTTCGTGTGGCATTGTAGGGCTTTAGAACATTATCTGAAAGATCAACCCCGCCCATCTGCCTGTTGTAGTCCAGAATGCAGTCTGGTTTGGGGACAGTGGTAGTGGTACCACGTACAGCGGCAGGGAAGCTGGTGTTACTGTGAATAGTGGTCAGTACATAGACATCCTTCTTGACCTTGTACTTAACCATCAATATGTTCTCATTGAGGAGAGCACGGCTCTCTCCTTTTCTTAGTAGTTGCCCTACCAGGGATCTAGGGAGGTCTCTCTGATTTTGCATACTGTGCTGCAAGCCACAGTGCCTCTGGAACTTAGTGACCAGAACAGTGGTAGACTTGTCTAGTAATTATCCACGTATAGTTGGTAATCCTTATCCAGCAGTGGGTGCAGTAAGTCCCACACTCTCTTCCCACTAAGGGCTCGTTCACACGAACGTGTGAAGCCTGAGCCTGTGCTGTGGACCGCAAATTGCGGTCCGCAATGCAAGGGCACCGTCCGCGGGGGCAGGCGCATGGGATTGCAGACCCATTCACTTGAATGGGTCAGCGATCCTTCCGTTCCGCAAAAAGATAGAGCAAGTTCTATCTTTTTGCAGTGCGAAAGCACTCGGTAGTGCTTCCGTAGTGTTCCATTCTTCCGTTCCGCATCTCCGGATTTGCGGACCAGTTGAAATGAATGGGTCCGCATCTGTGATGCGGAATGGCCACGGAATGGGGCCCGTGTATTGCGGATCTGCAAATGCGGCCTGCAATACGCCAATGGGCATCACACGTTCGTGTGAATGAAACCTAACTCCTATATCGGGGGGTTCAGTGCGGGTGTCCCTCCCTTAATAAACCCGGAACTTGTGAGTGTACCCAGAGCTACGCTCACAGACTTTATACAATTTTATGCCATACCTTTCCCGCTTGCTGGGCAGGTACTGGCGGAATCTTACCCTCCCTTTGAAAAGTAACAGACATTTTGTTCTGGGGTGTACACGTCTGAAAACTTTGCGTTGAAGTGGTCAAGGATGGGCCTAATTTTGAACAGACTGTCAAATGCGGAGTCATTTTGGGGTGGGCACTGTGCATTATCGTTGTAATACAAAAACTTCAGTATTGATTGGAATCAATTACGGGCCATGGTATTACTGTAAATTGGAGTGTGGTACAAGACATCCGCACTCAAATACTGATTAATCTTAGTTTTTTGTTTACTAGGCCCATTTGCAGCAAGAGCCCCTAAAAGGTCATCATCAGCATTTATAGGGGTACAACCTTGGGGTCTAGCGTTTGGCGATGTAGAGTGCTCGGAAATAAATTGCTGGGTGTATAAATTTGCTTGGGTTACCATCAAACTTATAAAATCTTCAGTGCAAAAGATAAAATAAAAAAAAATAAACTATTTTAGTGAAGCCCACACAGTCTAAATTCCTGAGTTGCCCACAATTTTGGGCTGATAATTCTCAGGGGGTGGGGTCCATGTGGGCTTACTCTGGGGGGGGCTGCCTCCTCTGCTACCCTGGGGCGCTTTCTAGAGGGTCCCTCATCAGCGGATGATAATGATGAGGGTGTAGAGGAAAGTGGCATCCTCTTCTCCCTTGCTAGCAGTCTCAGTATCTGAGGCAAGAATGGCGTATGCCTCTTCAGCTGAGTTGGGATGAATGGGACATTTTTATTTTATTGGGGTGTAACGTGTGAAATGTATAAACCTTTATTTAGTGTGAGGGGTGTGTATGTAGTGTTTTCACAAAAAAGTTTTTGCCGCAACAACAAAAAGTCTTTGCCGCAACAGAAAAAAGTCTTTGCCGCAACAAATTAAAAGTCTGCAAGCAAATTTCCAAGTTTCAATTTCTCTAATTCTATAATACATATTAATACCTACAAAAATAGTTATTACTTTACATTTCCCATATGTCTACTTCATGTTTGGATCATTTTGGGAATGGCATTTTATTTTTGGGGACGTTACAAGGCTTAGAAGTTTAGAAGTAAATCTTGAAATTTCTCAGAAACTTTCAAAAACCAACTTTTTAAGGACCAGTTCAGGTCTGAAGTCACTTTGTGAAGCTTACATAATAGAAACCACCCAAAAATGACCCCATTCTAGAAACTACACCTCTCAAGGTATTCAAAACTGATTTTACAAATGTCATTAACCCTTTAGGTGTTCCACAAGAATTAATGGAAAATAGATACAATTTCAAAATTTCACTTTTTGGGCAGATTTTCCATTTTAATATATATATATATATATATATATATATATATATATATATATATATATATATATATATATATATATATATATATATATATATATTTTTTTTTTTTTTTCCCAGTTACAAAGCAAGGGTTAACAGCCAAACAAAACTATTTATGGCCCTGTGTTTGTAGTTTACAGAAACCCCTCATATGTGGTCGTAAACTGCTGTACGGGCACACGGCATGGCGCAGAAGGAAAGGAATCCCATACGGTTTTTGGAAGGCAGATTTTGCTGGACTTTTTTTTTTTATTTTTTTTTTTACACAATGTTCCATTTGAAGCCCCCCCCTGATGCACCCCTAGAGTAGAAGCTCCAAAAAAGTGACCCCATTTTAAAAACTAGTTTAGGGTATATATGATTTTTGGTTGCTCTATATTACACTTTTTGTGAGGCAAGGTAACAAGAAATAGCAGTTTTGGCAGTTTTTGTTTGTTATTTACAACATTCATATGACAGGTTAGATCATGTGGTATTCTTATAGAGCAGGTTGTCACAGACATGGCGATACCCAATATGTATACTTTTTTTTTTTTTATTTATGTAAGTTTTACACAATGATTTCATTTTTGAAACAAAAAAAATCATGTTTTTAGTGTCTCCATAGTCTAAGAGCCATAGTTTTTTCAGTTTTTGGGCGATTATCTTAGGTAGGGTCTTATTTTTCGCGGGTTGAGATGACTGTTTGGCACTATTTTGGGGTGCATATGACTTTTTGATCGCTTGCTATTACACTTTTTGTGATGTAAGGTGACAAAAAATGGTTTATTTGGCACAGATTTTATTTTATTTTTTTACGGTGTTCACCTAAGGGGTTAGGTCATGTGATATTTTTATAGAGCCGGTCAATACGGACGCGGCGATACCTAATATGTATCCTTTTTTTATTTAATTTATGTAAGTTTTACACAATAACAGCTTTTTTTAAACAAAAAAAAATGTTTGTCTCCATATTCTGAGCCATAGTTTATTTTTTATTTTTTGGGCTATTGTCTCAGGTAGGGGCTCATGTTTTGCGGGATGAGGTGACGGTTAGATTGGTACTATTTTGGTGGGTGTACGCCTTTTTGATCGCTTGCTGTTGTACTTTTTGTGATGTAAGGTGACAAAAAAATGGTTTATTTAGCACAGTTTTATTTTTTACTGTGTTCATCTGAGGGGTTAGGTCATGTGATATGTGATACCTAATGTCTGTCTTTTCCCTATTTTTGTACAATTCTTTTTTACTTTATTTTTGGAAAGGGACTTTTTTTTTTTCTTGAAACTTTTAATTTTTTTTGTAAAACCTACAATTTTATTTAAAAAAAAATTCCACTTTATTATTTGTCTCTACAATACAGATGTTTACATCTGTATTGTGCTGTATTGAACGGTTAGTGTCTTAAACTGTAAGATGCTAACAGTTGCCTAGGAGACCCAGCCTAGGGGCTGGGCCTCTTAGGTCTCCATACATTCTTGGCTTGGGGCTGCCATGGCAACCATCGAGTCCCCGCCACAGCAGCGCGAGGACCGATGGATGAGGTGAGGGAGCGCAAACCTCCCATATACTGCGGTCAGCACTGACAGCGGCATATGAGGGGTTAAATCCACCCGCACCGGCGTTATGCTGGTGGATGCAGCAGGGATCTCTGCCACTGATTGCGGCACCGCACGCTGGGGAGGGGAACGACTGCAGGTTGAGAACTCTCGTCCTCTTAGCGCTAAGTGCCGGCGATTTAGGACGAGCATTCTCGTCCTGGGTCGTTAAGGGGTTAAAGTGCCTCTGATTAACCCCAAATAAAGTTCAGCTGCTCTAGTTGGTCTTTCCTGAAATTTTCTGTCGCATCCCACAGCAAAAGCCATGGTCCACAGAGCGCTTCCAAAACATCAGAGGGATCTCATTGTTTAAAGGTATCAGTCAGGAGAATGGTACAAAAGAATTCCCAAGGCATTAGATATACCATGGAACACAGTGCAGACCGTCATCATCAAGTGGAGAAAATATGGCACAACAGTGACATTACCAAGAACTGGACGTCCCTCCAAAATTGATGAAAACAGGTCTGGGAGGCTACCAAGAGGCCTACAGCAACATTAAGGCTCCATTCACACGTCCGCAAAATGGGTCCGCATCCTTTCCGCAATTTTGCGGAAAGGGTGCGGACCCATTCATTCTCTATGGGGACGGAATGTGCTGTCCGCATCCACATTTGCGGATCCGCACTTCCGCATCCGTGCTTCCGTTTCCGCAAAAAAATAGAACATGTCCTATTCTTGTCCGCAATTGCGGACAAGAACAGGCATATTCTATTATGTCGGCAATGTGCGGTCCGCAAAATGCGGAAAGCACATTGCCGCTTTCCGTGTTTTGCGGATCCGTGTCTCCGTGTATCCGCAAAACACATTGCGGACGTGTGAATACAGCCTTAAGGAGCTGCGGGAATATCGGGCAAGTACTGGCTGTGTGGTACATGTGACATCAATCTCCCGTATTCTTCATATGTCTGGGGTATGGGGTAGGGTTGGGCGATATACTGGTTTTTCGATATACCGCGGTATTAAAAAAACGGCGATATGGCGATATCGCCGTTTCCTAATACCGCGGTATATTTCGTTACGTCACAGCTTTTAAAAACAGAGTCCGCGGCACCGCTGCGCTGCCCTCACCCATCATTAGCTATATCTCCTCCTGCTTGTTCTGAATGCGCTGTCTCCGACTCCACCCACCGACCGACGTCTACTCTTAACGTCGGAATCAGCACGCCCCCAGGCCGAGACTAGCAGAGCTGAGCGCAGTACACTTACAGACTACAGCAGCAGCGAGTGGCGGGAAAGTTAGTCAGACTCAGAGAAGAACCTGCTACGCTCCGTCCGACTCCCGTCCCACCCACCCCCTGCGGAGAGAAGAGATTCGAGTGACTGTCGACGGGCAGCTATTAAAAGGTGTAAAATGTCACTCCACTTGGTTCTAACTTCTGCCTATTACCCCAGTTATATGACTTGGCCCAGGCCCAGTGCCCACTCAGTCGGTCCTTCATGCCTGGCTGCGCCGCCTACCAGTGCCACTAGCTGCATGCTCCTGAGCCATCATGAGTCCCTGCACTCCTGTCTCCCTCCAGTACCTCCCGGCTCCCCCATGACTGTTTGACATGATGAGCATGACGGTTGACCAACAGGAAGGAATTATGGTGGGCACTGGGCACCCGGCACACTGGCCAGACAGGTCACCGGTGACAACTTATGTCACAGTCACACAGGTAGCCATAAGACATGGAGGGGGCAGCTGCTGCCCCCCTGCCCCATATACTCTAAGTAATGTCTCCTTTTGTGACTGCTGCACCCCATTATAGCTGTATGTAATGGCTCCTTGCGGCTGCGATCCTTGTGACCCCCCCATACAGTATAACGTCTCCTGCTGGCCCCCCATACAGTATAACGTCTCCTGCTGGCCCCCCATACAGTATAACGTCTCCTTGGCTGCCCCCATACAGTGTAACGTCTCCTTGTGGCTGCCCCCATACAGTGTAACGTCTCCTTGTGGCTGCCCCCATACAGTGTAACGTCTCCTTGTGGCTGCCCCCATACAGTGTAACGTCTCCTTGTGGCTGCCCCCATACAGTGTAACGTCTCCTTGTGGCTGCCCCCATACAGTGTAACGTCTCCTTGTGGCTTCCCCCATACAGTGTAACGTCTCCTTGTGGCCCCAAGTGTTTTTTTCTTCTAAATGGGCATTTATCGCGATATATATCGTTATTGCGATAAATTTCTTAATATCGTTATCGTGGGAATATTTTTGATATCGTCCAACCCTAGTATGGGGTAGAGTGGCAAGATGAAAGCCTTTTTCTTACGAAGAATAACAATCCAAGCCAGGCTACATTTTGCAAAAACACATCTGAAGTCTCCCAAAAGCATGTGGGAAAAGGTGTTATGGTCTGATGAAACCAAGGTTGAACTTTTTGCCCATAATTCCAAAAGATATTTTATTTTTGGTGCAAAAACAACACTGCACATCACCAAAAGAACACCATACCCACAGTGAAGCATGGTGGTGGCAGCATCATGCCAAGGGGCTGTTTTTCTTCAGCTGGAACTGGGGCCTTAGTTAAGCTAGAGGGAATTATAAACAGTTCCAAATACCAGTCAATATTGGCACTAAACCTTCAGGCTTCTGCTAGAAAGCTGAACATAAAGAGGAACTTCATCTTTCAGCATGACAACGACCCAAAGCATACAGCCAAATCAACAAAGGAATGGATTCACTAGAAGAAGATTAAAGTTTTGGAATGGCCCAGCCAGAGCCCAGACCTGAATCCAATTGAAAAATCTGTGGGGTGATCTGAAGAGGGCTGTGCACAGGAGATGCCCTCGCAATCTGACAGATTTGGAGTGTTTTTGCAAAGAAGAGTGGGCAAATCTTGCCAAGTCAAAATGTGCCATGCTGATAGACTCGTACCCAAAAAGACTGAGTGCTGTAATAAAATCAAAAGGTGCTTCCACAAAGTATTAGTTTAAGGGTGTGAACACTTATGGAACCATATTTTTATTTTATTTTTTCTTCCCTCTACCTAAAAGATTACAGTTTGATTTTCAATTGAGTGGTACAGTTTATAGGTCACCTTAAAGGTGGGAAAAGTTCTGTTATGACTTATCTTTGTCTCACTTCATATTTTTTTCACCAATTGGAAGTGCTGCAATCTTTTCCTTTTTATCGCTCTCTAACTACCACTAACTGCAGGTATTTTTTCACACCAAAAAAAGGGAAGGGACGGGGACGGAGGGTGGTTTAGGGATCTGGAACAGCTGCAAATGAAAAAAAAATCAGTGCAGCTATTCCAGATGTTCTTCTTTCAGTCGGAAAGGGTTAAATCGCAGTGGTGGTGCACCACAAGTCCCAGTAAGCCAACAGCAGCACAGAAAGACACAGAACCTCTCTGCACGCAGTCACCAGCTAGAATGGCTGCATGCAGGGAAGTTCTGCCTCATCCTGTGCAGCTATAGCGCTGCCATTGGCTGGAGCATTGTTCCAGCCAATAGCAGCGCTGCCAGGGGACCCAAAACACTGGTGTCCCCTGCCTGACCTAGGAGGAGACAAGTGCTGACTTGTTCAGCATCGGTCACCTCTACATGCCGGAGCTGTGATGCGCATGTCTGTGGAATGCAGCCAATAGCAGCGATCGTGGCTGCAGGGGAGAGGAAATGCCTCCCTGTGCCCCTAGGAAATATGGCTGCCTGCCGTACCGCCGCCTGCAGCCATCGTAGCCCGGTCACCGAGCGATTTCACTCGGGGACTGGGTGTACACAGCGCCGTAGCTCTACGGCGCTGGGATTTCAGACCCAGCTTTTAGCGCTGTACATGTACGGTGCTGGTATCCTAAGGGTTAAAGTTTGCTAGTAAATGTTGGGTAAATTTAAAAAGTATTTTTCTTCTCTGCAAAGGACCTGTATTGTATCTGCTGGCAAGGTGGATACTTTGACGGCTTTTTTTAAATGTATTATTATTATTTTTTATTGCCAGACCTTGGCCAGAAGCAGCCAGCTACATTGGAAGGAATAATTGACAAAGAATGGTTGCCTTGAAATGAGGCACCAAATACATGAATGCAGCATGTTAATGTTGAGTGCTGTATAGCAAATTCAGTGATAACTGTACCTTTATAGTCTGAGACATACTTACTCCCAGAGACTTTGGCATGGCTGTATACTGAACTTTCTGCTTTTCTTTACAGACTCTGCAACTCAGAACAATGTGGAGATGAAGGGGATGTTGGTATGGTCGCCAAATCATTTTGTATCAGATGCCAAATGTAAGTTCTGTCTTCTGTTGCTTTTATTTATTCTGCTTCTGAAGGAACTTTAGGGCTCATTTAGACAAGCAAGCTCCAACTCTTCTGTGCAGCAGATGTAAAAACCAGGCTTCTTTTTTTAAACGGTCTGCGCATGGATGGTGCCCATGTGTAATTGTTTTCTCACCCTTTCACTAGAATTGTTTTGCAGGAAAGCGGGACCTGAATTGTGCATGCTGTGATTTTCTTTGCACAGGCCCATGGTCCATGCAGAAAATCACACATATGAATTGTCACAATGACTATAATGGGTCAGTGTTCAGTCCAGACACTGTCCGTTCCTCCATCACATGTCTGAATAAGCCCTACATCATGGATACTGATGTGTGTCCATTGCTCAGAAGCTACTAATTGGATAATGCTTTTGGATAGTATTTCATTAAATTGATGTTTTGAAGTCGGCAATGGATAAAGTATTGCTTTTTTGTCAAGTGTATATAGTTATGTATGCATAAAATAATGTATTAAATCCCACAATGTGAGATTGTGCCCCTGAATGAGAATGTACTCGAAAATAAATGTAAATTCTGTCTATAATCGTATGTACATCATTTTTGCATTCAGTAGAGCATTTTCAAACATGCCTCAAATGTTCTGGACATTGTGAAAACTGGAAATTGGCTTTTATTTAAATAAAGTGTAATCACTATATAAATGGAATGTTCCACAGCTTTATATTATATACTTTGTTTCATTTTCTTCCCATTTTCAATATATAACTTTTCCATGAGTGAAAGAAAAGACCTACATAGCCTGTCATAGCTGAGACGTGAATACTATTTTGTGCAATCTAAGGCTACTTTCACACTAGCGGCAGGCTGTTCCGCTAGTCCGCTCTGGCCACATTGACTATAATGGGGGTGGGCTGGAGGTCCGGCCACAGCACGGCAAACATGCCGAGAGGCGGCCGGAATAAAACTACGACATTTAGCATGTCTGAGTGGAGCATCAGAGCATTTCTTGCTCCGATGCTCCCCCTTGCTCTCTGCTGCATAGTGCAAGGTCTGTTTTCTTTACTGCCGGTGAAGCACCAGGCTTCACATTAGTATGCTAGGTGGAGCAGTGATCTGTGTGACGTCACTGGCAAAAATGGTTACATGCGATCTATAGTGCTGCCATAGCCAAAGCTATAGACCATCCATTTGTGCCGGTGACGTCGCCAGGATCACTGCTAAGCAGAAGCCTCCACCTAGAATAGTGAGGATGTAAAGGGGTTACCCAATCGTAAAAAAAAAAAAAGCCCCCCCCCCCCCCCATATGCCGGGCCCCCACACTTAATGTACTTACCCAGGTCCCTGCTCCCTGTGCCGCTGCTGCTTCTCCTCGTGCACGGATGAAAACATCTGGGGAAGGGGGGCAGCAGCCAATGGCAGGTGGGGACGAGCCTCCCTAGCATCGCAGATGATGCTAGGGATGCTCGTCCACGCCCACCATTGGCTGCTCCTACCGATGCCGCATATTTTCATCCGTTCACGGGAAGAGGCGGCAGCAGCGGTGCGGGGAACATGAGTGGTGCAGGGATTGGGGACCCGGATAAGTATATCCAGTGTGGCGGGCACTTTTTTTTTTTTTGGGGGGATTGGATAACCCCTTTAAACAAAACAGACCGTGCCCTGAACAATGCAGCACAGCGGAAGGAGGAGCATTGGAGCAAGAAATGCTCCAGTCAGACATGCTAAATGAGCGAAGATGAGGTTATGCCCGCTTTCAGCTCTGAATCCAGACAACCCCTTGAAAGAGGACCTTTCACCATGCCTGTTTTAAGAGCTTCATTCATTCCCTATGTAATAACAATTCTGGAACATCTATTCTATGTTGTGCCATTCCTTTATAATTTCTACTAGAAGTTATGAATGAATCGCTAGCAGTCTGCAGTAAGGGTACAGGGGGTGGTGACCAGTTGGGGGGGTGTACCTGCACAGTCTCACTCTATCCAATCAGTGCTGCCATAAAGGAATGGTACAACATAAAGCCATAAGAATAGATGTTCCAGAATTATTGTTACATAGGGAATGCATGACGCTATTAAAACAGGCTTTATGTTGTACCATTACTTTATGGCAGCACTGATTGGATAGAGTGAGACTGTGCAGGTACACCCCCCCAACTGGTCACCACCCCTCTGTACCCTTACTGCAGACTGCTAGCGATTCATTCATAACTTCTAGTAGAAATTATAAAGGAATGGTACAACATAGAATAGATGTTCCATAATTGTTGTTACAGGGGGAATGCATGAAGCTATTAAACCAGGCATGTCAGGAGAGGTGACGGCTCCTCTTTAAGTGATGCTGCTGCTTTTTTTGTGCTTAGGAGTTCAGCGAGTGCCTCATCAGTCACTGACTGCTATCTCTATATACACAAGCATACATTGTGGTCTTTATTCCTACTTGCTTTTTGTTTGTAGTGGATGAGTACATCTTAATGGCAAAGGAGAAACATGGCTACAATGTGGAGCAGGTAAGACAGAATAGGAAACACATCCTTGTTGACCTTTTATTAGTTGGCCCTGTGGTTGCCTGATATATGGATTCCCCACCTATTCTGTAACTCAGATTAATTGAATCAGGGAAAGACTAAGCAGTGGGTAAATTAAACTAAATGGCTTATTTTGTAAGTCTGTGGTAATGGAATAACCTGTTTAACTGCAGCCACTTCTGAGCTTTCATATTTTCAGTAAAGTTAGGTTTTTATGGAAACCCATTGCATGCTGTCTTGTGGTAGACCAAATCCAGCTTTCCTCCAGCCCCAGCTAGCTTGCAGTCCCTCTTGACCCAAGATATGTTATAAAACTGTAATATTCATCTTCATAATGTAGTAATACTGTTTCTTTTTTTTTTTTCTTTTTTTTTTTTTGTGTGTCCCATGTGCTTTTCCTCCTGGTCTTTTTTTTTCACTCCTGTTTACATTTTGTTCTTCTATTCATTTTTCCGACATTTCTTCTCTTCTCCACCATACGTCTCATTCATTTCATATTCTGTCACCCGGACGCCACAGTCTCTTGGTATGCTGCTCTGGCACAAACATGATGTTGAACGCTCTCTTGCTGACCTTGCAAATTTTACACCATTTCCTGATGAGTGGAGTGTGGAGGATAAAGTTCTTTTTGAACAGGCATTCAGCTTTCATGGAAAATGCTTCCAGCGAATACAACAAATGGTAACCATACTATTTTACTAGTTGTACTATTACATCTGCTGTCACTTCTGACTGGTTAGAGGCACATCAGAACTGATTTATGGGTTCCTGGTGTTGATACCCCATCGGTTGCTAGAACAAAGGACCTTTGCTGGTCATTGAACCCCTGTTTGTCCTTTCCAGCTCTCCTGAAGCTAATTACACTCATTGACAAATTTTTTTAAATAGCGCACCAAGGAGTTGTTGGATCAAATGAACCTTTGTTTATGTGAATGTAATGATGATATATGTAAATGATTACAATATGAGAGATTGAGGATAAGCTTATGGGGGCAAAACTGTGTAATTGAAAGGCAGCTCTAGGGCCATGTCTAGCCTGGATACAAGATGAGATACGGTTAATGATGGAGTCATACAGGTTCTGTATGGTTTCCTGTGGCACATTTGCCCACAGATGTTGCAGCTGGGCCTGTAGATCCTGCATACTCGTATGTTGCAGAAGCTGACATCCCTGCTGGTCCCCCCAAATAAAATGCTCAATTGGCAATGAATCTGGGGACCAGACAGGCCAAAGAATGGTTAAAATCTTGCATATACATTCCTGGTAAATCCTTGCTGTGTAAGTAGGGGTGGCCTACTTTTGTATGCGATGCTCCCCAGATCATCACACCAATAGATGGGGCAATGTGTCACTCCACAGCAAAGGAGGATTGAAGTGCTCACTGAAAGAAGTCCATACTCAAACCTGACTGTCATAGGATCCAAAATAGAATCTGTAAAGATGATATGGTTCCAGTTTGTAGCAGTCAAGGTTTCTTGTTCACGAAATCGCTGCAAATGCTGGTGACAATGGCTGGCTGTCAATGGCAGGACACGAAATAGGCACTGTGATACCAAATTTTGAACCTTGAAATGGTGCCTGGAGACAGGGATGTGTAATGCCACCTGTGTCTAGATGTTGGACAAAGCTTTGCCTTTTTATAGCCACGGTCAGGTGACAGCCATGCTATAGTTAAACTGCTCCATAATACTATGGCTCAGAGTTCTGTCTCTGTTCTCAGTGGATTTGGCCAATAAAAATGTGTATGGCCAGCTTAACACAGAGGTATGTTACACCAGTAGCCTTCTATAACTGTATTCACTGCTGTTCCAGCTCCCAGATAAATTGATCCCCAGTCTGGTGAAATACTACTACTCGTGGAAGAAGATCCGAAGCAGAACAAGTGTGATGGACCGGCAGGCACGTCGACTGCAGAGCAAGCGGGAGGAGGGGTGAGACAAGAATAAAAGATATAGGGGATCATTTATCACGCCATAGTACGCCTAAATTAGGCGTATTTCAGGCGCAGATTGTGTCCTAACCATTTTGCCGCAATATGCAACTTCTCCCTGCCCACGCCAGGTCTAAAAAGCAGGAGGGGAAAGGGGAAGTGTGGTAGGGAAGGGGACAGGCCAGTAGGCCAGTCTCATTTACCATTTTCTACGCCCGTTTCAGGCGTAGAAAAAGGTCTAACCCCTTAATCACATGTCGGTGTTTGGTCAGTGATTTTGAGCCAAAACCAGGTGCGGCTCTAAACACAGAACAGGTGCAGATCTTTCCCTTAAATCTTGTCTGTGGAGGCTCAAATCATGATTTTGGCTCACAATCATTACACACTTGTACATTGCAATAGCATCTTCCAGTACTGGCAAAGTAAAGCTCATTTTTCACGTGTGGGACATCAGTAATATTAGTATATAACTTCACCTAGTAGTATACAAAGCTCTACATAACCCAGTATTGCATACATCATCACAACAGAAGGGATACAATGACATGTATATTAAGCAGAGTGCATATGAGATGGAAGCGCTGTGATCGGAGAGGAGCACCAGGATCCCCAGATCTTCTTACATTTTTGAGGGCATTTCCTATTGCCATACATTATTTTTTCAAAAGGTAGTATCTGATTGACCAACCCCTTCCACTGACCTATGGTCGGCGGCCTGTCTGCCATCCATCGCAGTGCTATTGCCTTTCTGGCCAGGAATAAGGTCTCTCTCAGGAAGGTGCATACATACCGTGTGCGGTTATCACTTTCCACTACACCCAAAAGACATAACTTGGGACAACAGGATATCGCCTCTGCAACCAAAGAAGACATAATGTCCACTACCCCCTTCCAAAAGGACTATACATACTGACAATCCCACAGAAGATGCCAGAAATCTGCATTGATTTGAGCGCATCTGTGACATCTAGTGTGATCTATTCTGCCCATCTTGTACAACCTGGTGGGTGTTAAATAGCTCCTGTTATTAAGGGAGGGCGAAACATTAGACAGTGCACTCAAAACCTCTGTGCCCTATAGAACTGCCACGAATAGGAAATACATGGGGAAGAAATTTGCAATACAGAAGGGGAATATGAAAATGATGGTTTAAAGGGATTCTGTCACCAGATAATTCAGTGTTAAATCAGGCACAGTGCATTATAGGGGTAGCTCAGCTGAATGTAATGATATTTTTCACTTAGCAATCTGTTGCTTCATTCTGGAGAAAAAGTATTTCTAATCTGTATTGCAAGTGAGCAGTTAAGTGCACTGAGAGTGGGTTCAATGGCCCTAGCGCCTCCTTACTCTACCAGCATTTCCCTTTCCTTCTTTATTGGCAGGACCAGGGAGATGACTATGCAGGAACCTGGCCCTGTCAATCAAGAATATAGAGGGAGCTGGAGGACAAAGTGTGCACTAACTGGCTAGGCCCTCCCTCATTGCTCTTAACTGCTAATTAAAATATAGATTAAAAATACTTTTTTCTTCTGAATAAGGCTTATGTCACACAAGTGATACAGATTCCGTAACAGTCAGCACTGTGATATACCTGCTGGTCGGTTCACATGTTCCAGGGATAGCATCCCAAATTCAATAGTAGTCGAAGAAGACCGGCACTCAATCTTGTAATTTGTAGATCGTTTTTTATTGTCACATATTATAGATACTGTGATGCGTTTGGGCAAAAAATATGCCTTTTTCAAACAGTGTTGAGTGCCAGTCTTCTTCGACTACAAGTAATACAGTGTCGGGGTCTGTTCACGGGAAAAAAACTAAGGTTTTGCACTGAAATTGTATCGGTTTTGTCTGCGACTGTGTGTTTTCAATGCATTTTTCATGTACGTGAAGCGAAACTGAAGAATAACACTCAAGATCTCCTAGCAATCAGCAGTGAAAAATGATATTGCTAGTAATTATTTATTTTTTGGGGGGGCTTTTGGTTCTTATAATAAATACTGATGTCTCATCTCCTTCCCAGTAATGAAGATGCAGAAGAAGTGCATAAAATAAGCGAAAATGACTTGGATGCTGCTGACATTCGGAAGGAGGTGAGATGACGTTCTGTGGCTGCTGTGTCCTTCATTGCTTCCATTTTTAGCAGAGATTATTTTCTAACTTATTTTACTGTGTGGTTTTGCTTCATTAGCACTGTCTATGTTTATTACTATGTTTTACTTTATCTCATACTTGTTCTCACTTCTGTCATTTACTGTATTTCTGAAATGTTTTAGGACTCTCTGAAATCTGCATCCAGTGCAAAGCCTGGACCAGTCAAAAAGGAACCTGTGGTGTCTCAGTATCGACATCACCCATTACGATCCCGTCAGAGGCCACCAAAAGGCATGCATCTTGGCAAGAGTGATATTGCTGCTGTTTGTGCAAGTTCAGAAATGCCAGCACTCACTCTGAGTCAGCTGGACACGCAGCTTGTCTCACTTAAGCGCCAGGTAGGAAAGCATTTAAGTGTTACGGTCCTAGAAAACATTCTGCAACGTACTGGAACCAACGTGGCTTCCTAAGTGTGTGTGTTCTTAACGTTTCTTGATCTGTTACCTGTGGTTGTTTTTTTTTCTTTCATATTCATGTACACATACATCAAATGTCTAGTAAATGCAGTGTCACAGTATACAGATCTCACAAAAAGTAAGAGAGCCTATTGCTTTAGACAGCTGACTTGTTACTAGTGCATAGCAGAAGATGTAAGGTGGTTTTTCTCCATTGCTTTCATGCAGTGTTATAATAAAGATAACTTGCTGTTTGCTCTAGAACAGGGGTGCACAACCTCTTTCTGTGTGATCAGCAGTGTTTCTGATCAAAGATCTGCTCCGTAGCAGGAGTAAGTCAGGTCCAGGGCCCCTGAGGAGAAGACAGAAGTGATTTATTACCGCATCTGCCTTCTCCTGTGCTCATGCATCGCGCTATGCAGTGGCTAAGCTGCTTCTTCTGTTGGACCCGGTGATCACTTGAGTGATGGGTATAAGAGAGCTGCAGGGTCTCAGCAGTCCCCTGATCAGCTCTGTCTGTGTACAATACCCCCACAGGGGATGTTTTGCCCCTGTACCTGGGGCTCTTTGGAAAAGTTGTATCTAGGGGCAAGGATTCGGTATAGTGCCCCCTTAAACCCCCAAACTTTTGTAAATCAGAAAGAGGGTCATTATCATAGTGTGCCACAGCAAATTTTTTAATACTAAGCCATGCCTCTAACTCCACTCAGTGCATAACTATACTCGCCCAATCCCACCCAGTCTCCTGACCCTGGGTTCACACCTGAGCGTTCTGAAAGGAGCACTCTGTATGCGCGATTGTACCGGCGTTTACAATCGCGCATACAGAGACAAGTGAATGCCCATTGTCGCGCGTTCCCGAAAGTCTATGTACGGGAATGCGCGACAAAACGCCCCAAAGAAGCTCAAGAACTTTTTTGAGCGTAGGGCGTTTTTCAGCGCGTTCAAACGCGCTGTAAAACGCTCAAGTGTGAACCAGGGCCATAGGGAAGCATTGGTTTTCATGTGTTGAGCGTTTTACAGCACGTGTGAACCCAGCCTTAGAGTTATGGGTGAATAGCTTGGTGGAACCAGAACAAGGTCACTGTTGATAAAGCAAAAAGAAAATCCATATAAACAGGGGATGGTAAGTGTCCCTGTGAAATCCCTAGCAGGGGGCACTGTGTTGGTCTGTAAGACCTATCCACCCCAATGGTATAACAGGGTAATCTAGGTCGTTGCTTTCCCCTTAGTGCTACCACACAGTAGTAATGCTATTGTGCCCCCCTCACAGTAGTAATGCTATTGTGCCCCCCTCACAGTAGTAATGCCCACATTGTGCACCCTGCACAGTAGCTATGCCCCCTCAATTGCCCGCATTCTGCCTCTTTCAATAATGCCCCCTCCAACTCCATTAATAAAGTTTAAAAAGAAAAACAAACAAAAAACACACAAGTGCCTGTTTTCCTATGATTTGATCTGGCGTTCCCCAGCAGCAGCAGATGTGGTCACACACACCTCACTGCAGGGCTGTGTAGGAGGAGGCTGATTGCCGGGCCTGCACAGCTCCTCCCACACAGCCCAGCATCTGCTGCAGCTCAGCTAAACTGAAGCGGATGGCTCCCTGCTTCACCATCTAAGGCCTCGTTCACACTTCAGTGTTTGGTCAGTGATTTCCATCAGTGATTTGTGAGCCAAAACCAGAAGTGTAGCCTCCACAGACATGAGGTAGAAGGGAAAGATCTGCTCCTGTTCTGTGTTTAGAGTTGCACCTGGTTTTGGCTCACAAATCACTGATGGAAATCACTGACCAAACACTGAAGTGTGAACGAGGCCTAAATGAACTGCCTGTGCGAGCCCTCGATCTTCTGCACCTGGGGCAAACGACTCGCCTCCTCCCCCCCCTTGCTACGCCCCTGTCTTTGGATGCCCCAGTTACAGTGGAAATGGTGCAAAATTCCCCCCCCCCCCCCCCAAAAAAAAAAAATTTAAATAGTGTCCCTCAGATCTTTTGATGACCTCTTGGGATGACTTATAATGCTATTTTCACTCCTGTGTCTATCCTCTCCAGCAGCAGGCTGTTCTGGCATAAAATATCGGGAATCGGCTGAAAAAAAAAAAAGGTATATGCAGCAGATTTTGTCTGACCGATTCCAGGCATATATGTGTCAACGATCAGCTGATAAATGAACAAATACTAGTTGGTCTACTGATTTGGCATCATGCATCATTTGTTAAGATGTTTCATTTTGTATCGGTTTGACAAATGCCAATCAACTTTTTTTTTTTTTTTGCCCCTTGAAACAGAACAATGTCACAATGCGGTCCCCAGACTAAAAAAGTTGTGCACCCCTGGTCTAGATTATTGCGCCCAAGATATTGCAGGGTGTTTTAGCTGAGCCACAGTCACATGTCTAATTTCTATTTAAAACATTGCTATATAAAAAATCTGTAAGGATTTAGATTTTGGTGCCAAATGGAGTTGGTTTGCAGCACGTTACTTTTCGTCAATCGAGAAGAATTCCAAGAAGCACATGATGGTAATATGGAACAGCAGTGTCCCATTTTACCACTAGGTGGCAAAGAAAAAAACGGTACAGTACACAGCTAGAGTGTAGTTACACAGTTGAGTCACGTTATTTTGACCACTTCCCACATCAGCATCATGTAGCTCACGAAGGAAATCACGTCATGTGCTGGCTTGGTGGGTATATAAAGTGTATGATAGGCTGTCTTCACACACATCTCTTGTTGTTTGTCATAGTTAAATGGGACGATTTATTGGATTTGCAAAAAGGGATAATTATTAAAGGGTGGCAGTATTTTTGAAACTGCGCAGTTTGTGAACTGTTGTTGTGCTTCTGTGGTGAAACTGTATTGTGGGTGGACAAATGACACCATTGTGAATAAGCCGCATGGAAACTACGGAGCACTGCGTTCCATTGATGTGAGAGGTGAACTTCGGCTATGGAGATGCACAAGGATGAACTGACACGCTCCAGTGTAGCAGCACGCAGCCAAAAGTAACCAGGGGGCTCCAGACGTCAGTGAACTCTAATTTATATGGGGCTCCGAAGCAGACGGATAGTCACTGCACCTCTGCCAATGAAGTTGCTTAGGCAGAAGAGGCTTTAGGCTGGGTTCACACCTGAGCGTTTTACAGCGCGTTCCTACGCGCTGTAAAACGCTCAACAAGGAGAAACCAATGATTCCCTATGGGAATGGTTCGCACTTGGGCGTTTTACAGCGCGTACGATCGCGCTGTAAAACGCCCGACGCTCCAAAAAGTACATGAGCGACTTTTGGGGCGTTTGTGGCCATAGGACACTGTAGTGAATCACACAAACGCGCGTCAAACGCGCGTTTACTATTACAAAAACGTGCATAAAAATGCGCGTCTAAAACGCGCGTTTGCGCAACGCTCAAGTGTGAACCCAGCCTAAGTGTTCATGACGGTGTCGGAATTGGACCTCTGTTGATTGGCAAACGGTTGCCGATGAGTAACGTTTTCTGCTTTATCGAACAGACGTATGTTGGCGATAAACATCAGAGAGCAAACACTCATTGCTGGAAAAACGCAAGCTGGTGGAGGCAGCCTCATGGCCTGTTGAATGTTGTGTGTTTTTTTTTTTCTGGGCACACTTACCCACGTGGAGGGACTCTCAACTGATTTGGGCTAGAAATGTCAGAAATTTTTTGGAAGAGCATGGCCAAGACTTACAAGTACTACCCCGGACTAACTCCTAAGACTAACCCAATTGACCATCTGTGAGACCACCTCAATCGTCGTGTTTAGGGATGAGTGAACCTGTGGAAGTTCGGGTTTGGCCGAACTTCTGGTCAAAGTTCGGGACCCGAACTTGACCCCGAACTTTATTATTTTCCGTTATAACATGGTTGAAACGGAAAATAATAGAATTCTTAAGACAGAATGCTAAATAAAATGCCCATTGAGGGGTTAAAAATAATAATAATAAAAAAAGAGAAATTCACCTCATCCACTTGATCGTGCAGCCGGTATCCTCTTCTTTCTGCAGGACCTGTAGTGATTTCTACATGTGTAGTGGTCATGGCTAGAACTATAAAGTAAAAAAATGATCATTCTAGGAATTTATTGCAGTCCAAATAATCTTCCTTGTCACAGCCAAATGTATTTTGGGATATGTTATCTTTAGGTCGCAGTTTACAATGCATAGCATTTTATAGATGTGGAAATATTCACTATCATTCGCTTTTCAGGTACAGAACATTAAGCAGATGAACAGTAGTTTAAAACAGGCTATACATGGAGAGATAAGTGACCTGAGACCCCCTGAGGTGAGATCATCCAGCACCAGTGCCCCTTTCTGCTAGCTTAACAGCCTCCTGTATTTCAGTGAGCACTTTACCACTTTTTTTTTTTTTTTTCTGTTTTCTATAGCTGAATACCAAACTGAATGCTCGCTGGACCACAGATGAGCAGCTACTTGCTGTCCAAGGTAAGTTTGTTTGGCATTGTTCCTATATAACAATATGTCAGAGGATCACATCTGGGGGAGCGGTGGAACTACCATACAATGTGCAAAGAGAGAATAGTTGTTTTTTATGTTGCTGTTCTAGCTGTCAGACGATATGGTAAGGATTTTCAGGCCATCTCGGAGGTTCTGGGTAATAAAACTCCGTCCCAGGTGAAGACTTTTTTCATAAGTTATCGTAGACGGTTTAATTTGGAAGAAGTACTTCAAGAATGGGAAGCAGAACAGGACATTGCTCCATCTAATGCGCCGATGAACTCCACCAGTAAGAGCACTGATACCTCTCAGACGGCCCCTGAAGATGAGGTGAGACTTATTTTACTGTATTTACCTATTTTTCTTTTTTAGCACTTTTTTTTTACACCTGATTAATAAGCCTGAGAAAGGTAATGGATAAAGTGACTGCTGCCATCTTTAGCACAGTTCAGATATAGCATCCAGCTAGACTACATAGTTGTTTTAGTCTACTTTCACACTCGTGTTTTGGCTTTCCGTTTGTGAGATCTGTTCAGGGCTCTCACAAGCGTCCAAAACGGATCAGTTTGCATTCTAATGCATTCTGAATGGAAAAGCATCCGCTCAGAATGCATCAGTTCAGTCATTCCGCTTTAGAGACGGGTTTTGCTGTCCGCCTGACTAAGCAGAGCCAAACGGATCCGTCCTGGCACACAATGTAAGTCAATGGGGACAGATCCGTTTTCACTGGCACAATAGAAAATTGATCCATCCCCCATTGACTTTCAATGGTGTTCAAGACGGATCCGTCATGGCTATGTTTAAAATAATACAAACAGATCCGTTCTGATCCATGACGGATCCACACAAAACGCAAGTGTGAAAGTACCCTAAGGGAAACCGATTGCTAGGATTTCACTACCGCATAGCCATAGTCTTTTATGTTATATGTGGTTGTCAAATGCTGTGTTCTTAGTAACCAGTCTTCAGTTTCTGATCACTCGGGTCTGCTGCTCTAGGCCAAGAAGGCAGAGGACAAAGAGGCTTGTACTTTAAGGAGGTTTCAAAGAACCCCAAAATTAGCTGAAGGCAAAGATGGTCATACAATAAAAAATAAAAAACTTACTTGTATGTTAACCTGTTGTGCCGACCTACAAGTGGTCTGTTTCTGGCATTGCTGTGATGATGTGCCCGACTACCCCAGGTAACTGCTGAGGTCAGTGATTGGCTGCAGCTGTTACGTGGGGTCACACTGATTGTGCATGAGTTGCCCGCCTTCAACTCATTTTTTTCTGTACTTCTTTACAGCTAAGCCCCTTTTTATATTCACGCTGCACAAGTACAGTACATCAGGCAGTGTGAAAGTCTTGGGCTACTTTCACATCTGCATTGTGCTGTCCGGTTTTGAGATCCAGCACAGACTCTCGAAACCGCAGCACAACGCTTCAGTTTTGTCCCCATACATTGTCAATGGGGACAAAGCTGAACAAACTGTAACGGAGTGCACCAGAACGCATTCAATTTCGGTTTATTGTGTTCCTAAGCCGGACACAAAACTGCAGCAAGCAGCGTCAATGGCACCTGATACAATTTTTTTCGTACACAAAAAAACTGGATCCGGTGCCCATTGACTAACAATGGATTTAGTGTTGGATGCATCTGCTTGTATTATGATAACGGAAGCGTTTTGCTGTGGTTTTGCGATCCAATGCCAGTGTTCTGCCACTTGTCTATAGCCAGAAGTGATGTAGCTGCACCAGAAGTCACGTGGACTCATTCAGCTAAAGTATAGTAATCTGGGAGAACACCGCGAGCCCGTAATCTACATTAATTTGTACCCTCGCTACGCTCGGCATTTGCTAAAACGAACTCTGTACCGCCATTGATAGTAAAGAAACAGATGGATAGTAAAGAAATGGAAGGCTGGTAAAATGCAGGGGCATTCTGCCAGATTAACATACTTTAGCCGAATGCGCTTGCGCAGCGCGGACACCCCCCTCCTCCAGCTGATTCCAATGCGTCCACGTGACTTCTGGTGCAGCTAAATCACTTCCGGGTATAGACTTTTGTCCGTGTATAGAAAAGTGGCAGAACACCGGCTCTGAAAACCGGACAGCAAAAGCGCAGATTTGAAAGTAGCCTTAATTTGTTCCTCCCTCAAATCTGCCACTTATGGCATCTACAGTGGTTGTCACTTTAGGCCTCTTTGCCATTTATGTATCCAGAATACATTTAAAGAGAACCATGTTATAGAGCAGGAGGAGCTGAGCAGATTGATGTATAGTTTTATACAGAAAGACTTGTAATTTAGATTCCTCGAAGAGTGGGTCCTATCAGTGACGGACAGCCTTCCCTCTGACTGTGTATACAGACATAGCTGTCAATCACTGATAGGACCACCTCCTTGACTCCAAAGCCCAGAGTGAGCAGGAATTTAAATGTATAAATTACAAGTTTTATTGAATCTTTTTCCCATAAAACGATATATCAATCTGCTCAGCTCCTCCTGCTCTATATTATTGTGACTGTAGCTGAAACACCATGTTCAACCTACAAGGTTCCTTATAAGTTAAGATTTGTTGAGAAAACTTCTTTAATGTCAGTTACATACCATGGAAGGTGCAAATCAAGGGCATCTGACCAATGAGTCCCCACCGTTTATTTACTGTCTATTTAGCTAGAGAATGACCTTTATACTTGAGGCTTATCTGATGAGACTGGACAGAGACCTATTCGTTTTTTCATGCCATAAAAGTAGATGCGGTTCTCCAATATTATACGTTGTGGTTAATGCTTTTGATGTGACCTGCAGATAACAATGAATGTCATTTAAAAAATGCGTTTCTTGTCATTGGACCCAATAATTAACAAATGCAATGGAAATTTCAAAAACCTAAATCAACTTATTTGTCTACAGGTACAAATCACATCAGTCTCCTCGACCACACAAACTGTAACAATAACTACCACAGCACCACCTACCACTGCCACTTTGTCTCTTCCCCCTCCACTACTGCGTCCAGCCCTGCCATCAGCTCCCACACTGCATCGTCAGCCACCTCCACTCCAACCAGGACGCCTCCTTCAACCTCGTCCTCCGCCTCTTGTGCGCCCAGCTCCCCGGCAGAGCCCTCGTGGACCACCTGCCCTATTAGGAAATCATGCCGAGCCAGCCTTCTCATGAAGAATTCTCTTACGTTTTCTATGACAAATTTGTGAATTGGGAGGGTTTATTTATGGGGTAGCACTGAAATAGTAGTATTTAAACATCTAACCTGTGAAACAACTCATCTATTCTCAAAGGATCAGCACTAAACATTGTGCGGGCAGGGAGCCCTTTTACAGCAGGATGCGCAATCATGTGGACGTATGGATCAGAGAGCACAAAAACGGACTCCTAATGAGTGCAACTAAGAAGGGAATCTTTTTTTCAATATTGCATTGAATGTTTTTCTATGTACTTGCTGTCGTCCTCTTATGGATCAGTTGAACTTGTACAAGACTTTATTTTTTTCCCCCCCTTTTTGGATGTGTCCTCTGTAGCAGTAATACATTTACTTGAAAAGTAAAATGTCTACAGTTGTGGGGAAAAAGTAATGGCCCTGTGTCTCCAAGATGGCTGTGTTTCAGCTTCTGCACAAGCTCTTGATGGTGAGTTTTTACGCTTATTTTCAGGTTGGTGTCATTAAACAAAAATGGTGGTGTGACAGTGTTGTTCAGCCATGCTAGGATACACTTATTTGGTATGTAGTAGTGAATTTTAGCTTTGTGAATAGTCCATTAATAAAATCAATTTGTTTCTTAATGTTGTATCAGTTTAGTCTTTGAGTTTCAGATATGATGACACCGCTTCCCTGTTCACTATAGGGTTATGACTGAAATGCCTGACTTACTCATGTTGTCTTCATGCATAAAAGATCAGTGAAGAGACCTTGGGGAATTTGAAGGTATACAAACTAATAGAAATGATCCTGTGAAGGCTGGTTTGTTCAGTTGCTGGAAAGAACTGACCAGCCTTTATGATCTGTTGCATGGTGGTTCGGTTCTCCTGCAATACACTTCGTGTGGTCTGCTGGTCACATGGAATTAGACATTTAGGCTAGGTCTACACGACGACATTTGTCACGCAACAATTTTTATAATGGCAGTCTATGGTGTCGCACTGCGACTGCGACAGTCGCAGAAAATCCATTCGAGATGGATTTTTCTGCGACTGTTGCGTCGCAGTCGCATGTTGCAGTGCGACACCATAGACTTCCATTATAAAAATAGTTGCGCGACAAATGTTGCGCCCTATCTGTCGTGCAACAAATGTCATCGTGTAGACCTAGCCTTACGTAGCTCCTGCCCAAATACGCAAGTGCTGCTGTTTGCATTACCTTTCATTATGTTAGTGTTCTGTGTACAAATCAGTTAGGCTGAGTTCACACGGGTGTGACTGATTAGGTCAGGGTGCGTTCAGTGAAACTCGCACCATTTTGCAAGCAAGTTCAGGCAGTTTTGTCTGTGATTGCGTTCAGTTGTTAAGTTTTTTCCGCACAGGTGCAATGCGTTTTGATGCGTTTTTCACGCGCGTGATAAAAAAACTGAAGGTTTACAAACAACATCTCCTATCTACCATCAGTGAAAAACGCATCGCACCCGCACTTGCTTGTGGATGCAATGCATTTTTCACACAGCCCCATTCACTTCTATGGGGTCAGGGCTGCGTGAAAAACGCAGATCTGATGCGTGAAAAACAACGCTCATGTACATAGACCCATTTAAATGAATTGGTCAGGATTCAGTGCGGGTGCAATGTGTTCACCTCCCGCATTGCGCCCGCGCGGAAATCTCGCCCGTGTGAACTCAGCCTTAGCACCAGGGCTGTGGAGTCGGTAGATAAATGCTCCGACTCTCCGACTCCTCTGTATTTAATATGCGAATGTATTTTATACATTCCTTGAAGGAAAGAAAGAAGTTCTTCTAAGCTCTTCTAGCACAGAGAGGTAGTTGGGCAGAAGCTGCTGCCTTCTCCTTTGTGTGCTGATCTTCTGCTGGAGACAGGGCAGTGGGAGGATCCAAGAAGGGACATTTATTTTAAAACATGATTTCCCTAGAAGAATCCCATAGTCATGTTTAAAGTTTAAGATAACATTCTGAGTTTACACGTTTTATAGCCTTAGCTGAATGACAGCAGTTTTTCCAATGGTTTACAGCAGGGATGTCAAACTCGTGGCCCTCCAGCTGTTGCAAAACTACAACTCCCATCATGCCTGGGCATACTACAGCTATCAGGGAATGATGGGAGTTGTAGTTTTGCAACATCTGGAGGGCCATGAGTTTGACATCCATGGTTTACAGCTTCAGTCTTGAACTATTGACCCTCCATTCCCTTCACTTATACAAGTGTCTCTAGTCCTGCAAAACACATATTTACTTAATCCCTTATCAGTGAGAGGCGAGGTAAACCATGGGCATTGTGTTCCCTGTAACATCAGAACACAACACAATGGAAAGTATATGTATTGCCACTCCTAATTGTGCATTGCGTGCCATATAGTGAAGCATATGAAAAGCATGCTTCTTCACATCACTGAACGCGTTTGTTTTGCGGTTACATGAGGCATGCATTGGCCTTTATTCTTACAGTAGAGAAGTCATTAATTATAACTGTTTATGAATTCGGACATTTAACTTGCTTTTTTTTTTTTTTTTTTTATTCCAATTTAAATTTAGTAGGAGTCTGAGTCGGTTCATTTTTTGCCGACTTCGACTCCAGGTACCCAAAATTAACTCCGACTCCACAGCCCTGCTTACTGCTTCTTCCACAGTCAACACTTGCCAAGAACTGTTCGTTTAAAGTCTGTATCAACTATTATCGTCCATTGGTTAACTTGTCAGCCACATAATTGGAATTTGGCTACATATTGGTCCATTCTTATGCTGACTGAGAAGTCAGTAAAATTTAGGGGTGAAGGCAGAGTGGGCTAAAGAGACATTTATTCAAAGCACACAGCCTCTGGTATTAACTAGTGTTGAGCGAACTTGTGTTTTCAAGTTCAGCATACAAGGTTTGGGTCATCTAAGAATTCCGTTATGGTCCACGGTAGCAGAATACATAATGGAATTCTTAGATACCCCGAACTTAAAAACACACGTTCGCTCATCCCTAGTATTAACCCATCAGGTGCTCTCCAATGTTGCCCTGCATTCACAGTCACTGTTTGATCAGTTATTTCAATCAGTGATTGTGAGCCAAAACCAGGTTCCAATCTTTCCATTATACCTTGTCTCTGTGTAGCCTCCACGCCTGGTTTTGTCTCACAATCGCTGAAGTAAATCACTGACCAAACACGGACTGTGTGAAAGCGGCCTTACGGGCATTAACTATCTTTTCCTATTGTCCATGAGAAGCAGCAGCTAATGTTATAATTTCCTTGGCACAATGTGTGTAGTTCCAGTGGAGGATCATGTCTACTGTTTTCTTTATTAGCTAATTGCTCCTGAATCACCTTTCTGAATGTAATTTCCCTACAAAAGATCAGTGCTCCCTCCAGAATTTGAACTATTTTACTATTGGCTTCACAGCAGGAGTATGTCGGGTACAGATTTTCTTTTCCTACTTATGGAGGGTGGTGACGGTTAACTCCATTTCTTGCTGCTGCATTTCCCTCAGTGCCACCAAATATGCTGGCCAATAGCACTTATAAAACTCCCTAGAAAGGTTTTTTTTGTTTTTGCATTTTAACTACTTCAACCCCCCTAGCTGAAACCCCCTTAATGACCAGGCCACTTTTTACACTTCTCTACTACACTACTTTCACCGTTTATTGCTCAGTCATACAACCTACCACCCAAATGAATTTTACCTCCTTTTCTTCTCACTAATAGAGCTTTCATTTGGTGGTATTTCATTGCTGCTGACATTTTCACTTTTTTTGTTATTAATCGAAATTTAAAGATTTGTTTGCAAAAAAATGACATTTTCCACTTTCAGTTGTAAAATTTTGCAAAAAAAAAAACGACATCCATATATACATTTTTCGCAAAATTTATTGTTCTACATGTCTTTGATAAAAAAAATGTTTGGGCAAAGAAAAAAATGGTTTGGGTAAAAGTTATAGAGTTTACAAACTATGGTACAAAAATGTGAATTTCCGCTTTTTGAAGCAGCTCTGACTTTCTGAGCACCTGTCATGTTTCCTGAGGTTCTACAATGCCCAGACAGTACAAACACCCCACAAATGACCCCATTTTGGAAAGTAGACACCCTAAGGTATTCGCTGATTGGCATAGTGAGTTCATAGAACTTTTTTTATTTTTTGTCACAAGTTAGCGGAAAATTGATTTATTTTTATTTTTTTCTTACAAAGTCTCATATTCCACTAACTTGTGACAAAAAATAAAAACTTCCATGAACTCACTATGCCCATCACAAAATACCTTGGGGTGTCTTCTTTCCAAAATGGGGTCACTTGTGGGGTAGTTATACTGCCCTGGCATTTTAGGGGCCCAGATGCGTGAGAAGTTTGAAATCAAAATCTGTAAAAAATGACCGGTGAAATCCGAAAGGTGCTCTTTGGAATGTGTGCCCCTTTGCCCACCTAGGCTGCAAAAAAGTGTCACTCATCTGGTATCGCCGTACTCAAGAGAAGTTGGGGAATGTGTTTTGGGGTGTCATTTTACTTATACCCATGCTGGGTGAGAGAAATATCTTGGCAAAAGACAACATTTCCCTTTTTTTTTTTTTATACAAAGTTGGCATTTGACCAAGATATTTATCTCACCAAGCACGGGTATATGTAAAATGACACCCCAAAACACATTCCCCAACTTCTCCTGAGTACGGCGATACCACATGTGTGACACTTTTTTTTTGCAGCCAAGGTGGGCAAAGGGGCCCACATTCCAAAGAGCACCTTTCGGATTTCACAGGCCATTTTTTTGCACATTTTGATTGCAAACTACTTCTCACGCATATGGGCCCCTAAAATGCCAGGGCAGTATAACTACCCCACAAGTGACCCCATTTTGGAAAGAAGACACCCTAAGGTATTCCGTGAAGGGCATGGCAAGTTCCTAGAATTTTTTATTTTTTGTCACAGGTTAGTGGAATATGAGACATCTACATTTTCCGCTAACTTGTGACAAAAAATTAAATATTCTAGGAACTCGCCATGCCCCTCACGGAATACCTTGGGGTGTCTTCTTTCCAAAATGGGGTCACTTGTGGGGTAGTTATACTGCCCTGGCATTCTAGGGGCCCTAATGTGTGGTAAGTAGTTTGAAATCAAAATGTGTAAAAAATGACCTGTGAAATCCTAAAGGTGCTCTTTGGAATGTGAGAGAATTTGCCCACCTAGGCGGCAAAAAAGTGTCACACATGTGGTGAGAGAAATATCTTGGCAAAAGACAACATTTCCCTTTGGAATGTGTGCCCCTTTGCCCACCTAGGCGGCAAAAAAGTGTCACACATGTGGTATCGCCGTACTCAGGAGAAGTTGGGGAATGTGTTTTGGGGTGTCATTTTACATATACCCATGCTGGGTGAGAGAAATATCTTGGCAAAAGACAACTTTTCCCTTTTTTTTTTTATACAAAGTTGGCACTTGACCAAGATATTTCTCTCACCCAGCATGGGTATATGTAAAATGACACCCCAAAACACATTCCCCAACTTCCTCGGAGTACAGCGATACCACATGTGTGACACTTTTTTGCAGCCTAGATGCGCAAAGCAGCCCAAATTCCTTTTAGGAGGGCATTTTTAGGCATTTGGATCCCAGACTTCTTCTCACGCTTTAGGGCCCCTAAAAAGCCAGGGCAGTATAAATACCCCACATGTGACCCCATTCTGGAAAGAAGACACCCCAAAGTATTCAATGAGGGGCATGGCAGGTTCATCTAATTTTTTTTTTTGGCACAAGTTAGCGGAAATTGATTTTTTCTTTTTTTTGTTTTTTCTCACAAAGTCTCCCTTTCCGCTAACTTGGGACAAAAATTTAAATCTTTCATGGACTCAATATGCCCCTCACGGAATTCCTTGGGGTGTCTTCTTTCCGAAAGGGGGGTCACATGTGGGGTGTTTATACTGCCCTGGCATTTTAGGGGCCCTAAAGTGTGAGAAGTCTGGAATATAAATGTCAAAAAAATTTTACGCATTTGGATTCCGTGAGGGGTATGGTGAGTTCATGTAAGATTTAATTTTTTGACACAAGTTAGTGGAATATTAGACTTAGCGGAAATGTATTTTAATTTATTTCTTACTAACTTGGGCCAAAAAAATGTCTGAATGGAGCCTTACAGGGGGGTGATCAGGGAGTCTATATGGGTGATCACCCCCCTGTAAGGCTCCATTCAGACATCCGTATGTGTTTTTCGGATCTGATCCATGTATCCGTGGATCCGTAAAAATCATACAGACGTCTGAATGGAGCCTTACAGGGAGGTGATCAATGACAGGGGGGGTGATCAGGGAGTCTATATGGGGTGATCATGGGTTCATAAGGGGTTAATAAGTGACAAGGGGGGTGGGGGGTGTAGTGTAGTGTGGTGTTTGGTGGTACTTTACACAGCTACCTGTGTCCTCTGGTGGTCGATCCAAACAAAAGGGACCACCAGAGGACCAGGTAGCAGGTATATTAGACACTGTTATCAAAACAGCGTCTAATATACCTGTTAGGGGTTAAAAAAAATCGCATCTCCAGCCTGCCAGCGAACGATCGCCGCTGGCAGGCTGGAGATCCACTCGCTTACCTTCCGTTCCTGTGAACGCGCGCGCCTGTGTGCGCACGTTCACAGGAAACCTCGCCTCTCGCGAGATGACGCACGGATGCGTCCAGGAGGAATAAATCAACCGCCTCCCGGACGCATCCGTGCGTTACATGGTCGGGAGGCGGTTAAAGATGACCTGTCGCCACTCCTGACATGCCTGTTGTAATAGCTATATGTATTCCCCATGCAATAACCATTTTGGAACATATATTCTTATAACTGTATGGGATGCCATTCCTTTATTATTTCTATTAGAAGTTATGAATGAATTTCTACCAGTCTGCAGTAAGGGTACAGAGGGGTGGTGACCAGTTGGGGGTGTGTACCTGCATAGACTGACTCTATCCAATCAGTGATGTCCTTGTCAGACTGTGCAGGTACACACACCCAACTGGTTACCACCCCCTGTACCCTTAGGCTACTTTCACACTTGCGTTCGGGGCTCCGCTTGTGAGTTCCGTCTGAAGGCTCTCACAAGCGGCCCCGAACGGATCCGTACAGCCCCCCAATGCATTCTGAGTGGATGCGGATCCGCTCAGAATGCATCAGTCTGGCAGCGTTTGGCCTCCGCTCCGCAGGCGGACACCTGAACGCTGCTTGCAGCGTTCGGGTGTCCGCCTGGCCGTGCGGAGGCAAATGGATCCGTCCAGACTTATTGTAAGTCAATGGGGATGGATCAGTTTGAATTTGACACAATATGGCTCCATTTTCAAACTGATCCGTCCCCCATTGTCTTTCAATGTAAAGTCTGGACGGATCCGTCTGAAGCTACTTTCACACTTAGAATTTTTTCTAAAATATAATGCAGACGGATCCGTTCTGAACGGATCCAATCGTCTGCATTATATGAGCGGATCAGTCTGTGCAGACCCCAGACATTGGAACGCAATTGCAGTCAAAACTGACTGCAATTGCGTGCCTACTCGCACGGTTTTCCCGCAATGCACACTTAACGCATCCGGAGCAAATTCAGAACGCCTGTGTGAAAGAAGCCTCAAGAGTTTCAGTTTTTATGGCATTCTCTGTGTAGTAATAATGACCTTTTAACTTCATTATGCGGGGTATTACGATTATGGAGATAAACATACCAAATTTATATGGTTAACCATATGCTGATATCTATTACTGTTTTCCACCTCTGGGACCCGCACCTACAACAAAAACTGAGCAGGGAGAGCTGTGAAGTGAATAGAAGCGCACCGTGCAGCCCTTACTCACATTTATTTCTGTGGGGCAGACGGAAATGGCTGATACACCGCTCTGCTATTTTCTGCAGCCCCATAGAAAGGGATGGGAGGGTGGCTGCGCAGTGCGCCCTCCGTTCATTTCCCTGCTACATTCTCATTGTAGGTGCAGGTCCCAGAGGTGACTAGCAATATGCCCGCATTGTCTTAGATGGCAAAACCCCTTTAAAGAGGACCTTTCACTAGAATAAAAAATCTAAACTAACTATACAGACATGTAGAGCGGCGCCCAGGGATCTCCCTACGCTTACTGTTATACCTGGGCGCTGCTCCGTTCTCCCATTATAGCCTCCGGTATCTTCATAGTTAGGCTCCACCCAGGGGAACATGCCGGCGTCTCCTTCTCCCATGCTGCAGCGCTGGCCAATCACAGCGCTCAGCTCATAGCCGGAGAGGAAAAAAAGCCTCAGGCTATGAGCTGAGTGCTGCGATTGGCCAGCGCTACAGCATGGGAGGAGACGCCGGCATGTTCCCCTGCGTGGAGCCTATGAAGATACCGGAGGCTATAACGGGAGAACGGAGCGGCGCCCAGGTATAACAGTAAGTGCAGGGAGATCCCTGGGCGCCGCTCTCCATGTCTGTATAGTTAGTTTAGATTTTTTATTCTAGTGAAAGGTCCTCTTTAAACGAGGCAGTTCAGTTCTGGGCACCAGGCCACAAAAAGGATATCTTGTAGATGGAGAGAGTAGAAAGGAGCATGGAGGGTCTTAGTTATGAGGAAAGATTATAAGAATTACATTTATCTACATCCATATGTGGTAACAGCAGGAACAGAGATGAAATCATAAAACTAAATGACATTAATGCTTATGAAAACATGTAGAAAACAGTCTCCCTTCTGGGCTTCGCGGCCCTAGCTATCCCTTGGTTGAACTTGATGGACTTGTCTTATTTTCTACTGTAATAACTATGCCTTGCCAAGTACTCCCCCTGTGATTCCGTTTTCGGGGTGCTGATAATGAGAGGGAGCCTGCTCCTTCTATACGACTTCAATGCTTTGGACTATAGAGCAGAGGGGTTAAACTGCTGGGCCTGGATTATCTCCTGCCTGTGAGAGCCAAGTGCCTGCTGTATAATAGAACTGGCACCTGCAAGCAATGGTGTGGGGCCTGCTCCTGAGCCCATGCCAACACCATGATGTACTACTATGGCACACTTTAACTTCCAGCTCTGTGACGCTGAGCAGCAGGGGCTGGCCAATTTCTAAAACTATTTGCAAATCGATGTGTTGTGACTTATGTCTTCCCCTACCGCACACTAGGCCCTCAGCCGCGGTCTATATAAACATCTGCATGCCTCAGCTGCTGTGTCCATAGGGCACAACATGGCAGCAGTGATGTGATTCACCCATGTCACTGCTTTGTGCTGACAAGTACAGTTGTCACCAGTGCACCCTCCAAAGCAGAGAACTAAACACACAATTCATAAAAACATGTAAGATGCAACTAACCAACAGATCTTCTAGTCCTTCTTGAATCTTAGCCTGGGCTGAAGATGAGCTGGGCCATGTACAGGTTTTTTTTATTCCACAATTAACAGGTGTGTTCATATTAATACTGGTGAACTTATTCTCAGGATAGCATATCAGTTTGGGGGGGTCTGACCCCCCAGCACCCTCACCTGTCACATATTTGAAAATGCTGTGGGCTCTGAGATAGACAGGCTGCAATTAGTACTCTGCATGTCTGTTCAATTCACTTGAATGAGGAGCTGCAGTACCACTCGCAGCCACTACAACATTTATGGCACTGTGCCTGGTAGCTAATGCTTCTTTAAATAGGTGATGTGCATGGGTGCCAATAGTTGGGCCCCAGAGATCCAATACTGATCACCTGCCTTAAGGATAGGACCTTACTATTAAAATCCCAGAGAATCCTTTCAACCTCCTCTCTCCCTCCCCCCCCCCCCAAAAAAAATGTAGCGATCCAGTTCTCCATCTTTTCTAATCTTACCTTTTCTCAGTTGGTCTAGTCCTGTACCTTCTCTGGACACAGAACTCAGCTGAGCATCCACCTGGTTATGACACATACTTGTGGCTATATAAAGAGTGGAATAGCACAGGTCGTGTATTTTTCCTAAAATTCTCTTTTCTGCCTCAGCTTCTGAAATATGTGAATACATTTTCAGTACACAGCTTCTTACAATATTAAAGAATTTTCATTGGTTTTTAATAAAGCTGTGGATTTTATTAGAAAGAGTGCATGAGCAATTAGCTTTTGAAAAGTAACATACAGTAGCATTGCATTGATGAGACTATTGGGTGGCATCACCAATGTACATTTGTGCTGCAGAATACTGGCAAGTTGGTGAAGCACCAGCACCAGTGTTTCAGCCCTCCCAAGATGCTTTGCACTCTTAGGTTTCTTCGTGACGGGGTATGTGATTTGACATCTTCAATCTGCTCCTGCTGAACAATGCAAAAGAAAAATACACTTCCATTGATGATCTGCAGCTCTAATCCTGAGTGGTGAAACAATGTCATTAAACCACAGAAATCGAGAAGGTGTTGAAATTGTCTGGAACCAGCTCCTATAAAATAAGCTAAGCAGCTCATTTAGATTAAAAAAAAAAAAAAAAAAAAATCCTGATGAAATCAGATATTGTACATTACTCCTTATTAACCAAAAAACGAAAAAAAAAAACAGACCCATTATAACATAATATGTAGTTACTGGAGAATTCTATAAAACAGAACACAAACATGAAGTATATGCACATGGGAGTGTAGTTTATGTGCATTGTTGAGTGGGTTTCACCATTTCCACATGTTAATTGCAGATTTGCCCCGATCTTACTCTTTGCACTGCAGTGGGTTAAATCTGCACCAAACATCCACACAAACATAACTGGCTGCAGACACAGCAGGGTAATTTGTGCTCCGTCTACTGGTAATGTATTATGCTGCAGACTTTCCAAATAAAAGTCCACTTGGGTAATACATGTGTGTGGATTTTGTGACAGATTTTGAATTGCGAAGGGTGAAACCTGTAGTCAATCCACACAAACAATAGACATGTGTAAATTCCAAAATCTGCACCATAGATCAATTTCAGCCAGTAAAAAAAAAAAGTACAAAAGATTTTGAAAATCTCATCTCTTTAGAGCTTGTACTGTAATACACTGCAGATTTTGAACACAAAATCAGTGTGTAATACAACCCATGTGCCTATAACCCACACACTGCAGCTGTAAATGTCTGCAGATTAAATGAGCTGAACAGAGGATGGCATTTGCCATGTGAAAGAAACGGCACCACAACATCCGAATATATCAAAGGAAATGTGTCACCAATACACACCCTTTTTTTCTAATCTGATATTTTCTTATTACAAATGTTTTTTATTCTATTTTCTGAACAGGAATATGGGGGCTGCCATCTTGCCTGAACTGTTCCTAACAGCATTTACATAAAACAAAAATTGCTTTAGGGCAGGGCCATAGACACAGTGGGCAGGAGGGACCTCATTGACGTCTATGGGAGAGTTTTCTGGGCATGCTCTGTGACCTGTGCAGAGGTCATCATACAAGGAAAGACTAGATAAACTCTGACAATCACCTATTGTGAGCAGTGAATTCTGTCTTATCTATACACAGAGGTGATAACATTACAGGCGTTTTGGCTTTCAGTTTGTGAGATCCGTTCAGGGCTCTCATGAGCGGTCCAAAACGGATCAGTTTGCATTCTGAATGGAAAAGGATCTGCTCAGAATGTATCCGTTTGCCTCCGTTCCGTCTCCATTCCGCTTTGGAGATGGACACCAAAACACTGGTTGCAGCGTTTTGGTGTCCGTCTGACGAAACGGAGCCAAACTGATCCGTCCTGGCACACAGTGTAAGTCAATGGGGACGGATCCGTTTTCACAGACACAATCGAAAACAGATTCGTCCTCCATTGACTTTCAATGGTGTTGTTAATGGTTTCAAGCTTAAATCTTTGAGTTGGAGTGTTTAAGATGGCTACGGACATTATTGCTCATGTCTATTTAGGCCATTATTTTTTGATATGTATTTTTATTAAATTGTGTGCATTTATTGGTGGTACAGAGCTGGTCATTTGTTAGCTTATCAATTAGAAAAAGCAAAGTGGTTTAGCGGACCAGGCTATATCACGGTGAGCACTGTTATAACGGTGTTATTTTCTTGTGTGTGAATATTTAGTTATAAATAAGAAATGTTAATAAAGCTTTACCATTGTATAAGTTAGTTCTTTAATGCATTTTTTTTGGGGGGGGGGGGGGGGGGGGGGTTGTCTGGGTTCAGAGCTGAACCCGGACATACCCATATTTCACCCAGACAGTCCACCTGATTTTAGCATTGGAGCATCTCATGCTCTGATGCGCTCCCTTGCCCTCCGCTTGATCGTGCAGGGCAATGGCTCTTTTGTTTACAAAGCACACTGCCGGGCGGAGGTTCAGTGACGTCACCGGCTCCGATGGGCATGCTTTAGTGCTGCCCTAGCAGTTTTACTGGCTAGGGCAGCGCTAAAGCCCGCCCATCAGTGCTGCTCCGATGCTCAAGTCAGGGGGGCTGCCTGGGTGAAAATGGGGGTATGTACGGGTTCAGCTCTGAACCCGGACAACTCCTTTAAATATCAGATAAACAGGATCAAACATCTTGCAGATCAGCTGTTCAGGAGTAGCTGAGAGGCCAGAACTACACAGGTCCACCCATAGTGGACAGGACTGGTCACAGCAGTGCTGTTCCCAACAGATGGTGCTGTGTAGCTATGCTGTCAGTCAGCCCCACACAGCGGATCAGCAGGGATGTGTGGAGTTGTACCCACACCAAGGCGGTCTATTCTGAGGATGGGCCATCGAAATATCAAATACTGAACCACTCTTAAAAACTTAGAGGGGTTAACCTATGAGTAATATAAAAAATGAGAAGACATCATATATAGTACATGAGCATCTCATTCTGAGGGCTCATGCACACGACCATATGTATTTTGCGGTCCCCCAATAAATACGGATGACATCCGCGTGCATTCCATAATTTGCAGAAAAAGAACAGTTGGCCCCTAATAGAACAGTCCTATCCTTGTCAGTAAGGCGGACAATTATAGGACATGTTCTACGGAAATGGAATGCACACGGAGCAACTTCCATTTCATTTTGCCGACCTATTGAAATGAATGGTTCCGAAAAAGAAGAAGAAAAAAAAAAGTCTGGACACGTAAAGAAGATAGGTTTGTATGCATGAGCCCTAATAATGTGAGAAGCAGCCCTGTACCTCACATGGATCCTTCCAATTCTTCGCTCTCTGTCAGACTGGCAGCTTAGGGGCGATTGCTTTCTGCTGCAGCGCTTTCCCTGTAACCGCCACAGCTTCTAAAAAAAATTCTGGCTGGTGGCAGTTGAAGGATGGAACTGCGCATGTGTGACATGAACATACTACACATATTGTACACCAGGAGGCAATGTTTCAGGCTGAAATAAAATGACATTTAATGTTGGGATAACCCCTTTAAGGACCAGGTTTATTTCCATAACTACCACAGTAATTTTTCAGTTTTTGCCTGTTCGCCATTTTATTGAATTATTATTTAAAAATGTGTTTATTGTCCTGCTTGATTTTATTTACTTTTATCAATGTTTATATAGCTCTTTTAAAGGGGTTGTCCAGCGTTTTTAATTCATGGTCCATCCTTAGAATAGGCCATTACTAGTTGATTTGAGGGAAAGATTGGCATCAGCCCGCCCCAAAAAAAAAAAATCAGCTGTTCTGTGTAGCTCGGTCGCTGAAAGCCAGCACCTGTGCTACAGAGGGCCGCCAACATTGTAGGGGACAGTGCTGGTCACTGCAGCACTGCTCCCATTGACTTCACCAGTAGCAGCTCTGCAGTGATGAGCGCTGTCCACTACAATGATGACAGCGCAGTGTAGTTCTGGCATCAGAGCTACACAGAACAGCTGATTGGCAGAATAACATCCACACTCTTATGGCAGAGCTAGTGGGCCCACAATCATGTACATGTGTTACCATACTGCTCCATCCAATGTTACTAATGCATGTGAAGATGTTGGATGGCGTTAATGAGAACCTCATGTTGCAGAGATCATGAAAATGGTGGAACTGAAAATTATAAAGTGTTTGAACTTCATTATACAATGATTAAGCTTTATTCCATAAAACCAATCAACCACTTTAGGCTTCTTTCACACGATCGATACGAATTGTGTCAGGGTGCGTTCAGTGAAACTCGCACCATTTTGCAAGCAAGTTCAGTCAGTTTTGTCTGCAATTGCGTTCAGTTTATCCGTTTTTTTCCGCATGGGTTCAATCTGTTTAGATGCACGCATGAAAAAAACCTGAAGATTTACAAAGATCTAGCAACCATCAGTGAAAAAGCATCTGGATGCAATGCGTTTTTCACTGAAGCCCCATTCACTTCTATGCGGCCAGGGTTGTGTGAAAAACGCAGAATATAGAAGATGCTGCGATTTTCATGCAATGCAGAACCGATGCGTGAAAAACATCGCTCATGTACACAGACCCATTGAAATGACTGGGTCAGGATTCAGTGCGGGTGCTATGCGTTCACGTCACACATTGTACCCACGCAGAAAACTCGCTCATGTGAAAGAGGCCTTACAATAAAACTCTCTGGCAGACAATTATAGTTGAGGGGAAAGTAGAAATAGTAGTATGTTTAATTAAAAAATAAATGTGATCCTGAGGGTCATTTATAGACGTCCACTCTCCTGCCATGTTGTCTATAAATGATCCGCCCCATACCAACACAGGCACGGAGAGCCAGCAGCTCTTAAAGGCTTATACCAGTCAGGCTATGTTCACACAGCAGTATTCAGGTTTGTATTTTACGTCAGCAATTGTAAGGCAAAAAAAGATAAAAAATAAAAAAGGAACCTACAGAGAGAAAGTAAAATTTTTATTATTTTTTTTTGGCCCACTGCTTACAAAATACTGATACAGACTTGAATACTGCTATGAGAATGAGGAAAGCGGCAATAAAGCTGCTTTGGGTGCATACCACTGAACCAAACCAAGATCACTGTGTTCAGATGACCTGTTAGACATGTGGTCCTCCAAGATGGCACTGCATTTCAGCTGTCTGACACCAGCCATATGGTGTCTACCGCAATGAGATTAGGAACTATGGCTGGCCATGCACATTGGATAGCGGTCTCTCCTGGCCTATCCTTACAAATGCTCGTTTGGTTTAGCGCGTATATGTCCTGAACAATGAGAACGCTGCTGACAGGCACCGGCTTATCTCCAGAGAACAAAAAAAATCAGGCAGCGTAATCCAACTGCCTGACAATCAGCCGACAGATGAGACCCCCCATATACATTAGACAGGCTGCCAGACCTGCCAAAATTGCTGCGTTCAGCATCCATTTATCTAATGTGTATGACCAGCTTAAAAGAGAGAGAGATAAAATAAAAACTTACTCTCGAGCCAGTCCTATGCAGTGGCTGGAAATTTCGGCTATTTATTCCATTAGTAAGCTGTAATAAATCAATGTAAGATCGTTGGTTTCGTATTGCTGAAAGCTTTCATGTACGGGAGACGGAGAATGGCGAGGTGTGGTTTAATAAAACAATAAGAAAACGTCTTTGTCACAGAACTTCTCTTTTTTCCAAACAGCAATTAAATCATTCACACAAAAAAAAAAATTGCAAATCTGGTAAGTAATCACCCCCTGTATGCCAAAGGTAACTACTTCACCCCTCAACTGCAGCTGGGAGTCACACAGATTTCCAATTGATATTTACAACAGATAAATCCTGCAACTGCCGCTGAGGGGTTTATTGGAAAGTCCGATAGGATGTACTGAATCACAGGCATTTCCTCAGCAAGGCAGCCTCCATTCATTCCATCAGAAGAAAGAAGTATTTCACTGATCCTTTCCTGGATTTCAATCTAGCTGTAGACGGATATGTACATTGTGATCACTGCAGTCAGCATGGAGAAGGGTGCACTCTGTATACTGTGACATTGTAATAGTGATGTGCTGCCATACTGCCAAGGCTGGAGAAGACGTGGGAACACTGAACATGGAGGAGTAAATCAAAGTGGGCACCTCCTATGCTCTCTTGTATAAAGCCCCGACCTGGATAACCGCTTTTTTAGTAATGAAACATACAAAGGAAGGGAAAAGACGAGTCACTTAAACTAGACAGAAATATGTTAACCTACATTTGCATTAGAATTGTTGTCTGTATTTTGTACCATGGAGTAACTGAAGATGTACCCACCACTAAGCTGCACAACCAGCTTATATCCCACAGAAACCATAATGCTATGACATGATGGGCAAAATAACAATGGAAAAGAAAATAATAATATATCGGAATGCCCACTCCTCCTACCAAACCTAGTGACCCACAACAGCTTACTCCACATTGAGCAGTCTTCACGGTACCTGTGTTGTATCGCCACCCTGAGCTAGTAGTTCAGTGTCTTAGACATTATTTTTTTTATATAACAAACTCTGTACAAAGGAGCTGGGGACTGTTTGTGGATAAAGCAAAGGGGCAGATGTTTCCCCTTAAATCTGCTGTGGTCTGATTTGTAAAACTGTATTAAGTAGGATACAGTTGCACATTTCATAGAAGGGCCAACCATTCTAGCTCGCTTTCTACAAGACTTATTCTTTTTAGCAGTCTATTAGATAATCTGAGTCCCAAACCCAATCTTTAAAAAAAACAAAAAAACATTATAAATCTATTTCAAATAAAATAACCCTCAAAACCACCAATGAAAGGAGCAGTAGTTTATCGCAGAGCACCCTGCCCGCTTCCATTTATATCACCGCTGAGCCCTTTCCAGGGCATGCCAGCACAGAGCCAAAATGGAAATCCTGGCATCCTCTTGGTTAAAAGAGCTGGTCAGGCTGGGGAGGGGTGCCTGGTAAGTGTCTCATTTTGTCTCTCTAATCCCTTACAGAGCAATAAGCTCTGTTAAAGTTTAAGTTCGTTGGCAATTTTGGAAGCAATGTTCTTAAATGCCATGGAGGTGCCTGAAATTCTCTTGAAACGCACACCATTCAGGGAGAGCCGTGGAAGCTTGCACACCTCCATCTCCCACTGTACATAGCTGTCATGACCCGGGGAGCCATGGACACAAAGCAGCATGTACTTCTCTTGTGACTCATGTTGGCAGTTATTGGCATCCAGCACTTTGCAGATTTCACTCATCATCTCATTAGGCTCCATTGAGCTGGTGGTTTTCATGCTCCATGTGAAGCGCAATGAGCGTGGCTTGGAGTCCCTCAGGTCATCTTTTTCTGGAACAGTCAAATGAGGTCTGGAGAAACAGACAAGATACAAATCATATATACCATCATATATAAAAAGTATATAAAGATGTTGCTTTACCAAACTGGAGTTGCAAACCTATAGTTGAAGAAAGAAAATTTGAAGATTAACGGGAGGACATACAGAACATTTACATGGCGACTTCCTTTTCATCTTTTCAACTGCAGATCCGCAATTTTCAGGCTCTTCTTCTGTCATCCAAGAGTGCCGCACAGCACACTGTGTATTCATAGCCCAACATACTTGCCCAATCCTGCTCTTGAAATGGCCAAACTTAATGCTGTATAACACTGGCCAATAATCGCCAACGGTGGCAGATCACACTGTCTAATGACTATCTGCCGCCGGCAAACCGCTAGACAACATGGGGACAAGCGATGGCATAGCATTCATAGCCTCCTGTGATAGCAGCAGTCTCCTCCGCTAGCTAGCAAGCGATTCCCTCCCGACAATTGCTTGCTGATCTGCCTGTCTAATCCAAGCTTTAGGGCAGCAGGAATTGCCTTGTGCCACCAAATGCACAGTATGGATCAGGCAGTCTTGGATGGCAGAATAGGAGCACGAGGATTGGCGGATCTGCAGCTAAACAATGAAAAGGAAGGCACCAGGTAAGTGTTCTGTCTGTACCCCAGCTAAAGCAAATTTGTTTTCTTAAAGGGGTTATCCCATCTTAGACAATGGGGGCATATCGCTAGGATATGCCCCCATTGTCTGATAGGTGCAGGTCCCACCTCTGGGACCCGCACCTACAACAAGAACGGACCCGGGGAGAGTTGTGGCTGGAGGACCCCGGGTTTCCAAGGGTCCGTCCACCACCAGGCACAGCTCCCCGCCTCTCCCATTAAAGTGAATGGGAGCGCACCGCGCATGCACGGCCAACGCTCCCATTCATTTCTATGGGGCCAACGGAAATAGCCGGGCACCGAGCCAGCACTATTTTCGGCGGCTCCATAGAAATGAACGGAGGGCGGCTGCGCATGCGCTGTGCGCCCTCCTCCACTTTCTCTGCTCCGTTCTCCTTGTAGGTGCGGGTCCCAGCGGTGGGACCCGCACCTATCAGACAATGGGGGCATATCCTAGTGATATGCCCCCATTGTCTAAGATGGTATAACCCCTTTAAACTGGAGGGTTGCTTTAACTTATTTAAAGGGGTTATCCAATATTATACATACCCCCCTCCCAATGCCCGAGCCCCTCCTATAGACGATACTTACCCGGCCCCCGAAGTTCTCCCTGTCGCATGGATGAAAACATCTGCCAACGGGGGGAGCAGCCAATAGCAGGCCACGATGGTGACCAGCCTCCCTACATCACTCTCGATCAAAACATATGGCGACAGGGAGATGCAGTGGCTGCCATACAGGAATCCAGAGGGACGCAGGTGCCGCAGACCATGTAAGTATCGTCTATAGGAGGTGCCCGGGCTTTGTTGGGGGGGGGGGGGGGGTATTTCTACTATTGAATAATCCCTTTAAAAGAACTTCAGTAAGCAGCTACCCTCCGCATAGTTTACAGAATTAAAAATGTATGCCCTTTCAAAGTGTGAAGATGTCTGCACCTAAATCTGTGCGAGATCCGCCAACAATCTACATCCTATACATGTGGATGGGATTTCCGCTACTCCGTTCACATACAACCGCAAATTTCTTTTGGTGTGTGGTGAAAAAAAACATGCCATTAAAGTAAATAGCATGTCATTAATTTCAGATAAGAAAAAAAACTAAGTTTAGCCCCACTGAATGCTAATGGGTAAATCCTAGAGCGAGTCTGCAGCACACCACAGCTAATGCGTGGCAGGTGAAGGTAAAGCCTGGGATTTGTTGCAGAAATACACATTCGATTTTACCCGGACGTATGATCATACAGATATAAAACTTTTGCTGACGGCCCTTTGATATCGGTAAGTTGTGCCTGTTTTATCTGCTGTGGTTCTGGATGAAAAACTAAGCATCACACTGCCCTTAAATCAGTGAGCATCCATTTGATGCTAATACTAGGCAGGATATAGATGTCACTACTTTTAGGGTATGTTCAAAAGTGGCATCTCTACCGCAGGTAAAAGTGTAAATTACAAGTGTAAAGTAAAAATTTATATAAAAAATAATTATAATAATACACTCCAATTTCTTTTCTTTCATATGCCTTACTCGGACATGTTTATGCTTAAAGTTCCAATAACAAAAATAAAAAATACCAAAGCACAATGTTACTGAGCAAGTGCCACTCACTTTATCTGTTAGATGGAGATATTAAAAAGAAAAAGCCACATACAAACAATTACTGGGTCTCATGTATCAAAGAAGGGTTGTTAGGGTTGGCAGCTTACACCAGTAACTGCACATGTCCAGCTCCAGTCCTGGAACACCAATGCATTATGAGAGTTACAGGACTGATGAGAGCTGAATTCTGATGTGCAATGTGTACCAAAATTACAGTAGAGGATGTGACTTTTCTTAAAAGGATAGCCCAAGATTTTTTTCTTTAAATAGCATGGACACACATATCAAATCTTAGCAGGAATATTTGTTATGCTGAATGAAAACAGCAGTGATGCCCATAAGTACCGCAGATGACCACTGTGGGCAATAAATGGCCCAGCAGTCACATCGCTGCAGCAGAAGGAAGGGGGCTTGGGTGCCAAGTATACATTATAATTTTTGTATTATTAAATCCATGTCCCTGCCATTTCCCCCTTTTAACACCAATGATTTGCAGCAGGAAAGAAAAAAAAGAAAAAAACATTTTTAAGCATTCTGCAGAAACTAAAACCGGACGTGGAACCTTTCACGTGGAAAGCCCACAGATTTAACCAATTGTACTGTATGAGTGAAATCAATAGCAGGAAGTGTGTTCATTCAGTTTGAAGGTGCAGATTCTCTATGTGGTGTATTGACCAGGCCTTAAAAAGCTTTTCATAAATCACTGCTGATCCACTGAAATGTGCTGTTCTGCGCGGTAAATACTCATGAGCTGTAGAAGACAACATAGTGCAGCTCTTCAATACATCAGGATCAAAATTATTTAGGATCAGATTCCAGAGGGAAAGAAGAAGAGCGAGCCCACAGAGAGTAAGTGGTTCAGGGAGTGAACAAGGAAACAAAAAGGTAAGGGAGCAAGAGTTAAAAGTATACTGCAAGCTCAGCAGGAAGACGAGGTGGAAACAGGAGAGTAATGGCAAATAAAAAATGACATGAGATAGGAAATGATTAGGAATGTGAAGAATGCTACCAAGACAATGTCATGGATCTCTCACCTGGTGCTCTCCACTCGATCTTTCCCTTCTGGTTCATTTGGGTTCCTCAAAAGAGAGAGGTAAAAAAACAGGCTGTTCAATGTGTGCACTCTGAACTCCACTGTGCATGGCTCGTCTACAGCTTATGCTTTCTTATATCCTTATTGTAATACAATTTAACAAGCATTTTACTTTTTTCCCCAAAGATGAACCATCCAACTATGTAATAAAAACTGCTTTTAAGGGAAGAGATCTTCCAGAAATTCTCATTTCAGAAAACTTTTTTTTTTTTTTTTTAAGATTTGGCATTGACATGATAAGCGATATGATTTTTATTTCGTAATTAGAAGTGTTGTCAAAAGCAGATATGCATAGTAGGATATTTAGCAAAAACTCCCACAAAACCAACTACATTTTCCGTTCGGATACTTGCGCTTTTCTTGGGCGTAGTAAGGTAAATGTAGCATTGATCAGCAATGAATGAAAAACTTTTGAGAATAACAGTACGTACAAAATATAATATATATGTAATGTCTACATAGAATATTGTTAAATACTACTATGCTTTAAAATGTACCTCCAAGGATACTCTTCTGCCCAATTTGCCATGGAGAGACGGAGTACATGCAGAACACTCACCAATGCTGTAACGTTGCGTCTCTCCGCGCCTGGCGTCAGATGGAGCGGTTCAATATCTCCGGAGGTACACTTTTAATCTATGTCTGCTCCCATGCATGAGATTTGGAGCTCTGCACCAAAAAAAAATAGCGCTCCAACCACAATATATACCGTACAAGCGCTGTGTTCTGTTTACCTGCTCGACATTGCAGCCACGGGCAGGTGTGGTTACAGCTCAGCTGTTCCATTTATTTCAATGGAACTGCTCCCTCCCGTTCACTGTATTACATCTATACTGCAATGTCGACAGCGAGCAGGGATTCAGTGAAGAGAAGGCAGCGCTCGTACAAGCGAGGATTTCTATTCAAGCAGCGATCCTGAGGATAGGTCATCAATATAGCAAAAAGAGGAGAAACCCTTTAAAATGTCCCCCCACCTGTATGACCTTATGGGGGGCACAAAGTAAAAAATAAAGATAAAAATGCTAATAAAATAATCAAAAATTAAAACTAGAACGCCACTATAGTCTACACAGCTACCTCCTCCCTGTGTAAGCAATCCCAGTAAAAAAAAAAAAGCCATAACTGAAATAGGACACAATTCTAAAAAGTTTTTTAAATGTACTTTGTGCTATAAGAAAATAGAAAAACTTACTCTTTCCCCAATAATTATTTAAATAACCAAACCAAAAAAAATATGGCTTTCGAGGAAGTGAAAAAACACAAGTGTGTCTGGTCATGAGTGGGAGGAAAGGCCTGGTCTTGATATGCAGTACAATCTGCAGGCAGCAGGTTATAGAGCAGGAGGAGCTGAGCAGATTGAGTTATAGTTTTGTGAAAAACGATTCTGTAAAACTTTTAATTTATACATTTACCGTATATCTCTGCCTTTTCAGATTTAAGATCCGCGGGGGGAGGTGTTATCAGTGACTGACAGCGTTCTCTGTGTAAGTGTGTATACAGGGATAGTTATCAGGTAAAGAGCACAGGGGTGGTCATAAATTACAAGTTTTACTTAGTCTTTTCCCATAAACCTATATATCAATCTGGTATATACCAATCTGCTCAGCTCCTCCGGCTGTAGAACATGCTGACTGCAGATTGCACTGCATCTTGTGGTGACAAGTTCCCTTTAAGGCAATGATCACAGTGATTGACAGCTTTCCCTGATTGAACTCAAACTGCATGGGAAGGAAAAGGAGAACTCACAGGCGCACTCTAAATGCAGTATTCTTCTGTAAAAAGGTCTGCACTGTCACACTCAAAGTACCCAAAACTATACAGAGCCGAGCTCTGCGCTAACATGAAGACTCAAGTGCTCATGCACAGCAGTCCTGACAATGTATTTCAGCACAGCTTTAAAGGGGTTGTCTCACTTCAGCAAGTGGCATTTATCATGAAGAGAAAGTTAATACAAGCCACTTACTAAATGTATTGTTATTACCCATATTGCTTCCTTTGCTGGCTGGATTCATTTTTCTATCACATTATACACTGCTTGTTTCCATGGTTACAGACCACCCTGCAATCCATTAGCGGTGGTCTTGCTTGCACAATATAGGAAAAAGCACTAGCCTATGTGAGCTTCCACTGTTCTGACCACCAGAGGCTGACACTTTACAGTAGTGTGCAAGCACAACCACCACTGATGGATTGCAGGGTGGTCTGTAACCATGGAAACGAGCAATGTATAATGTGATGTTAAAATGAATCCAGCCAGCAAAGGAAGCAATATGAGTAGTAACAATACATTACTAAGTGGCTTGTATTAACTATCTCTACATGAGACAATGCCTTTAAATGCTATGGAAAATGTAAAAAACTGGACTCTTGGGGACTTGCGTATTAGCAATCAGAGGAAACAAAATGACCGCGGTCCCATTAGTTCACACAAAACCTGTCCTGATCACACATGAGGACCAGTTACTTTACAACACTGAGGTAAAGAGCTGCCTCCTCCTCTCTACTTGTCAGGGATTATGGTCCTGAATACAGATAAGAACTTTAGCTGAATCTCTGGGGAATTTAGTTCATGAGGAGACATGAAGTACAGAGAGGACAGACAGGACGGACTGTGGTAATGGAGAATGTATACAAGTGCTGCTGCTCATTAGCCACACCTCGCCTCCTCTCATGTCTCCTCATCATCTCCATTCCCACAGAGATTCACCTGCATTCAGGATCAGAGCAGAGAGGATGAGGCAGCACTATGGCTCATTGTGGTGAAGTAACTTGTCCTACTATTTATTATAAAATAATATTTAAGTATTTTCATTTTTTTAATTCCTGGAGAACCCCTTTAAAGGGCTTCTGTCACCCCACTAAAGTGATTTTTTTTTTTTGGGCTAGTGAAATTAGTTATATTGCGATATATCACAATATAATTGTGTTACTTACTTTGATCCAGCAGTTTCTTCAAAAAACGAAGTTTTATCATATGTAAATTCGGTCTCTAACAGCAAGTAGGGCGGCTACTTGCTGCTAGCTGCTGCAGAAATCCGCCCCCTCGCCGTGTTGATTGACAGGGCCAGCCGGGATCTCCTCCTCCGGCCAGCCCTGTTGGCATTTCAAAAATCGCGCGCCTCTGTTGATTCGGCGCAGGCGCTCTGAGATGAGGAGGCTCGTCTCCTCAGCACTCCCTCAGTGCGCCTGCGCCGATGACATCACCGAAATAGAAGATGTCATCGGCGCAGGCGCACTGAGGGAGTGCTGAGGAGACGAGCCTCCTCATCTCAGAGCGCCTGCGCCGAATCAACAGAGGCGCGCGATTTTTGAAATGCCAACAGGGCTGGCCGGAGGAGGAGATCCCGGCTGGCCCTGTCAATCAACACGGCGAGGGGGCGGATTTCTGCAGCAGCTAGCAGCAAGTAGCCGCCCTACTTGCTGTTAGAGACCGAATTTACATATGATAAAACTTCGTTTTTTGAAGAAACTGCTGGATCAAAGTAAGTAACACAATTATATTGTGATATATCGCAATATAACTAATTTCACCAGCCCAAAAAAAAAAAAACCACTTTAGTGGGGTGACAGAAGCCCTTTAAGTTACACTAAAATTGAAAAAAGTCAGTTAAAAACCATTTGTGCATCCATGCTGCATGTCCGTTTCTCACACTGTTAAAAATGGCCAAGAAAAACTGATGAATTTCATTGGCTTTTTTTTATAAAGTTCCCAACCCCTGCAGAGCCCTCGGTACACATAATGTTGCCCATAATGGCGCCCAGCAATAATGGCCCCATCTGTAATAATGGGCCCCATAGTGGCCCCATCTGTAATAATGGCCCATAGTGGCCCCCATCTGTAATAATGTCCCCCATAGTGGCCGTCATCTATAATAATCCTGCCCATTTGTAATAATAGCCCTCATAGTGGCCGCCAGTAATATTTCATTTTAGCAACTAACAAAAAAAAAAAAAAGTATTTGGATGCGCAATTGCTTGATGACATCACCGCATGCCCCCAGCATGCGCATGTCCTGAGCGCAGGTCTTTCAGCAGGTCCTTTTGAATAAAGGGAGGAGTGACTGCCTCTGCAGGTGGATGAGCCGAGTATTTTTTTATATTTTTTTTTTAACTCCCTAGAAGGCCACATTGTCCTAGTGTACCTGTTTTTAACGGCTCTAAGAAGTAGGGTTGCACCGGGTATTGCACAGTATAGTATCAGCTTTCCGCGTGCGCCATGTTCTCTTCACTAGCACAGTGGAGAAGGAGGGAGTCCCTCCCTACTGACGCAGCTGCCGCTGCCACCAGTGGGGAGATAGCAGGGAGGAGGAGGGGAGGAGCTGTGGCCAATGCACAACCAATGAATGTAAAACACATGAATTCAAGTATAGGAGGCCGAAGGTGCCGGTACCGGGATCACATACCCGGCACCCAGCCTCAAAAACGGGTCATGTGATCCGCCGAACCGCGGCAATTAACCCCTCAGGTGCCACACCTGAGGGGTTAATTGCCACGGTTCGGTGGATCACATGCCCAGTTATTGAGGCTGGGTGCCGGGTATGTGATACCGCTGCCGGCACCTGCGGCCTCCTATGCTTGAATTAATGTATTAATTACATTGATTTGTGGTGCCGATTCGTTGCTATGCGAGGTGGAAGCAGGCGGTCAGGGTCCTGAACCAGCAGTAACTTTTACTTCAACTTTAAATCAGTGCATCTTTATTAACTTACAATGAAGCTCCGGTAACAGGAGCTTCATTACTCACGTGATGCACCTGCTCCGCCTGCTTCATTCATAAAGTGGGCGGAGCAGGTGTGTCATGTGAGTGAGTGACGTTACTCCACCGCCCGCTCTGCCTGTTACTGGAGCTTCATTATATTTGTAAGGTAATACAGATCATAGAGCTAATTTAAAGTTCAAGTAAAAGTTACTGCCAGTTAAGGAATAGTCTGAATACTGATGTGGCCAGTGTATTGGGAGATCTGTGCCATCCATAGATCCCGATCCGCCTAACAGCGTGTCATCCACAGATCCGCCTAACAGCGTGTCATCCACAGATCCGCCTAACAGCGTGTCATCCACAGATCCGCCTAACAGCGTGTCATCCACAGATCCGCCTAACAGCGTGTCATCCACAGATCCGCCTAACAGCGTGTCATCCACAGATCCGCCTAACAGCGTGTCATCCACAGATCCGCCTAACAGCGTGTCATCCACAGATCCGCCTAACAGCGTGTCATCCACAGATCCGCCTAACAGCGTGTCATCCACAGATCCCCCATAACTTGTCTTTTTTTACATTGTAATGCAAAATTATGTAACTCCTAAATTTGTTTTATTATGGTCTTTGAAAATAAATTTAAGTAAATTCATATAAACCCCTTTTTTTTTTTCATTTTGGTGTTTTTCCCTGATTAATCAATGAAATTATTGACAACTAATCGATTATTCAAATAATTGTTAGCTGCAGCCCTAGACCAGAGTCCAACAAAGAAAAAAACTGAAATGAGGAGATAACACCAACTAATTAGTGCTATTCTAATATCTGTGAATTATTTCAGTCTCTGCAAAATCTAAAAACTAATATGCAGTGACTGTAATGTACCACAGCATATTAACATATAAAAAAAAAATATATTATACCCAACATCAAAAGTGTTGCTCACGACAACTCAAAAGTATGATTCATAAAGGCGCCCAATGTATGCAGAAGGTGAGGAGGAAGCTGGTGGGTGGTATAAACTGCATCTGACTGCTTATTATGCATCGGCTATGAGGAGGTAGGCTGGGGGAAATCTGCAGCAACTCATCTCTTCACTAATGCTTGGATTAAAGGAACACAACCTAGAAATGGATGTCAAAAGGTAAACCAGGACTAGAGATGCCCTTGGGGGTTGCAGATAAAGGAGTCCTGCTGATCTGTTTCACTTTCAGACTGGAGACGGATTGAGGAAAGGGAGGAGCCAAGGAGGCGGGGCATAATGATCTTGTCCTACTGCAGACAGGACACAGTATGGAGGTGCCTGCTCCAGGCCTCCAGCCACTTACAGTTTTATAGTTTGCCACAAGATTGGGCCCCTCTTCAGATGACCTCCTGAGACTTTCTCAGTTTTAACTATACTATGACAGAAAACAGGATCAAAGGAAAAGAGAAGATGAAAGGAGAAAGTGCTCCTAGATAAGGTAAAGTACCGTATTTTTTTCCCTATAAGACGCACCTAGGTTTTAGGAAACTATTAAACCGCATAAATATACAGGAAAAATGAACTTTCACGCAATAAACCATAAGTGTCTCTCTCCAACAGCCCCCAAATTTGGGAGGTATGCAATGGCCATATAGCCTAAGCGCAGCTTAGCACCAATGAAGTGATTGGGACTGAGGTGTGATACCAAGCACTGCCGCTATACAATGTCTGGTGTGTGCTTGGCGAGATGAGAGAAAGCAGCAGCACTACTGCGAGCGCTGCTGCCTTTTCAAACAGCCGATTGGCGAAGGTTCAGGGGGTCCAACCCCCACAGATCTGATACTGATGACCAATCTAGAGAATAGGTCATCAGTAGAGATGAGCGAATTTCCGCTTATGAAATTCGCTCACACTTCGGTTGTTGGTAAAAGGTGAATTGCGTTATGAATTCTTTTACCACGGACCATAACGCAATTCTATGACGGAATGCCTTTAGAGGCATTTCGTTATTCATTCAGTCATAATAGAAGACTATGGGCTGCAAAATGGATCAGTCCGTTTCTGTTATGCAGGGGAGGACTACATAACACAATTCACCTTTTACCAACAAACGAAGTGTGAACGAATTTCATAAGCGGAAATTCGTATAGGTGGGGATGCGAATCACAAAACGAATTGAGACTCAGATTTCTACACGTTTTCATAAGCATTAATCTTTTTTTACTTTTAAAAAGGGTTTAGACTAATTCTTAAAACGGTCCACTGTTCCTGCTGTGACCACGTCCTGAGGAAGTCCATTCCACAGTTCTTACAGTAAAGAAGCTTTGACGCTTCCGAAGACTGAACCTTTTCTTCTCTAGTTGGAGGCAGTGCCCCCTTGTCTTTTGAGGGCATTTTACATGGAACAGCTTTTCACCTTATTTTTTGTATGGCCCATTTATATATTTGTATAGGGTACTCATGTCCCCCCTTAGACGTTTCTTCTCAAGACTAAATAAATTCTTTTAATCTTTCTTTATAACCAAGACCCTCCATGCCCCTTATCAGTTTAGTCGCTCTCCTCTGTACTCTCTCCAGCTGCAGAGCATCCTTTCTATGGACTGGTGCCCAGAACTGAACTGCATATTCCAGATGAGGCCGCAGCAATGCTTTGTAAAGTGGTAATATTACATCCCTGCCCCGCAAGTCCATGCCTCGTTTAATGCATGACAGTGTCCTGGTGGCCTTAGAAGCAGCCGATTGACATTGTGCGCTGTAATTTAATCTACCATCAGCAAGGACACCCAAATCCTTCTCTACAAGTGACTCTCCCAGTGTTACTTCCCCTAGGACATATGAAGCACGGAGATTATTACTACCAAGATGCATAACTTTACATTTGTCCACATTGAACCTTGTTTGTCAAGTTGATGCCCAATCACTCAGTGTTCAAGTCAGCTTGTAGTATATGGACATCTTGCATAGACTGCACAGTACTACATAGCTTAGTGTCATCTGCAAAAATAGAAATGGTTAATTATTAATCCCCTCCTCAATATCATTAATAAATAAATAATAAAGGGCTCAGCACTGAACCTTGGGGTCACCACTTATAACCCGGGACCATTCTGAATAGGAATCATTGACCACAACTCTCTGGACACAGTCCTTCAGCCAGTTTTCAATCTTTTTTAAATATGGGCACCACGTTTGCCATGCGCTGTACCAGTCCCTAGAGAATCCTTAAAAATTATAAACAGGGGCACAGCACAGAACCCCAGTTCAGGACCTGCATTAGGCCAGTGTAGAGAGCAGCTGCTAAGAGCATCTCTCTCTCGGAGGACCCAACATGAAATATTAAATTTGAACATTCAGAACTGAAACACTTCATTCTCAATGAAGATGTTCACACATGCAAACTACTATGTTTTCAAAAATACGGCATATTCAGGACTGCTAATCAATGTCAGTAAGGAAGTCAGAGTTTGAAAAACCGTACATTACCACTTTATATTCTTATGCAAAAAATACTGTTATTCGGTTCCTCCAACTCAAGATCAAACCTCAAAACTTTCAGACAACTTCTACCTCTAAACTGAAAGAGCATTCCATACACATCACATTGGTGTCTACAGCACCGCCGTCAATATGACTTGAGGACTATACTTATTCTTTCTTTTTGCAACACCGACAAAAAAATATAAATAAAAAATAAAATCAGACAACCCCTGTAAACTGCCTAAAATAACAAATATATGCTCACCGTTTTTTTTCCCTCTGCTACTTCCTGCGATGCTCTCCGATCCTCACCACTGTTCTTTGTTCTGGCTGCAGCGGTGACGTTCTGTGCATACAAAGTCACCTCAGCAGAGATGTCTCATCACTGCTGCAGCCAAGAAGATTAGATCAGCAGTGGGACGGGAGCACAGCTCTCAAACAGGGAGCAAAACAGCAGATGAGTATTCATTCATTTGCTCTTTTAAGCCACTTACAGGGGTTGCCCGACTTTTTATAACTCAGACAACCTCTTTAAAAAAAATAAAAACCCATACAAGTCTACCCGAATTAATCCTTCTAGCACCATCTAGTATATAATATAAATCTCCCACATACTAACATGGTTCAGAACTGCATTTACAATAAACCCAGGAATGGATCTTCTCAGAGACCTTGAAGATAAATCTCTAAACCCATTTTTAGAAAATAATAACAAATCAGTCACAAACAGTGGCTTACTACCGAAACATTTATTCTGAGAAGACTGTACCACTGTACACAGGCTATGCATACTGCTAGAATAAAGAGTCCCTATGGCAGAGTTCTTCAACCAGCAGACCGCAGTTCATACCCATTTTGAAAGCCAGCTGATCAGATTCCAGAGACCTGCCATCACAGATGCTTTGTCATCAGGAGCGAACTACCGTTGGGGAGTGGGCAACACAAGATTCCTGACATTATCCAAGGTAAAGCGTTGTGTGCAGCAGCGCCTTGAAGGAAGGTAGACCCTTGAGATCTGAATTCATTTTAGGAGTCTGGTCTGGGGTTTGAATTCATTTTAGCGGTCCTAAGGTTCGAAGTAGATTTAGCAGTCTTGTCTGAGATCTGACTTAAAGGGGTTGTCCAGGTTCAGAGCTGAACCCGGACATATCTTCATCTTCACCCAGGCAGCCCCACTGACTTGAGCATCAGACCAGTTCATGCTCTGATGCTCTCCTTTGCCCTGCGCTAAATCGCGCAGTGCAAAGGCATTTTTATGAGTTCCAGTGACGTACCGGGGCTCTCCATAGGGCTGCCAGGAAGCCCAGTGACTTCACCGGCACTTATGGGCAGACTTTAGAGCTGCCCTAGCCAATAAAACTGCTAGGGCAGCGCTAAAGACCGCCCATCAGAGCCAGTGACATCACCAAACACACTGCCGTGCCGCCCGGCAGTGTGTTATGATAAACAAGAGCCCTTGCCCTGCGTGATCTAGCGCAGGGCAAGGGAGCACATCGGAGCATGAGATGCTCTGATGCCAACATCAGGTGGGCTGCCTGGGTGAAAATATGGGTATGTCCGGGTTCAGCTCTGAACTCGGACAACCCCTTTAAGTCTTACCTTGGGCCTGAATGAGTTTAGGGATCTGGAGTTTTAATTTTGGGACGTGGTCCTGTCTTTCGGCTAACAAGTAAAATAAGTCCTAACACGTATATTTTTACTAGGTCTGCAAAATGTCAATGAGAAGACAACTCAACTATTGGTGTTCAACTCAACCCATTACCTGACCACAGTTGTGGGTAAGCGGACCTTTAAAGGGGTTTTCCAGTCTTTCGGCACTGATGCTCTATCCTCAGGATAGGTCATCAATATCAGATGGGTTAGGGTTCGACACCCATTAACCCGGCAATCAGCTGATTTCTGAAGTGTCCAGCACCGAAAACAAGACATTGGATTGAGCAGGAAGCAGAAAACTATTCACGGTGTACTGCACTTTCAGCTCCAATTCATGTGGCACACTGTGTGAAGACCCTATCACGAGTTATCATTGTAATAAGGAACATAGGACTATTGTATGTTAAACCTATAAGAAAACATCCTATGGGTGCCTCCATGGGGGTGGGGTGGGAACAAAGGTGCAGGATGGGCACCATATTATAGATCACCAATATGGACAAGTGAATAAAGTCTAAGGCCTCTTTCAGAAAAGCATGTCATTTTTAAAAATCACGCTGTGTGTGAACATGATTCCCCATTATGGAAGCTGTGTCTCTCTGCATGACCTCACTTCTACAGAATTATACTGACTGTATAATTCAGTAGATACTGCTCATGCAGATACACACAGCATTATAAATCAGTATAATGCCATGGTGTCCTGTGAAATAAGACCTGTTCATAACGGGAAATCACGCTCACACGCGGTGCGAGCTTTCCGCACGGGACATTCTTGTCTGAAACTAGCCACTATGCATGTTGTAGGATAAGAACATATCAAGTGTACACTTGTATCCTGCACTGATCAACCTGTTGTGTTCTCCCAAGACTACCATCCCCAGCAGTGAAGGGATGTGATTTCCATAACCTTTATGAATAAGCCGGTACGGTGAAGACAGATAGGGCAGTAGTTAAAGGCAAGAGCTTTTTGTGAAATACATGCAGACAAAAAGCTCATTTTCTCTCACACACTATGAAGCACAAAACTTCACATTTACACTCATAGCAAGGGAAGCTATGACATTATTACTCAAGTCTTAAAATGAAGGAGGCTATGAAAGGAAAGGTTGTTGGTTTTTCCAAGTCCTTCACATATGTATGAATACGAGCATGATTTTTATTGAAGGGGTTTTCACATAAACATGTGTCGCTTACATAGTATAGGGGACGCTTCCATCATGAGAACAGGGGTCGGTCCAGTGAATGAAGCGATGGTCACACATGTGCACTACTGCTCCATTCATACAGTGGACTCAGGACCTCTGTTCTGGTGACTGATGGGGGGCTCAGCAGTCTGACGCACAGTGATCATATATTTATACCTACACTGTGTATGGGGGATAAACGTTTATGGAAAACCCGCTCAACGTCTAGTGAACTATATAAGCAATGCAGCAATACCTGTGAGTGAGGAGGGTGTTCAGAGCTAGACAATTATACATATTCTATAACTTAAAAGGGGTGATCTGATTTCAGAACCATCCCCCCCACGTGCCGGGCCCCTCACAGGTAATGTACTTACCCCGCTCCCTGCACACCAATGAAAACATCCGGTGTCCGGATAACCCCTTTAATGATGGATCTGATTGTATGTACTTCCATCAATTTTTTATATGTAAATGACGTTTGCTACACTCTGCTTTTACACCCGAAAGAAAGAGACTTACTTGTATATAAAACAGAACCTTTTGGCCTGCTACATTACTCTAAGCATACAATTTAGGAACATACTGTAAGTTTCCAAATACAAAAGTTTAACTTATTTCAGAATGGCAAAATTTCCTTTAAGACAGGGGGCTCCAATAAAATTCTCAAGCTTCCTATAAAGACAGACTAGAAATGTCATGTTCACGTGTTATATAAATTACTATGGTTATGCATGGGGGGTACTTGTGTAGAAGTGCAAGTCAATAGCTTGTTCTCTATACCGTACAAAAATAATTGCCCTTGCCTTTATTTTATTACATTATTATCTCTTTTTCTCTAGTACACAAGAAATGCATTGATTTATTCCCACCACACTGAGGACCCTATTTTAGAGTCAGCACATGTTGATTACAACCCCCTCTCAGTCTCTCCGATGCAGAAAGCCGGCCGTGAATAAGCAGATGACTCCTATATTCACGCAGACTGATCTCGCAACTGTCCAGATGGTAGGTAACATGGTATCTGGAGTGCAGGGTAGGGAGCACAAATACCTGGGAGAGTATGTATGAGAAAAGTGTAGGGAGGCGAGAAAAGGCCCACTATATGGTATATCAAAGCTGCAAGGTGTCGAGCACCAAACAAAAAAAATACAATAAAAACTTTGGACACTGCAGAATTAAGACAACCTTGTCCCTCTGGCTTGCTATATACATTATATATGCCTGATACTCTAATCCCAGATATACTTTGGCAAGTCGTCCTACAATAGTAAAATGCAATTTAATAAAATGTATTTACACGTGCCACAAGCTGAGGTGTAGGGAAAAGCTCCGCGGCACAAACATAAGGGCAAAAAACAGTCCTAGCTGCAGTGTGCAAAGCTTCTGTCAGTGGAAAGTGTCTACAATATGGACAGAACGAAAAAGAGTAAGAAGCAAGATGCAGAAACAAACCCAGAAAAGAATGGCTATACCCATAAATGACAGAGAGACATGAGGCCAATCAGGCTGCTACAAGGAGAATGTGACCCGTGCTACACATATTCACAATCTCATGTTCCTTAATGTTCTGAATGTGCCTCAGCTCTCAATGTCTCGTGACAATCACACACACGCTCTGTCCTAGCTGCACAGGACATGACACTTAGAGTGCTCAGTAGACAGACAACAGAGACAGCCGGCAGTATTGGAAGGAACAATAATATAGATTTGGGGAATCCATGCCTACCTTCTTGGAAATCTGAAAGACAGATTTCTAGATAGAGGGATGGGAGGAAAACAGGAAAAAAACAAACAAAAAAAAAACAGATAAGTGAGGGGTAGGAAACTTATGAATTTATGTTTAAACATGATATAATTGAATACTATCCCCTTCACTGCTGGACTGTAGTAAACCACAATAAATCACCAATTTATAGGGGGTCTACATTACGGCTGCCTACTATAGCCTACACAAGTACAGATGTACCTGAATGGTGAACATGGACAAATAGGTGCAGGATTTATTTCAGGACTACCAAACTGTTTAATTTTATGTACACCATAAAGGTAGATGAGACCCATAGTGTAGATCCCCTTAAATTAACTAGCCTAAAAACTATACATTAAAGGGGTTTTTCACATCTGTGGACCTTTTCTGCAGATGTCCCACTGTGGCCAGACACCGGGTGGGAATCATACTTGCCTGATCCCTGCTGCTGGTTTTGTGTAAACCATGTGTCATGTCACTGCTGTGGCCAGTCACTGGCTGCAGCAGCCACGTTAACTGTGTCAAACAAGATGCTGATGCAGGGAGACCTGCAGCACCTGGGGGGGGGGGGGGGGGGTAAGTATTATTTGCATCACTGGTCCAGACATGCTAAGGGCCTGCAAAAAAGGTCCCCGAGATGAAAAAAAAAAACCTTTAAATAAAGAAATATACTTCATTCTGAACATAAAAATGATGCTACACATAATACAGTATTATTGAAATGTCAAGCATTTCAAAGCAAACCCCTTGTGTCCAATTTAGCATCTCACCTGCGTACGAACTTGGATGTGAACTTGCTGAAGATGCTTCCAGTTGCTCCCCGACGACCCTGGCTATTACCAGAAGGAGATGCAGGTGTAACGCCCCCAAATTGTGAATTCTGTTGATCCCGAGCTTGGCGAAGCTGACCGGCATGAAACGTGCTCCTACTGGATACTCCACGTGGGAAGTTGGTCCTCTCTGGAGCTGCACTACTGATGTTGTGAGCAGATGGCGATGCAACAGGGAGTCTCTGAGGGGCTGTGCTGCTAAGTGTGGGAAAATAAAAAAATCTAAACAATTCTCCTAAATACATTAAAGGGGTATTCTGGTCACCATAAATAGAACTTATGTTTTAAACTTATTCATCATCAATAATTACCTAATATAATGTAATTCTCACATATTTACTGTTCAGTAGTTATAAAAGTAGTTTTCCTTTGCTACCCACTGCGTTCCTCATACATTACCATGGCATCCACCTCGACCTGTAGTTCTGAGCCTTTGTTAGGTCGAGCATGCTCAGTGGGTTGCTATCAATTCCCTTGCTAAATGTCTTATGAAACAATGGGAGGGTCAGTGTGCTGGTGATTACTAGTAGCGGGGGTGTGACCGGACTGTATATCAGGCAGCCAAGCAGTAACCAACACTCACAGCAGGAAAGCTAGGGATTGTGGGGGTTGTAGTTATGTGAGGGAAGATCAGGCGCCATGATAGTGTGTTGCAGGCTCACACAGAGGCTAGAAAAATGGGCTGCAAAGTAAATTGAAGCTCGGGTCATATGTATAGGTGTGGGTTCTGGTTGGGTCACAGCTTTCAGCCTTAAACAGGTCGTCTCACTTCAGTCTAGTGGCATTTATGTAGAGGTTATTACAAGGCACTTACTAATATATTGTTATTATCGATATTGCTTCCTTTGCTGGCTGAATTCATTTTAGGGTTGCATCGGGCATCTAAGTATCAATACCCAATCGATCCTTTCAGACCCGGATTGATACGATACGGGGTCTTACCATTTACTGATACTAGACTGCGCAGTCTAATATCAGTTAAAGAACATGGGACGCGCCTCTCTCAGCGCACGCCATGTTCTCTTCACTAGCACAGTAGAGAAGGCGGGAGTCTCTATGGGGAGATTACAGGGAGGAGGAGGGGAGGAGCTGTGACCACTGCACCACCAATGAATGTAAAACACATTAATTCAAGTATAGGCAGCGGATGTCAGCAGCGGTATCAGATACCCGGCTTCAATAACAGGGCATGCGATCCGCGGCGATTAACCCCTCAGGTGCCACACCTGAGGGGGTTAATTGTCACGGTTCGCCAGATCGCATGCCATGTTATTGAGGCAGGGTGCCAGGTATGTGATACCGCTGCCTCCTATACTTTGAGTGTGAGCTATTAAAATACAAAAAAAATATTCCCTATGTGGTGAACACCATAACAGAAAAAAGAAAAATTGAGTATCGCAATACTTTTTTATGGTATTGTCACAAACCCAATTCATTTTTCTATCACATTATACATTGCTCGTTTCCATGTTACAAACCACCCTGCAATCCAGCATCAGTGGCCGTTGGGAGCGCACACAGCCCACCGCTTTTTCCCATAGTGTGCAAGCACGACCACCACTGATGGTCTGTAACCATGGAAACGAGCATTGTATAATGTGATGGGAAAAATAATCCAGACAACAAAGGAAGCAATATGGATAATAACAATACATTAGTAAGTGGCTTGTATTAACCTCTACATGATAAATGCCACTTGCTGAAATGAGACAACCCCTTTAATGCAGTTTTTCAAAAATGAAGTTACTTTACCAGAATACCCCTTTAAATAAATAATACAAAAAAAAAAATGCAACAGGGGAAAAACAGGCAGACAATAGATTTTTTTTTTTAACAAATATATCTTTCATTTTTTTTTTTTTTTTTTTTAAAAGTGACCAAACTGGATCTACAAAAGTTTGCAAAGACCCAGTAGTGTCACTCACATTAAACATTTTGTTGTAAAATAGTTGATCAGAGACTCCCTAAGGAATACTCTAGAGCAGGCATGCTCAACCTGCAGCCCTCCAGCTGTTGGAAAACTACAACTCCCATAATTCCCAGACAGCCTACAGCTATCAGCCTACAGAAGGGCATGGTGGGAGTTGTAGTTCTACAACAGCTGGAGGGCCGCAGGTTGAGCATCTCTGCTCTAGAGATTAGACTTTTTTTTTTTTTTTTTTTAGGTGTAAGGCTACTTTCACACTTGCGTTTTTGCTGGATCTGGCAGAGTTCAGCAAAAATGCTTCCATTTATAATACAACCATCGGCATCGGTTCTGAACGGATCCGGTTGTATTATCTTTAACATAGCCAAGACGGATCAGTCATGAACTTTATTGAAAGTCAATGGGGAACAGATCCATTTTCTATTGTGTCAGAGAAAACAGATCCGTCCCCATTGACTTGCATTGGGGGTCCGTCTTGCTCCGCATCCCAGGACGGAAAGCAAAATACAACATGCTGCACTCTCCGGGTCTGGGAACGCAACTAAACGGAATGGAATGCATTTTGGAGCATTTAGTTTTGTTCCCATTGATAATGAATGGAGACAAAACTGAAGCATTTTCTTTCTGGTATTCAGCCCCTATGCCGGATCTCAATACCAGAAAACTAAAACGCTAGTGTGAAAGTAGCCATACCTATAAGGAACACCAGCCATATCAGTCTTATGAAAGCAGTAACTGCCGTTTAAAGATAAATGCGTTCTGGGTGGCATGACAAAAGCAAATCACAAGGAGTCCTACAGCAAAGACTCACTGAGAGGAGTTGTAATTTGTAAGGAAATCTGGCTGCATATGTTCAATTGCCCTGACGACCAAGCATTTAGGATATAAAGCATTGCACGGTGCCCTTTAAATCAATAGTCTGTCTGCACTCTGCTCTGGCAGACTGTAGTAAAAGGGGTTGCCCCACCAGTATATGTCATGTTCATTTTACAGATCATATAAAATAAAGCATATTGCCATTTATATACTGATAAAACAATCCAGTGAAGAGTTATGGCATTTACTTCCATAGTATTGTACTCACCGTGTGTTAGTAACGTGCACATCTATCTACTGAGCTGAGTGCTGCTGGTCACATATGCTCAGTCACTCTCCCCACATCCTGATCTCTGCACAGTTATCCTATGTTCACTGCAGAGCTGCCAATAGGAATAGCTATGCTCCCTGGGTTCGCTGCAAAGGAGCTAATAAAATGTCTCTCTTCCAAGCAGAAAGCTATTGCAGTGAACACAGGATAAGGGCTTATGCACACAACCGTATGTATTTTGTGGTCCGCAAAAAAAAAAAAAAAAAAAAAAAAAAAAAAAATTTGTGTGAATGAGCAGAGAAATGACTGTGGGAAGAGTGACTGAGCATGTCTGATTAGCAGCACAAAGCTCATTAGATAGACGTGAACATTTCTATACATTACACCAGGCGGCGCCCTACTGTGTAAGTAAAGGTCACATTTCTTCACTGGATTATTTTTTAACAGCATGTAAATAGTAAATATGCTTCATTTTATTAATGAAAAAAAAAATTGGGGATAATGTATAATTTTTTTTTATGAGATCACCACTGGAGAAAGAGGCCACTTATATGCAAGCTGAAGTGTAACTGGGTTATGGCTTTTGGAGACAAAAATAAAATAAAATGGATGTTACCATTCACAGTGTCAATGGGGTGTGCGCCCCCACACACTCCTCACACTGTCTAACCAGTGTTAAAAGGGTTAAGATTTTTATACTGATCGGTGGCTGCCTTCTCACAGCTTACCAAGCACAGTGCCATAGATTGTGTAGCGGCTGCGCTTGGTATCTTGCTCAGTCCCATTCATTTGTATGGGGCTGAGCTGCACCTAGGCAATCTGACCGATGAACATCACTCAGCCTAGGAAAAGCTAAGAGAAGGCAGGGGCTCTCCAAAGAGCGCCGCTAACTTCTCAAACAGCAGATTGGTGGGGGTCCCGGATGTCGGATGCTCCCCGACCAGATAGTGATGATGGTCATCAGTATAGAAATCTCAGAAAACTCCTTTAAACAGTGTCAGACAGTGGAAGGGCAATGAGAAATCCTCTGAACATACTACAATTTTTTTTTTTTTTTAAACAACCATGTTTCCCAATAAACCCAGTGCCCAGTCTTGCACTTGCCTTGGTCTCTGTGCATCAGTGCTGCCCTCCAAAGAAGGTGTAGCTTTTGAGGGGTGCACAGAGGTGGACATGGATTTCTGATGCGAACGAGTCCGAGCTGATGTGGCTGGGGCAGAGGCGGTGGAGGCACGGGAACCAGGTGTGGAGAAGCTGGATGGCGTAGGGTGTAAATGGAGATACAAAACAGAATATGGATGCACAGACTAACATGAAGGAAAAAGTGAGGAAGGGAACACAGGAGAATTGTCTGCAGCAAATGCCTTTGTAACACATGAAAAACATGAGACTGTACAAGGTGGTACACGTTATGACTATTTTTTGCTAATGGATGATCACAAGATACAGATAACACAAGGAAAATCTTAGCATTGTGAAAACTTAAGTTGGAAGACACATGAATGTATTCAATCATAAGCATCTATGATGGGGATGGTTACTCCGATTTGTCTCTAGAACATCAACATTGCTACTGCTTTATGATTTGTAAGAGCAAATTCTAGCCATTACTACATCAACACCTATTTTCAAGTTTAAGACTTCATATTTAAAAAGACTGTTCTCCAAATTAGGGCCAAAAACACAAGATCTGCAAATGTCCTTAGTTACTCAGGAAAACCTCTTAAAAAGGAGTTTGTCGCCTCAAAATTTTATTTCACGTTTAGGATACTGCCATGTAGGGTAGGTGTACTCGAAAAATATCATCACTTGTGAAAATCAAGGCTACATTCACAGAAAAGTGAAAAGCGGCCATCACACATCTGTTTTAAGAACAATGGTGGTCTATGGGTTTATTCACACAGCCATCAGAAAATAGGGCATCCTATTTTGACAGTTTTCAAGGACTGACAGCCACCATACAATTGAAGGGGACCATTTTGTACAGATGTTTTTTCACTGTTGTGTGAATGTAGTCTCACCCTAAGGCCTTGTTCACACTTCAGTGTTTAGTCAGTGATTTGTGAGCCAAAACCAGGTGCAACTCTAAACACAGAACAGGAGCAGATCTTTCCCTTCTACCTCATGTCTGTGGAGGCTCCACTTCTGGTTTTGGCTCACAAATCACTGATGGAAATCACTGACCAAACACTGAAGTGTGAACGAGGCCTAAGAGTTTTCTGTTCACCAGGGGTGGGTCCCCTCCATTCGGTGCACCCACTGCTTGGCCAGTAATCTCATGCAGGCCTCACACCTCTTGTATGACAGTCTCTGGAGATTTCAGAGCTGGTAGGCACCTATATCCTTATTTGCATAAAAAAAAAAAAGAAAAAGCATTTCTCAGAATTCAAGGGCAGGAATTTTTACAAGAAAGGTAGGGTTGTGTTTCAGGGGCACCTATCCTACATGGAGTATGCTTTGAAACTGATTTTGGTAGTAACAGACTCCATTTAATGTAAAATAGGAATTGTAAAAGACGTCCCTCCAAATCATTTAAGAAGAATACAAAGCGTTGCCTTGCACACTATGCACCTTGCACCCAAACTGAATCGGAGATGCACGGTAATAACAGAATACATAAGAAATGCTGCTTACCTATCCTTGCCATTCTGAACTGATCCAGGACCAAGGTTGGCTCTCTCCAGCATAGGAGAATTGCGACTACGATTGGTACCAGTGGACAGTACACTGTTCTATAAGGGTAGAAGTGATAAAAACCAACATGCTCTGTGATATTAGGGTAAAAACACAAGACAGAAATAAGATAATAATGCACTTAATTAGTAAAGTAGATGCAAGCATTATATATGGATAAAGTCCTCACTCTGATGTGATAAAATCTGAGACACTTAGCCAATATATTTTGATCAAAACACATCTGAGCCCACCTACCAAGTGCCAAGGTGGTCTTAGGTCAGGCGGGTCCTACGCTAAACCTACCTAAGCCATTGGGCTTCTATGTTCAGGAGCGCAGACGCCGCACATATAGTGTGCTGCTCCTAGTCACCTCCTTGTGCATCAAGCAACCAATAGGACCTATATGTACCACCTAATCAAGGCGGTCTGTTGGATAGGAAGGGCAAAAGTGCAGAGGAATGCTACTCCCAAGATAAAGTAGGTGCGCATTCACACTTGAAGGTGCCACTACCTCAAGCAAATACTACATAGACAAAAAAAAATAAAAAAAATCACAGAAAAAGTAAGAAAAACATCCTGCACGGTATGATATACAAGATTTTGTATATCATACTAAGCAAGATGATTTTATTTTATTTTTTTGAAAACACAAAACAGCATACAATTATGCACCAGGTGTGTGTTTAAAACAGGAAGAAAAAAATCCAACATTGCAAAAGGACCAATTCTAAAGAATTATGGAGACCATGATAATAGCCTACATTCTGGAAAATTACAGCAGCGATCCACTGTATTGAATGGCTATTCAGTATGTGCCTCTGTCAGATCCTGGTACAAGTTGGTAATTCTGCCACTGTATTTTCCAGTTTAAATTATTGCTATTCACTGGGTGGCATAATAAAGGTGTTATTTTTATTCTATGGGTCTGTACAGTTAAAGGGATACTAAATATGTATAGTTTTTGTTTGTTTTTAAGCACTTTTGCACAAGAATAGAATATCTTCGATTCCAAAAGTTGGAAGCTGTACCTGTGGTCACCATGATGTAACTATACAACATGTGAAGGCTTAATACAAGACAATCTAGGACGTGCCAAGGGTTGTGCCAAGTTTAAATGTTATCCCTTTTCACAGATGCACAGAATAGGGGAAAACTATCTGATTGGTGGGGGTCCAACTGCTGGGACCTCCACCAATCCCAAAAATGGGGGTCCTGTTCACACATCTCAATGGAGCAGGAGAATGAGGCTACACGCTGGTACTCATTCATTTGCTATGGGACTACCAAAGAAGAAACTGGATGGTATGAAAAAAAAAAAAAAAGCTGAATATGACTAAGTATGGTTTGGCACCAGGAGACTACTGTATCATCATCATAGCTGTTCCCCATGACACACACGTCATGTTGGATGTAGAAGTGTTTGCTATGTTGTGGTATAGTTGAATAGCTTTCAGCAAAACACACAGCATGTCTTACTGTAGATGGAGTTGGGGTTGTTCTCTTCCTCTCCAATCCAGATAAAGGACTAGGTGGCACTCTAACTGTGCTGCTAGATCGGCGCCCGCTTTCTCGCTCCTCATCAGGCCTCTTGTTTTCTGCATTGTTGCTCTGCGTCTTTTTTGAGTAGGAATTTGATGTAGGGATGGTGGGACCAACTTAAAAAAACATACGATCAGAAAATAAGATGAAGAAATTCCAGACTGTATGATATTTAGAGGGAGCTTCTACTTTTTATTGAATCAGCACTCACCCTGGTCACTGAGTCTTCTTTGCTTGGTATTAGCAGATACACTACGGTGAACTTTGTGAGCAGGTGAAGGAGCTGTACTGTTGGTGATGTCTGGAGGTGGTCTAGGCTTCAGGGTCAAATTCTCATTGTCCAACTGAGCAGAAATACAAAGATATTAACTCAACTAACTGGATAAACAATATTGTTCTACACCCGCACATTCCAGTTTCTACCACACTGACGACATTAAAACACTCACCACATTTAGCTGTATTAAATTTATGGTCATATTTGGCATATACACTGGGGAAGGCTCCCGAGGCAACATAGCCATAGCTACTCATTAACCAGACAAAAAGTGGGTCTGTCATTTTTGCGTATGGTCAAGGGGTACCCCTTTAATTCTGCTGTTTAGAAAAGCGTACTCAACTAAGCTTTTTCGTTCAGAGGCGATATTCCATACTGTTGCATATGTTTGGGGCTACGCATGTCAGGAGATTTTCATGGCATTTAAGCCGAATGCACACGGCAGTGAGCTGTCCGTGGTAACACTGGCTGGATTCCGGGCTGGAGTCCTGTATATTACTGTACTGCGGTGGCAGCAGGAAGCGCACGGCGTCATAGCCACCAATGACGCCGTGCGCTCCTGCTCTCAGCGGGAATCCAGCCCGTGTTACAACGGACCGCTCACGGCCATGTGCATTCAGCCTTATACACAGTCATAAAACACAATGGTGATGTGGTGCAGAATTACACATGAATTCTCACACATTGAATTACCAATGTCACCTATCATTTCTAAATGTATAAACTAAACAGTCCTTTAGCAAAAAAAAAAAAAAATACTATGACTGAAATGTAATTGTATTAAATATTACAAATTATAAACCACATGAAATAATGTACAATCTACCCACAACTACAGCAATACACAGCAGGGTCTGCAGTTCATAAAACTAATGTGATAACCAATGGCAGAGGGGTCTGGTATGTTATCTCAAGAGTGCCGAAATTGGACCAGTCATCAATCCTGGCATGTCTGTTTTACCAAATACTTTTTTTCCCCACAAAATAATTGTGGAGATGGTCATTTCCTTTAAGCATTTAGACATTTTTAACAGGGTGTTCACTGTTTTTTTGGGGGAGGGGGACCTGGTGCCCCTATATATTCTGACATTGCCCTGTGCTGACATGCTACCATTGGATGGCCAGTGATCAAACATTTATCACCCATCATGTGGACAGATGGACTTTTCATGGGATTATCCCTGTAAATAGTCAAGAAGAAATATAATAGGATGATGTACCCAGCAATGACTGAAACAAACTGTTATTCTCCATACATGCTGAACATCCCCCATGAAGGCCAAGATGGTATACTATACCTCAGACGACTTATAGCCAAGGAGCAGATATGTTGCCATGACCTCATTATATTTCTGGTTAATTAGCGAGTCCTGGATTTCCTCTCGAGAGTAACCCATAGTTACCATTAACTCTGTACATAAGGAAAGAAAATACTTGATCATTACACATACTCTCCAGATGCAGGGTAATCTTTTATTAACTAGCCTAGAAGGTATTATTGTAGTGGGTTCTAGAGCAATGACCTCTTAAATACCAAATGTTTTCACGTCCCTTCTTGACTACACATATGGGGTATTCACAAAGAAGCACAATCTGTGTGCAGAGCTGTAAACTATACACCGTGATCTACTGTCATAGGAATTTGCCATTATAGGATCAGAAACGAGTTGTCATTCATACTAGACCCCCCATGTACAGTAATAGGTCACACTGGAGGAGAGACAGGGTCAGGTTATGCAGTCCTGTACCACTGTATGCATAGTCCACAGCCCTGCACAGACATAATATAAAGAAACTGGAGGAATCTCTTGCTCTCGCAGGGGATGAAGAACAATGCGACTGGACGGCGGCTTCTCTTCTCCGCCGACAGCACAGTAACAATTCACTTTTAAGCTGCACATCCAAGAAATGCTAGAATGCACTGCTTATCCACATCTTGTTAATGGTGTTTTCAGGCAGCACATTGCTATCATCTAGTCTGCATCAGATTATTCAGGTCTTGAGACGCAGAGGCTTGGCAGCTGCCATATATTTACCCTCTGCAGAACAGAAGCACTCCAGAGATCGTCGGTGTCCTTACCATTACAGCATAACCGCCAAGGAGGAATCACCAGTACATGGCTATTTAAGAGACTCATTTACCTACTGAAACATATGCTATTTTGCAGTGGATTTGCCGTGGAAAGTGCGAACTCCACGGTGAAAGTCTACAAAAGGTCTGTAGCAGAATGGGCAGAGGAAATGAATAGAAAAGCTGTCATTCCAGTATGAGATATACAGACCTGTCCTTTTAGGATCCTTGTAATCTGGAACTGGTTCAATATATGGCTTCAGCTCATCATCCTCATGACCTACATTCATCCAACGATCCCTCATAATTTGCTAGGGACAAACAGAAGCACAGAATTTTAAGGCAACTGATAAGCGCAGTGAACAAATCAACAGGCACGATTACTCCATTGTGATTAATGCTCCATTCACAGTCCGTCGCGGATCCGCAAAACACGGACACCGGCAATGTGTGTTCCGCATTTTGAGGACCACACATCACCGGCACTAATAGAATATGCCTATTCTTGTCCACAATTGTTCTGCAAAATGCGGACGTGTGAATGGGGCCTTTAGCAACATACCAAAAACAACAAGACTCCACAGACTAAACTTTAAAGAGGCTGTGTCACTTCAGCAAATGGCATTTATCAGGTAGTGAAAGTTAATACAAGGCACTTACTAATGTATTGTGATTCTCCATATTGCCTCCTTTGCTGGCTGGATTCATTTTTCCATCACATTATACACTGCTCGTTTCCATGGTTACGACCACCCGGCAATCCAATAGTGGCGGCCATGCCTGCACACTATAGGAAAAAGGACTAGCCTGTCCCACAGTGCTGACCATTAAAGAGAGGCCAGCACCTTTCCCTATGGTGTTCAAGCATGACCACCACTGTTGAATTGCAGGGTGGTCATAACCATGGAAACAAGCAGTGTATAATGTGAAGGAAAAATGAATGAAGCCAGCAAAGGAAGCAATATGGACAATCATAATACATTATTAAGTGCATTGTATCAACTTTTGCTATATGATAAATGCCATTTGCTAACATGAGACAACCTTTTTAATAATTTATTATATTTGCACAATTATAGACACTCTTATATTTTTGAATAGTAAAATGCCAGTAACTGGCACAGTAAAAAGTATGAACACCATCTCAAACTAGACACTGCGGGAGGTTAAGACTCTCCATGTATTGCTAGGGGTTACCTAGAACTTTATAGTTTGCTGTATAAGGAAGGATAGTTCTGAGATCATTCCTGCCGCCATCATAAATGATACTTGACGAGATCAAACTAATGCTGCCAGCTCCCAAATCAGTTTCACGTAAGCAAACCGCCATGGAGGGAAGATGCTGGGAAACATAACCATACCTTTCTTGAATAATCTGGTCCTCTAACTCTGAAAAATTTTCACAAGAAAGCTATGATTATGATTTGGGGCAAAAGATTTTGTAAGTGACAGACTCCCTTGAAAGGGTTGCGCCATTGCGGTCTTTCATGGCCAAGATGGGAATAATAGCAGTAAGCGCCGGAGAGGGGAGTTATGGAAATGGACAAGCAGCCATCACGTCACTGCTATTGTAAGGTCTGTAGTACACCACCAGATTATCTGTTTTCACACACAGATTTTTTTGTTATACACCAATTGGAAAGAGATTGGTCAGATAATCTGTTGGTGTAATGCAGCCCTAACTACCATAGCAGTGAATGGGAGCTACACAGCCAGCATAGCAGTTGTTATAGCTCTTGTTAACTGCACTGTTTGAACAGCTCCATTCATGGAAGCAGCAGCATACCAGCAATAAAGGGCTGTATTACACCAACAGATCCCTGTGTGTAAACGGCCATCTGACCAATGATTAATAATCCGGTGGTGTAATACAGTCCTTACCCACTTTCATAATCCTTCCATTTGGGCATAGATGAGAAATCCTCTTTTTATAGGGTTTGTCCAGGATTGGACTGAAAAAAAAAAAAAAAAAAAAAAAAAAGAAGAAGAATCTGTGCGGAGGATACAGGAGGCTGAGTTACACTGGGCAGCACCAGAAGCTTGTTACAATTTATAGCAATCATGGTGACCATATCCCGAGAAGGTAACTACTGGGGAAGAAGCACTCATTAGGATTCTACTGGTGAGCCCATGCAGGGGAGCTCTTTGATGTTTTGAAGTAGGACCTTAGATTTATATGGCTGCTGCATGTGCTGCTGTTATGTAAATCTAAATATTGTAGATGACAAGGGGTTAATATTTAACAGGTAGTTCCTTTGATTTATCACCAACTCTGTTCAAACAAGCAGTTTCCTTTCTTGGGGCCAGAGATCTGGTTGCTATACTAACATGGTCATTCACGGTGGCTATGCACAGTACTGCAGCTCATTCCCATTCACTTGGCATGTGGCCATATACTTTACTAGGTACGTGCATCATACCTTCCACAAACCGTTTAGTAAAGGGCAATCAAATCATAGACTACACTCACCTCCAGTGTGCCTCTCTTGCTTGGATTGAGTATGAGGAATTTTTTTAGCAAATTTTCACAGTCTGTAGACATGTAGAAAGGGATCCGATATTTGCCCCTTAGCACACGCTCCCGTAGTTCCTGAAATAGACAGCAGAGTATAGTGGTTATAAGTTTGTACACTTCGCCCTCCTTCTCTAAGCCTTACATGAAAGCTGGCGAGTAACCAAGCCCTCTCATTGTTATTGTGGTAAAAATGTTGCACATGATTGTAGTAAATATTATTTAAAGAGGACCTTTCACTAGAATAAAACTTCTAAACTAACTATACAGACATGTAGAGCGGCGCCCAGGGACCCCCCTGCACTTACTGTTATACCTGGGCGCCGCTCCGTTCTCCCGGTATAGCCTCCGGTATCTTCATAGTTAGGCTCCACCCAGGGGAACCTGCCGGCATCTCCTTCTCCCATGCTGTAGTGCTGGCCAATCGCAGCGCTCAGCTCATAGCCCGAGAGGAAAAAAAGCCTCTCAGGCTATGAGCTGAGCGCTGCAATTGGCCAGCGCTACAGCATGGGAGAAGGAGATGCCGGCAGGTTCCCCTGGGTGGAGCCTAACTATGAAGATACCGGAGGCAATAACGGGAGAACGGAGCGGCGCCCAGGTATAACAGTAAGTGCAGGGAGATCCATGGGCGCTGCTCTATATGTCTGTATAGTTAGTTTAGAAGTTTTATTCTAGTGAAAGGTCCTCTTTAAGGCCCCATGCACACGGCCGTGTGCGGGCCGTGGAACCGTGGCCTGGATCCCTCCTGAGAGCAGGAGCGCACGGCGTCACTGGTTGCTATGATGCCGTGCGCTCCCTGCTGCCGCAATACAGTAGTACACTGGTATAGATCTATACCAGTGTATTACTGTACTGTGCCGGCAGCAGGGAGCGCACGGCGTCATAGCAACCAGTGACGCCGTGCGCTCCTGCTCTCAGGAGGGATCCAGGCCGCGGTTCCACGGCCCGCACACGGCCGTGTGCATGGGGCCTAACTGTGAGACTGCAGTAGATAGTAGCTAGTCATCACCCGAGATCAAAAGGATCGGCATGATGAAATCCAGCATGCATGACCCTCTCTCCATCGACAGCTGCTGTCAGGGGAGAACCAAGAGGCGTGACATAGTGGTCTGCTCCCGCCAAAATTGGCGTTTAATAAACACACATATCCCCTGTGTGTCAGATCTTATGCTCCTGTAAGTGCCCATACGGCACAGATAGGTTAGCGTTAGATCCCGTGCCACTATGAGAGACCTTGACGAGGTGCAGGCTCCGGTATCTTGATATAAGAATATATTGGCGAAAGTCTCATTTTAAATATCAGAGTAAGGGTTCTAGCCATATATTGTCAAGTGCATTAACCATTGTAATGCACCAATTTTTGCAATGTTTTGTTTAGTCAACATACGTCTAATGTGTAGAATTACGCGGCTACTAAATCCACATGTTGCCTGGCCGAGCAACAGAGACGCTCCCTGGTGGTAGCATGGGATTCTGTAAATGTAGCCAGAACTGTTTTGGGTTCAGCAGTGGTAGAGCTACAGCAAAAAGGCAACTTTAAATGAAATCCAATCTCAAAAAAGTACTACACCAACTTTCCAATATTGTGTGCAATTCTCTTAACTTCACACACACACTGCATACATATAATGTAGAAAGCACAATAAGGCAGGGGGATTTTTTCACACAAGCATACCTTTAGGTTCTGCCCATCAAAAGGCAAGGAACCACTGACTAACGTATAAAGAATAACTCCAAGACTCCACACATCCACTTCAGGCCCATCATACTTCTTCCCCTGAAAGAGCTCAGGTGCTGCATAGGGCGGACTGCCACAAAACGTATCCAGCTTGTTCCCAAAAGTGAATTCATTGCTGAAGCCAAAATCAGCTATCTTTATGTTCATATCAGAATCTAGCAGCAAGTTTTCAGCCTAAAAAGGAGAGGTGGGGAAGAAATAACTATTAAGTTCCTTAATAACTAACTGAAAGCCTACAGGTTTTCATGAGTTGTACATTGATTGCAGTTCACTTCTTGTTAATTTAGCCAAATAACTATTTTGCCAAATTCAGTGAACCTCAGTGGTTTCAGGAAACTACAGACACAGTGAGTGTCCTTACATTGATGCATGGATAGAAACCATTTATACTCTTCATTTGGCAAGTCTGTTAAATACATTAGAGGGTTATTCCCATCTGGAGATTTATGGCATATCCAAAGGATGTGCCATAAAGATTCAATAGGTGTAGATTCCAAAAGGTAGGGCCCACACCTATCTCAAGAAGAGGATCGCGTGTCACAACTCTGGGAATGAAGAGGGGGTGGCATGTGCGGCTCTCCCTATTCACTTCCATCCATAGCTGGAGTAAGCACACTTAAAGGTGTATTCCCATCTCAGACAATGGGGGCATATCGCTAGGACATGCCCCCATTGTCTGATAGGTGCGGGTCCCACCTATAACGAGAACAGAGCGGGGAGAGCTGAGGCTGGAGGACCCCAGATTTCCCGGGGTCCGTCCACCACCAAGCGCTGCTCCCATAGAAGTGAATGAGAGCGTACCACCAGCACTCAGCTATTTTCGTCAGCCCCATAGAAATGAATGGAGGGGGGCTGCACATGCAGGGCCCCGTTCTCGATATAGGTGCGGGTCTCAGTTGTGGGACCCGCATCTATCAGACAATGGGGACATATCCTAGCGATATGCCCCATTGTCTGAGATGGGACAACCCCTTTAACTATTCAAAACGCCCATAGAAGTGAACAGTGATTGTCAGTTCGCATCTGGCCATGCGGGCTGCCATCTTTAGTAAGGTAGACTCACCCGTCCAGCAATGCACAGGTAAGCCCTTACCCTGTGCATGTGACGGGAGCCGGTCTGAAATCAAACGCAGTAACTGGGAGCAGTCAGCTACGAGAACAGCCGCCGGGGGCCTTCATCAGGCTGTTCTCGGAACTGCCTGTTCCCGGTGACTGCATTTGATTTCAGACCAGCTCCCGTCACAGGCACAGGTAAGGGCTTAGTTGTGCATCGCCGGATAGGTGGGTCTACCTTACTAAAGATGGCAGCTTGCATGTGTTCGCTGGCGAACACTGCGAACTGACCATCACTGGAAGTGAATGAAGAAAGCCAGATGTGCACGGCCTCTACTCCATTATGGGGCCCCGCTCTAAAAGGCGGTTTTAACAGACCTCTCCAGAGTGGCTGGACCAGCAATAGGGTTTATATTTACCTGGTCCCCGTAGCTGAATTCCAGCTGCATCGCTAGACATCCTCCTCGGAAGATAAACAGGTTTCTGGGATTCAACAGGCTGTTAACAGGCATCGCGTGACCACTAAAGCCAATCACTAGCTGCAGCAGTGACCTGTCACCTAAGAGGTAAATCAATGGATCACGTGCTGCATGGGCGACAGGTCACCGCTGCAGCGCTCATGTGACACCCATCAACTGGATGACCCAGGACCTGCCGAGGAGGATGTGGAGTGATACAGCCGGCATCCAGCAGCGGGACCAGGTAAGTATGAATCCCAGCACGGGGTTCATACTTAGTCCTGGATAACCCTTTTAAGATAGGTGTGGGTCTCTGAGTTCCACACCTATCAGACATTTATAGCATGTCACGTTCTTTGGTCACATGGCCTAGATGCAGCTCAGTCCCAGTTGAGTGACGCTGAGCTGCAATACCACGCACAGACGCTATACAATGGACAGTGCTGTGCTTTGTAAGCTGCGAGGAGGCCGTGGCTGCCTCTATAAACATCTGGCCTGCGAGGGTACTGGGAGAAAGACCTCCACCGATTGCAAGCTTTGCTCCCACTAAAGTGTAAAGCAATGTGAAATATGTTGACGGTATATCAATATATTATCAGTATTAAACACTCGAACAAACCCTTTAACTACACCAAGAACAGGTTGGTATTAAACGTTATAAAGTCATTTTCGTACCTTCAAATCCCTGTGAACTATAAACTTCTGATGACAATACTGAACAGCAGAAACAATCTAAAAAAAAAAAAAAAAAGAACCAATTTTATAAACTGCTCATTATACAAATCCTCAATATTACCAATGCTTACATATAATCCACAGTTATTAAAACTTGGCTTGGCAAGCGTACAATACAAATAATGCCTCTTTCACATCAGCATTCGTTATTTCCGTTATTCTTCTCCGTTGTAGGAGCAGAACAATGAAAATAACGCATTGGGAACATGAGTGAAGCAAACGGAGCCGAACAGACCCCATAAGGAGAATGCTTTTTTAGCATGCAGGACTTTCTCTACTATTTTTTAACAAATTCTGTGTCATTGTTAATAGGGAAGAAAATAAATAAATAAATGTTGTTCTGCCCCAAATTAGTCAATGCATACAAAAATGTGATAAAAATATCATGCCCTCAGGACAGTTCCAACATAATGGCAGAAAAGCAGACAGAAACCACATACAGAAATGACAGCATATAAATGTGCACCACACAACCCATGGAGAAATGGAGCACAATTTAATTTTTTTTATTTTTTGGGGGGAAGAGGGGGGCTGGATGAAAAGCAGAGCCTTTTTGTGATCTTGTACAACACCTTTAATGGCATTTTAGAGAATGGTGTGCTTCCAGCATGGTGACAAGAGCTTAGCATCTGCACCTTTTTTTTTTTTAGAACGACAATGAGGAACTGCAACGTTGATTGGAAACCCAACAAAAAAAAAACTGTAAATCTGAAGAAATATTTCTCTGTGTTTGGTACGTTTCATAATACATTTTAGGCTACTTTCACATCTGTGGCATGAATTCCAGCAGGCTGTTCAGGCAGAGATCCAGCACTGCCAGATGCAGCTGGAATGCCCTATGGCCCCGTTAACTATAATGGGGTTCGGCGGTGATCCGGCCGCAATCCAGTAAATATGCCGAGAATCGGCTGCACACTTCGGTTTGTATAAGGCTGATGCCCAGCATTCTCTGACGGAACTTGCAGCCGGATCGCAGTGCTGCACATCGATCACTGCTCCATTCATCAAGAGTCTCAGGACCCTCATTTTTGGGTTCGGTGAGAGACTATTCATATTCAAAAGATGGGAAAATCGGGCCCCATTCCAGCAAACATTACCTATAAATGTTAGATATTTTACTCACCTGCCGGAATTTAGCTCTCGCCTCCTTCTCCTTCATTCTTCCATGTGCAACCAAGTAATCAAACACCTCACCTAAAGGGTCAAGCAGAGCACTATAAATATCCAAATACAGGCAGATACTTATCCATCATGCAGTACAATCAGAAGAGAGTCTTATTGGCTCTAAGTTTATTCTACAGAAGAACAGCGACCCCAAACATACAGCCAATGTCATTAAGAACTATCTTCAGTGTAAAGAAAAACAAGGGGCCCTGGTAGTGATGATGTGACCCCACAGAGCCCTGATCGCATCATCGTCCAGTTTGTATAAAACAACATGGAGACAAGGATTTGGCCAAGTCTACAGTCACAGAAGATCTGCGATTAGTCCTCCAGGACGTCTGCCACAAAACCCTTTCCGTACCTCTGCCGTACATGTATGGTGGAAGTCCAGCATTTAAACTTGGCGTGAGCTCAGCAGCTCAGCAGCTCAGCAGGTGCCACAGCTGGCAGTTTTCTGCCGTTTTAAAAAGCAAACACCCGGGGCGAATGTCTGATCAGCAACAACACCGATCATGGACAAATAACTCCTCAGATGCTGTGTTGAATTGTGACCACGGCTTTTCCACAGGAGCGCTGTGCTTCCGCAGCTCGAACAGCAACGCTGTGCTGAGATCGTTCGATTGCTGTAGTAGCCACAAGCCTTAGGAAAGATCCAAGGCTACCACATCAATAGTTCCTAGGGTGCCCTGCCTGTGATCCAATGATCAGATATTGATTACCTATCCTGAGAACAAGCCATTAATATTAAATTCACGAAAAAAAACTAAATTTAGTAATTTTTGATGCACTGAAGCAAGAAATAGGTTGTAAATGTTGACTGAGCTTATAGAGCAAGAAATGCAACACAACCTGGCAGATGTATATGTTGGTGATTAAACTTAGTAACCTAGTATATTTAAAGGACTAATAAATCCAAAGGGATATCAATATAAAGCACACAGTTGGTGTTCGCCAATCCTTTCTTAATAAAATCTAAATCCATCAGCTAACCTATTTAATCTGTACTTACTATTTTAACTTTTATTCACAGACAATCTCTATGCCATGCAAGTTTAATTTGCTGTGCGGATTTACAGATTAGCTCATAGCATCCCCTATCAAACTGCCAGCATACGAACAATGTGATTGGGGCGGACTGTAAACTTAATAAATAAACTAAAAGTGGGTCCAATGTTATATGGATCCAAACTGACAGAAGATAGGACAACACAAGTAGACAGGGCCAATACAAGTTGGCAGGGTCAGTAATATCATAGCGCAGAACAGAATACCATCCCACATAACCATATACCAGGGGTGGCCAACCCGCAGCTCTTGCTGTGGAGATGGGAAGCAGCTGCGTAGCCTAATAGAGAACATGGCATGTGCCGCTCTCAGCGCCTACCATGTTCTCTTCACTAGCACAGTGGAGAAGGAAGGAATCCCTCCCTCCCCACTGTGACAGGGCTGTCGCTGCCACCAGTGGGGAGATGGCAAGCAGGAGAAGGGGAGAGGCTGTGGCCACTGCACCACCAATGAATGTAAAGAATTCAAGGGTGGGAGCAGGTGCTGGCGGTACCCAGCCTCAATAACGGGGCATGCGATCTGCAGAAAATAACCGCTCATGTGCTGCACAACCGCCTCCTATACTTGAATGAATGTGTTAATTACATTCATTTGTGGCACAGTTGTGCCCGCCCCCCTCTCCTCCCCTTCCCCCCCAAGTATTAGTATCCACAGAGTCCTCTCTCCCCTCTTCATTGGTGGCAGTTACGATCGGAGCTACTGAAGCCCCGGCTGCCATGGTAACCTCCCTGTTGCTGTGTGCACTATGCACAGGGCAGCAGGGAGAGTGTGAGATGCTATTCACCCTAATAGAGCTCTATTAGGGTGAATAGGACAAGAGTTCTAGCCCCTAAGGGGGCTAATAGTAAATACAAAATAAATTAAAAAAAAAGTTTTAAAAAGTAAAAAAAAAAACAATTTTACATATAAAATTTTCAAACAATAAAAAAATAAACATATTACATATCGCCATGCCCGAAAAAGTGTGAACTATTAAAATATTTAAAAAATATTTCCTATGCGGTGAACGCCGTAACAGAAAAAAAGTAAAAAAAAAATAATCACAACCGCGCGATGTATAACTTGAGACTTCTGCTAGTCATACGTTTTTAGTTTTTTTTCTCCTGGCTCTTTGTGTCCGTAAGGTTGGCCACCCCTGCCATATACCACAATGCAGCACAAAATAAATCCCCAAAAACTGCCCCCTTGGTGGTGGCCAGTAGCTGCCATGTTCTGTTCGCCTCCTCCTCCAATTATCACTAATGAAGATAAGGAGCAGGGGCTTCAAAGGAGTACTATGGGCCACAACACCAAGCCAGCCCTACCTTCAGCATGCTGCCTCTAATAATGACCCCTATAGCTCCCCCAGTAGCATGTACCTGGCCAACAGCAGTGAGGAGGGTTCGGGTGCCCCTATGGGAATTGGCACACCGGGAATTTTCTCTGTAGGGTCTATGGCTAGTCTGCCCCTGGATGTGTACTTTGGTTTTCCAGACTAAAAAAGGACCTTATCTAGGGCTGAAACGATTACTCGATTGAATTGAGTAATGCGACACAAAATATACTCGATAGAAACGTATGGGCCATGTGACCAAGGAGCGGGAGTGAAGCACTTTCTATTACTCACCGCTTCTTGGTCACCCGCCAGCCCGCATCGCACTTTCCTCCTGACACATCGTCAGGACATAGTGCACGCGGAGAAGATGAACGAGCTGTGGAATGGCGCCCCTACAGGAGAGGTAAGTAATTTAATTTCACTGGTGCTGGGGAAATGGTGGCACGGGAGGGCAGCTGCTGGCACTGAGGGGGTAAGCTGCTGACTTTTTATAAAGAAAAAACATTATTTTAATTACTCGATTAATCGTTGGATTAATTAATAGAATACCCAATTACAAATATAGTCTAGTCTAGTCTTATCCTAGTTACAGGCCTGGGTTAACACTTTGGCTTTTTATTTCCTCTGTAACTTCAGCGTGACAGATCAGTAAGTGTAGATTACTTGCCGGTTATTTAACACGCTTACAATAGAATGTCAATTTTAATTTTTTTCGTTTTGATTAGGAGAGCGAGTTCTCTGGCCTGTAGACAACCTAGTGCGAAGAAAATGTCTCTCCAGGCAAAGTCCTTTTACACAGACTGATAATATGGCAAATTATCGGGGATGAATGTTTGAATAGACGCTCATTCCTGATAATCTGCCTGTGTGAAAGGTGTCGACGATCACCCGATGAACAAGCTCATTCATCGGGGGAGCATATTGTACTGCTGGCACAGAAAATCGTTGTTCCTGCGCAGCAGATAGTTCTGTCAAAACAACGATTTGCTGCGCAGGAATAACAATTCTCTATGGGCACAAGAGATCGCTATGACGATTGTCCCTGATAGAGCAGAGGCGATTGCTGCATGTAAACCAAATAACTACAAAACCACTCGGGTCAATTGTGCCATCTCCACTGATCAAATGCCTGATGACCTAGCTAATGACCCCAACAGAGGTAATAACTCTGGTCAGAACATGATATAAAGATAAGGATCTGCTTTTGTAGTCAGCAGTAGAAATGAAGTAATGTAATATATAAATCAGTACATCATGTCAAAATCAACCCTCTTGTAACTATAAAAGCACCAGGGAACTGACAATAAGGAAAAAGAGGTGCAGTAATTTCTAATGCCTCGGGTCTCCACTTCCAAGCTAGTGTCACACAGTATATAGTAGGAAAGTAGTACTGCCAACATCTCCAGGAGACTAAGCAAACACTAGTCCAAAAGGAGACTGCGCCGACTTCTGCAGACTTGTTTTGCCTTAAATAGAAATAGAGCTATCCACTCACTCAATCTGCTTTTATAGAGGGGAAATGTCCATAGATAAAACACCAAATGTCTACATCTTACCCCTCAAGCCGTCTATAAAATCACCTGCCCAATATTGTGTAGATCCCCCTTTTGCTGCCTAAATAGTGCTCATCCGCCCACAAAAGAACGCCACCAGACGTCCTGTGGTTTCTGGCACCAACAGGTTAGCAGTGGATGTCGTAAGCTGTGAGGAGTGAACGCCAAGGTTCAGGTGCACATGTTGCTAGTTTGCTCATGGTCTTTCCTTGGACAACTGCATACCAGGAGGAAAACCTGCCATCGTCTTAAGGTTAGCAAATGTGCAAACATGAATCTAAACTTAGAGGTGCTGTGTTTACACTGTGTGAGGCCACAGCCCCTTTCAAAAAATCAACTACAGTGTATATAACTGGATGTCTAATGGTGGTATATATGGGTTTCAAAAGATGCACACTAAGGGTCCATTCACACGTCCGCAAAATGGATCCGCATGCGTTCCGCAATTTTGCGGAACGGGTGCAGACCCATTCATTTTCAATGGGGCCGGAATGTGCTGTCCGCATCCACATTTGCGGATCCGCACTTCCGCATCCGTGTTTCCGTTTCCGCAAAAAAATAGAACATGTCCTATTCTTGTCCGGAATTGCGGACAAGAACAGGCATATTCTATTAGTGGAATACATGACTGGAATATATTGGCAAAAGTCTCAGCTTTTAATACCTGCATTTATGTCTTGCCAGCATAGTCAGTGTTATATCTGTTTGGTGCATTCTCTCTCTGTGTTTTATATGATTAATTGCTACATTCTGTGTAGTTTGCTCTTGTGGTGCATGTGGACCGCGCTGGTATCCTCCATTGTATGCATATTTTGCTGGGGTTAGTCGATTACTGCGGTCCACATGCGGTCGGCTGCTCCACCAATAAAAGACACGCCACAGTGTCAGGGGCTGAGCAGCTCCTCCAGAATTGCCACTATATATTTTTTTTGTTTTTCTCTTTCTGCCATATTCTATTAGTGCCGGCAATGTGCGGTCCGCAAAATGCGGAATGCACATTGCCGCTTTCCGTGTTTTGCGGATCCGTGTATCCGCAAAACACGTTGCGGACATGTGAATGGAGCCTTATTTGGGGGGTAAAACTGTGTGTGTGTTATAAATATATATATATATATATACACACACACACACACACACACACTAGCTGAAGGATCAATCCATTTTATTTAATGTTTGTGTGTGTTGTTAAACGATATCAACACTATACACTATAACAGTGACATCTACAGCCCCCCACCCCTTAACACTGACACAGTCCCGTAAAATTGGACCTCCACAGCAGCCCACCCTCTTAAATTTGACCTTTACAGCAGCCTTCCCCTTTAACAGTGACTTTAACAGCACACCACCCCCTTAACAGTGACCTTTACTGGATCGGGGGCATGTCCTTTAGAACAGAACACTAACACAGCAGCACTGTGCTGTCTGAGTGTGACCTGCAGGAAGAAGGTCGCCCTCCCTCCCACCCCTGCAGCTGACAGCAGTTGATTTTTACATTCATTTTTCCACTCCTCGTCAGCTCAGGAGTGGGAGGGGCGTGACCTAACCAGATAAGAGGTGTGCCTTAGCAGGGCCTGGGGGCGGGGTTTTAAGTCTTAGAGTTACATTCATATTTCAGCTTCACGGCTCAGTACAGGGTCAGTCTAATCTGGCTGATGACAGTGTGCAAAGGCGTGAGCAATGCCATGAAACGGACCATAAATTAAGACGTAAAGACATTATCCTGGTAATTGACTAGAGGTGGGCATTAAGGGGTTAATATAGCAATATGCAGGGCCAGCATAATGATCCTAGCTTTCCAGAGTAGTTACATTACGGTGGATAGGAACTATAGAAAGCAAATGGAAACACAAACCTCCACTGGCATATTCCATTACAAGGTACAATGTCTTCTCTGTTTCTATAACTTCAAATAATTTTACTGAAACAAAAGCAAAAGAAGAAATGGTTAACACTGGGAGAGCTTCCTTTTGAACAAAAGGGAATTCACACATTCCCAAATTAATCTAGGGAATTCCTATGCAAAACTGAACTTGTCAGGCATGTTATGTCTAAAACCTCAGAATAGTACAGAAAACCGGATATTCTAAATTCTAGCACCTTCCATTACGGCGTGCAGGCTATCGCAATCCATTGTTTTACCATTCAGCAACTGACTAAATGTTGCTGGATAGTTGCTCCATAGTTCCAATGAAAATCCCTTCTTAATAATTGCCCACAAGGTGATTTGTATAAACCATTTGTTACAATAAAACCACTAAAATGCTCATTGTAAAGACATATTCAGATTAAAGAACATCTGTCAGCAGATTTGTACCTATAAAACTGGCTGACCTGTTACATGTGCTCTTGGCAGCTGAAGGCATCCGTGTTGGTGCCATGTTCATATGTGCCCGCATTGCTGAGAAAAATGATGTTTTATTGTATGCAAGTGTCTTAGGAGCAACGGGGGCGTTACCATTACACCTAGAGGATCTGGTCTCTGCAACTGCCACACCCTCTGCACTTTTATTGACAGGGCCAGGTGTGATGACATTTTCAGAGGATGCAGCAGCCCACATTGCTCCCAGAGGCTGATTTGCATATATCATATGCGGGCACATATGAACATGGCACCAACACAGATGCCTTCAGCTGCCAAATGCACATGTAACAGGTCAGCCAGTTATAGGTACAGATCTGCTGACAGATGCCCTGTAAGCAATTACTATTGATATAGTACTACAATAGCTCACATTTACTGCGTTACTTACCTATGTTAGGGTGGCTCAGGACCTTCATTATTCGCACTTCTCTGAAGAGCTGTTAGAAAAGAAGATGGAGCAGCTAAGCACAAGAACACTGGGTACAGCACTATTTGGCTTTTCTCTCTATTCATATAAGCACTTGTTTTATAAGCTTGTATAAAATGGTACTTCACTGATGGACAGCATTACGTAAGGTACCTGCACACAGGTGAGAGTTTCAAAAAGGAAATTCCATTTGGATTTTGTGCCGATTCCTCAGCATTTTGGCACCAAAAACCGCATGCGTTACTTCCAGCTTTTGGAGCACATTTGCTGCAGATCCCACCCTTTGCATGGCAGGTCAGTTTCCAAATCGAAAGAAAAAGCAAAATGTATATGATATTTGTCCAATTCCATTCACTTTGCTGGTACTGTATTAATGCTGCGTTTTTTTGCTGCATGAAAAGCCGCACATAATCCACAATGTGTGCAGGTACGCTAAAATTCCGCTACAACCCGCAGTATGAACGGCCCCTAAGGGTGCTAGTACATGTTGCAGTAGAGCTGTAAACCTCTGCTGCTTCTGGACTTGTCAGTAAACCCATTCACAAAGCACAGGGTTACCCTGGCTGGGCCGCAATGTGGCTAGCACCCATTTCAAAAAGAAGGTAAATGGGTGCCTGGTGTTTCATACAAGTGTTGGTCACACTATTTCTGTGATCTGCATTCACACCAGAATTGTATATGGACTGGAAGGTCACATAAAAGGGTTATTTCTGAAAGGTACAAAAGCACAGCGGACTCCTCTATAAACATGCATACTTAGGTTAGCCGAGCATGCATGCGATTGTACAGCTGTTCTGAAACTACAACTTCCAGCATGCACGGATTGCCTGTATAGCTTGAAGTGGTTATCCAACCCCTATAATGACCCACCCCTCCCAATGCCCGGGGCCCCTCACATAGATTATACTTACCCCGATGCAGTGGCAGCCGCGCAGGGATCAGGAGCAACGTGGGTGCTGGGTAAGTATAATCTATATGAGGGGCCCGGGAATTGGGGGAGGGGGTTATTATTGGGGTTGGATAACCCCTTTAACAACAGCTGGACATTCACAAGTTGTCAGGGAAATATAGTCCACAGAAGCTGTGTAGATTTTATCTTATTGGATCCTGACAGCAAACGTCGAGACAAAGGGGGAATGATAAGGATGTGTATTTCCACCATGGATTTCATTTTTTGCAATGCATCTTACATGCAGAAACAAATCGGCATGTAACGTGGGGATTATGCTGCAAATTCAGAGATTTCCAGTGTGTGGCTGCACCACAGATGACCTGTCCGGGTCCTAACTGAACATTAACATCAGTACAGCCTCTTCACAAGACATTCGTTACGACGACAGGAGTATTTTACCTGTCCAGACACAACATTGTGTACAATCTGCACAGTGCAGAAATCACTACTTTGGAAACAAATATTTTCCCTCAAATTTCCCATTCAACCAAATTACATGCAAATAAAACAAACAGCAGGCAAGAATGGACGCACCCCAAAAATTGGAAGGCAGTGAATACCCTCTAATGCTGGAGTGGGCCTGCCATGTATACACTGCCAAGTGTGGAAGGGGAATTTGATGTGTAAAAGTACCACCATCATGAGGCAGGGGGGCTGCGTATGCATCTAGGTGAGGCAGGCGATTGGAGCTCCAATAGTTGGTGGGATGGGGCTGGAGGGTCGTGCTGTACTTCGTATCAAGCAGAGAAAGGACATTTGCGAGGCACATTGCGACGACAGCTCTGCGAGAACCCTCCTGGCAATTGAAAGCTAGTTCTCCCCTTACAGCGCTCGCTCTAAATGTCACTTTCAGCTGGACGCGTGGTACAGTATAAGGCCTCATTCACACAACAGTACTTTTGTCTGTGTCCAATCTACATTTTGTTTGCAGACCCATTACAATCCTATGAAGCCACAAAAAAGGCAGACAGCACACGGATGTCCTCAGTATAAACAAATCTTGGTTTCAGACACATCTGTACATATTAAGGAAAATATTGGAAAAATTATTACTACAAAAAAAGGTGTTTCTATTGGACCAGAGTACTAGTCTGACAAAAGGAGGATGCCGGATACCCGTCTGACTGGGGTGACCAAAGCAATGCAAATACAGCCTATGTTCCCCTACACACCTGCGCTTTCCCTTTCCGCTATTGAGATCCGTCATAGGATCTCAATACTGGAGAACAACGCTTCCGTTTTGCCCCCATTCATTGTTAATGGGGACAAAACGTAACTGAAAAGAACGCTCCAAAATGCATTCTGTTCCGTTTGGTTGGGTCCACATACCAGAGAGAAAACTAAGCTGTGGTTTTCTTTCCGTCATGGGATGCGGAGCAAAACGCATCTGGACATGACCCACAATGCAAGTCTATGGGGACGGATCCCACTGACTTTCAATGGAGTTTATGACGGATCCATCTTGGCTATGTTAAGATAATACAACCAGATCCGTTCATAAAGGATGCAGATGATGGTTGTATTATCAGTAACGGAAGCGTTTTTGATCCCCATTGTGAAAGTAGTCTAAGTATTAATTGTTTATTCTTCCCTAGTAAAGTGGGTTTTGATAATTATTCTATAGGATTTTGATATTGATAGCCTAACTCAGGATAGGTCATCAATATCAGACATCCGGCACCCCCAGCAATAAGCTGTATGAAGAGATTGCACCACCCCGTGAGCTCTTAGGCCTCTTCCTAGGCTAGTGACATCACGTGGCCTAGGCACAGCTCAGTCCCACTCAAGTGAATAGGGCTGAGCTTCAATACCAAGCACAACCACTATCCAATGTACAGTGCTGTGCTTGGTAAGCTGTGATGAGGCCGAAGCGCTCACTGGAGCTTCCTCTAATAGCTAATCAGAGGGGCCTGACTCCTATTCATCTCATATTGATGACATATCGCCTGCTCCTCCCACTTAATGAAGCAGGCGCGTGACGTAGTGACTGATGTTACGCTGCCGCCCGGCATGCCTGCTACGGGAATTACTACAGTATATTTTTCTACTGCTGCAAAGAATTGCTCTAGTTTAACAAAGCGCCCATGCCTACACTTTAGATATGAATACTACAGTGAGCGGGGCCCAATGTCATAGAATATAGTGACTGCACCGGGCCCCGCTGCCATTCCAATATCAGTTGCCGGACCCCAGCCCATGTATTGGGGATCATTCACTATTTACACAAGGACACTTATGTTATAAGATGCTATATATGTGTCATCCACAGATTCCACCCCCCATAACAGTGCGTCATCCACAGATTCCACCCCCCATAACAGTGCGTCATCCACAGATTCCACCCCCCATAACAGTGCGTCATCCACAGATTCCACCCCCCATAACAGTGCGTCATCCACAGATTCCACCCCCCATAACAGTGCGTCATCCACAGATTCCACCCCCCATAACAGTGCGTCATCCACAGATTCCACCCCCCATAACAGTGCGTCATCCACAGATTCCACCCCCCATAACAGTGCGTCATCCACAGATTCCACCCCCCATAACAGTGCGTCATCCACAGATTCCACCCCCCATAACAGTGCGTCATCCACAGATTCCACCCCCCATAACAGTGCGTCATCCACTGATTCCCTCCATAACAGTGCGTCATCCACTGATTCCCTCCATAACAGTGCATCATCCACTGATTCCCTCCATAACAGTGCGTCATCCACTGATTCCCTCCATAACAGTGCGTCATCCACTGATTCCCTCCATAACAGTGCGTCATCCACAGATTCCCTCCAAAACAGTGCGTCATCCACAGATTCCCTCCAAAACAGTGCGTCATCCACAGATTCCCCCCCCCCCATAACAGTGCGTCATCCACAGACCCCTCCATAACAGTGCATCATCCACAGATTCCCTCCAAAACAGTGCGTCATCCACAGATTCCACCCCCCATAACAGTGCGTCATCCACAGATTCCCTCCATAACAGTGCGTCATCCACTGATTCCCTCCATAACAGTGCATCATCCACTGATTCCCTCCATAACAGTGCGTCATCCACCGATTCCCTCCATAACAGTGCGTCATCCACTGATTCCCTCCATAACAGTGCGTCATCCACAGATTCCCTCCATAACAGTGCGTCATCCACAGATTCCCTCCAAAACAGTGCGTCATCCACAGATTCCCTCCAAAACAGTGCGTCATCCACAGATTCCCCCCCCCCCCCATAACAGTGCGTCATCCACAGACCCCTCCATAACAGTGCATCATCCACAGATTCCCTCCATAACCTTGTCATCCACAGATCCCCCATAATACCATAATAGTGTCTTCCACAGACCACCACTAGTTCAAAACCCACCAAAAGCACACCTTTTGGTTCAAAATATTTTTTTTTTTCTCATTTTCCTCCTCAAAAACCTAGGTGCGTCTTATAGGGTGAAAAATGTCCGTTAATGGTGTTCCAGAATGTCAACACCTTAACACTTTTCTACAGAAGTAAATACAAGGAGATTTTTAACATGCACTCGCATCAGAGGAGACCAAAAGAAAAAAGCAAACATACATAGTCATACGCTAATTGTTTTCTTCTAAATCAGTCTTTTTTTTTAGCCTGTTCACACTGCCCAGACACCATCATGATTTGTTTGTCACTGATCTTATGCCGTGTAAAAAAAAAAAAAAATTGCCAATACAATCTGTAAATGTCACTGGAAGAAGTACTGCTGCTTAAAGGCATTATCTTTAATTTATCTCATGCATATGGGATTTCTCATGTAGATAAAGTTAATACAAGGCACTTACTAATGTATTGTTATTGTCCATGTTGCCTCCTTTGTTGGCTTGATTCATTTTTCGATAAAATTATAACCACCCTGCAATCCAGTAGCGGTAGTCATACTTAACCCCTGGATACAAGCACTGCGTAATGTGATGGAAAAATCAAATCGAGCCAGCAAAGGAGGCAATATGGACAATCACAATACATTAGTGAATGGCTTGCATTACCTTTCTCTACATGATAAATGCCATTTGCTGAAGTGAAACAACCCCTTTAAGGTGGCCATTCACATTAGGCAGAAGTTGGTCAACAGTGGAATAGCAGCTGAACAAAAACAAAGTGAACAATAGTTTCTCTGACACGGCTATACGCTTATTGTATACATCCTTATTGGCCGTTACAGTTGTTTAATTTGCCCACACATGTTCAATGAAACTGGCGATGGATGAAAGATCTTTCTGGGAACTTTCTTTCAAAGAAAGCTTTCATACAACTATGGAAAGAAAATATTGAACACGGCCAACTTCTTTTCAAACGTTAAGGTCATTGGTCCTCGGTCCTCTACAATGATCCTTGGTTGTTAATTTGCAACCAACGAACATTCATTCTGGTTGAAATAGTCTATTTTGATCAACTTTAAAGCAATGTGTATGGTCACCTTTACAGCAAAGACAGGACAACAATGCTCCTCTCCAGACTGAATCTTCTCCTTGCCAGCGGCAAGGGTTGTCCAGATAGAATACCACCTCACCGAAACCACTTACCTTTTGCAAACTAGAAGAATTTAGTTGTGTTTTGTCTATAATTTTTACAGCAACCTAAAAACAAAATACAAAAAAATATGTTACACTATTTATACACCAATAAGACTGCTATGTTTATACATGAAAGGTAATAAATACAGGTTATTAGCGCCGTCAGCATTTAGTGATTGCGCAACATAATCACGTAAGTGCAATGTCCATGACCTCGGGCTCTGCATGCTCCCCTGTGAAAGCGAAGACTACTTATTTGGATCTGCTTATTAAGATAGTCCAAGACCATGAATGACGAGATCACAAAATTAAATCAGGTCACAACTCAAAACTGTATTGTTTACATGTGGTATGACACTTGCAGCATGATCTGGGGGACATCAGAGTAAATCCTACAGGAAGCAAAGATAGTTCAAGACTATGAAAAAAAAATTAAAGCTTACAAGGAGTATTCCAGTTATAACAAGCTATAACCATCAGACTGGTGGGGGTACTACCGATGGGACCCCCACCGATCATGAGAACGGGGTGCTGCCCTGAAATAAACGGCGCTGCTGCACTATTCATTTCAATGGAAGCGCTGGAGATAGCGGATTGCTTACGGACACTGGCTCCCAGCTCCTTCCTTATCCAGCCTCCGCTGCTCCACTCAGGTACCTTTTGGTTTAACACTGTTCCAGCCAATCAATGGCCGAAGTGGTGACCTGCTCCCCTTAAGTCATGTCTAAACGACCACTTGAAATTAATTGTACAACCCCTTTAAAAGGACGAGTAAAATTTTTCCCACTCTCTGTTGCTGGGGTCATAACAGTTTTATTTTTTCTTCAATTGAGGCCGAGTTTAGATGAGCGTTCAGCCTTACCTTTCTCCTGCTTCAAATCTCAGGTTCAGTAACAACTAGAGATATGGAACTGGTCTTGTTTGAAAGTCTAGATGAGAATAGCAGCATAATGTCCTCTACATCAGGAGATATAGCAGTTAGAAATCGTGTCGGGAGTGAAAGCAGCCGAAATCTGCCACTTTCAGCTGCTATCACTACTAACCGTTTTATAACAGCCAGAGGTGATAATCACATTCTGGTCTTGTTTAAAGGGTTTCTGTCACCTAAAAAATGGGTATTAAGCTGGCTGACATTATCGATATGCTAATGTCAGCTAAACATAACTATATTAGTGCCATCTCACTGCCTGAAGCCTTTATTGAGAAAACAAACTTTTATAATAAGACTGTTTGCCCACCTCTTTTCACGCACTTCATCTCTTGATTGACAGGGCCAGGGCAGCGCTGCTCTCCTCCCGCCAGTCATGTCTACTAAGAAAATCTCACACCTGTGCCATCCCGTTCAGTATTCGGCGCAGTGAGGAAAGGACTCTCGGCGGCTGCTGGCTTCCTCACTGCGCCTGCACTGAATATGTCACAGTGAGGAAGACTACTGCCGGAGAACGTCCTTCCCTCACTGCGCCTGCGCCGAATACTGAATGGGATGGCGCAGGCGCAAGATTTTCTTAGTAGACACAGCCATCTGGAGGAAAGCAGCGCTGCCCTGGCCCTGTCAATCAAGAGAAGAAGGACGTGAAAAGTGGTGGGAAAACTGAGCCTGTAGGAGCAGGTGCAAAAGCCCCCCCTGCTCCTAGAGGCTAATAAGCCTATTATAAAAGTTTGTTTTTCTCAATAACGGCGGCAGGCAGGGAGATGGCACTAATATAGTTATGTTCAGCTGACATCAGCACATTGCTAATGTCAGCCAGCTTAATACCCATTTTTCAGGTGACAGAAACCCTTTAACCACTTAAGGACCACAGGTTTATACCCCCCTAGTGACCAGGCCCTTTTTTACAAATCGGCACTCCACAACTTTAGCGGTTTATTGCTCGGTCATGCAACTTACCACCCAAATGAATTTTACCTCCTTTTCTTCTCACTAATGGAGCTTTCATTTGGTGGTATTTTATTGCCGCTGACATTTTTACTTTTTTTGTTATTAATCGAAATTTAACGATTTTTTTTGCAAAAAAATGACATTTTTCACTTTCAGCTGTAAAATTTTGCAAAAAAAACGACATCCATATATACATTTTTCGCCAAATTTATTGTTCTACATGTCTTTGATAAAAAAAAAATGTTTGGGCAAAAAAAAAATGGTTTGGGTAAAAGTTATAGCATTTGCAAACTATGGTACAAAAATGTGAATTTCCGCTTTTTGAAACAGCTCTGACTTTCTGAGCACCTGTCATGTTTCCTGAGGTTCTACAATGCCCAGACAGTAGAAAACCCCCACAAATGACCCCATTTCGGAAAGTAGACACCCTAAGGTATTCGCTGATGGGCATAGTGAGTTCATAGAACTTTTTATTTTTTGTCACAAGTTAGCGGAAAATGATGATGATTTTTATTTTATTTTTTTTCTTACAAAGTCTCATATTCCACTAACTTGCGACAAAAAATAAAAAATTCTAAAAACTTGCCATGCCCCTCACGGAATACCTTGGGGTGTCTTCTTTCCAAAATGGGGTCACTTGTGGGGTAGTTATACTGCCCTGGCAATTTAGGGGCCCAAATGTGTGAGAAGAACTTTGCAATCAAAATGTGTAAAAAATGACCGGTGAAATCCAAAAGGTGCACTTTGGAATATGTGCCCCTTTGCCCACCTTGGCTGCAAAAAAGTGTCACACATCTGGTATCGCCGTACTCAGGAGAAGTTGGGGAATGTGTTTTGGGGTGTCATTTTACATATACCCATGCTGGGTGAGAAAAATATCTTGGTCAAATGCCAACTTTGTATAAAAAAAATGGGAAAAGTTGTCTTTTGCCAAGATATTTTTCTCACCCAGCATGGGTATATGTAAAATGACACCCCAAAACACATTCCCCAACTTCTCCTGAGTACGGCGATACCACATGTGTGACACTTTTTTGCTGCCAAGGTGGGCAAAGGGGCACATATTCCAAAGTGCACCTTTCAGATTTTGCAGGCCATTTTTTACACATTTTGATTGCAAGGTACTTCTCACACATTTGGGCCCCTAAATTGCCAGGGCAGTATAACTACGCCACAAGTGACCCAATTTTGGAAAGAAGACACCCCAAGGTATTCCGTGAGGGGCATGGGGAGTTCCTAGAATTTTTTATTTTTTGTCACAAGTTAGCGGAAAATGATGATTTTTTATTTTTTATCTTTTTTCCTTACAAAGTCTCATATTCCACTAACTTGCGACAAAAAATAAAAAAATTCTAGGAACTCGCCATGCCCCTCACGGAATACCTTGGGGTGTCTTCTTTCCAAAATGGGGTCACTTGTGGCGTAGTTATACTGCCCTGGCAATTTAGGGGCCCAAATGTGTGAGAAGTACTTTGCAATCAAAATGTGTAAAAAATGGCCGGTGAAATCCGAAAGGTGCACTTTGGAATATGTGCCCCTTTGCCCACCTTGGCATCAAAAAAGTGTCACACATCTGGTATCGCCGTACTCAGGAGAAGTTAGGGAATGTGTTTTGGGGTATCATTTTACATATACCCATGCTGGGTGAGAGAAATATCTTGGCAAAAGACAACTTTTCCCATTTTTTTATACAAAGTTGGCATTTGACCAAGATATTTTTGTCACCCAGCATGGGTATATGTAAAATGACACCCCAAAACACATTCCCCAACTTCTCCTGAGTACGGCGATACCAGATGTGTCACACTTTTTTGCTGCCAAGGTGGGCAAAGGGGCACATATTCCAAAGTGCACCTTTCGGATTTTGCAGGGCATTTTTTACACATTTTGATTGCAAAGTTCTTCTCACACATTTGGGCCCCTAAATTGCCAGGGCAGTATAACTACGCCACAAGTGACCCCATTTTGGAAAGAAGACACCCCAAGCTATTCCGTGAGGGGCATGGCGAGTTCCTAGAATTTTTTGTCGCAAGTTAGTGGAATATGAGACTTTGTAAGGAAAAAAGAAAAAAAAAGAAAAATCATCATTTTCCGCTAACTTGTGACAAAAAATAAAAAATTCTAGGAACTCGCCGTGCCCCTCACGGAATACCTTGGGGTGTCTTCTTTCCAAAATGGGGTCACTTGTGGCGTAGTTATACTGCCCTGGCAATTTAGGGGCCCAAATGTGTAAGAAGTACCTTGCAATCAAAATCTGTAAAAAATGGCCGGTGAAATCCGAAAGGTGCACTTTGCAATATGTGCCCCTTTGCCCACCTTGGCAGCAAAAAAGTGTCACACATGTGGTATCGCCGTACTCAGGAGAAGTTGGGGAATGTGTTTTGGGGTGTCATTTTACATATACCCATGCTGGGTGAGAGAAATATCTTGGCAAAAGACAACTTTTCCCATTTTTTTATACAAAGTTGGCATTTGACCAAGATATTTTTCTCACCCAGCATGGGTATATGTAAAATGACACCCCAAAACACATTCCCCAACTTCTCCTGAGTACGGCGATACCACATGTGTGACACTTTTTTGCAGCCTAGATGCGCAAAGGGGCCCAAATTCCTTTTAGGAGGGCATTTTTAGACATTTGGATCCCAGACTTCTTCTCACACTTTCGGGCCCCTAAAAAGCCAGGGCAGTATAAATACCCCACATGTGACCCCACTTTGGAAAGAAGACACCCCAAGGTATTCAATGAGGGGCCTGGCGAGTTCCTAGAATTTTTTTTTTTTTGCATAAGTTAGCGGATATTGATTTTTTTTTGTTTTTTTCCTCACAAAGTCTCACTTTCCGCTAACTTAGGACAAAAATTTCAATCTTTCATGGACTCAATATGCCCCTCACGGAATACCTTGGGGTGTCTTCTTTCCGAAATGGGGTCACATGTGGGGTATTTATACTGCCCTGGCTTTTTAGGGGCCCTAAAGCGTGAGAAGAAGTCTGGAATATAAATGTCTAAAAATGTTTACGCATTTGGATTCCGTGAGGGGTATGGTGCGTCCATGTGAGATTTTATTTTTTGACACAAGTTAGTGGAATATGAGACTTTGTAAGAAAAAACAAAAACAAACAAAAAATTTCCGCTAACTTGTGCCAAAAAAAATGTCTGAATGGAGCCTTTCCAGGGGGGGGGTGATCAATGACAGGGGGGTGATCAATGACAGGGGGGTGATCAATGACAGGGGGGTGATCACCCATATAGACTCCCTGATCACCCCCCTGTCACTGATCACCCCCCCTGTAAGGCTCCATTCAGACATCCGCATGATTTTTTACGGATCCATGGATACATGTATCGGATCCACAGAACGCATGCGGACGTCTGAATGGAGCCTTACAGGGGGGTTATCAATGACAGGGGGTAATCAGGGTAATCAGGGTGATCACCCCCCTGTCACTGATCACCCCCCCTGTAAAGCTCCATTCAGACATCCGCATGATTTTTTACGGATCCATGGATACATGGATCGGATCCACAGAACGCATGCGGACGTCTGAATGGAGCCTTACAGGGGGGTTATCAATGACAGGGGGTGATCAGGGTAATCAGGGTGATCACCCCCCTGTCACTGATCACCCCCCCTGTAAAGCTCCATTCAGACATCCGCATGATTTTTTACGGATCCATGGATACATGGATCGGATCCACAAAACGCATGCGGACGTCTGAATGGAGCCTTACAGGGGGGTTATCAATGACAGGGGGTGATCAGGGTAATCAGGGTGATCACCCCCCTGTCACTGATCACCCCCCCTGTAAGGCTCCATTCAGACATCCGCATGATTTTTTACGGATCCATGGATACATGGATCGGATCCACAAAACGCATGCGGACGTCTGAATGGAGCCTTACAGGGGGGTTATCAATGACAGGGGGTGATCAGGGTAATCAGGGTGATCACCCCCCTGTCACTGATCACCCCCCCTGTAAGGCTCCATTCAGACATCCGCATGATTTTTTACGGATCCATGGATCGGATCCACAAAACGCATGCGGACGTCTGAATGGAGCCTTACAGGGGGGTTATCAATGACAGGGGGTGATCAGGGTAATCACCCCCCTGTCACTGATCACCCCCCCTGTAAGGCTCCATTCAGACATCCGCATGTGTTTTGTGGATCCGATCCATGTATCCATGGATCCGTAAAAAATCATGCGGATGTCTGAATGGAGCCTTACAGGGGGGGTGATCAATGACAGGGGGTGATCAGGGAGTGTATATGGGTGATCACCCGCCTGTCATTGATCACCCCCCTGTCATTGATCACCCCCCTGTCATTGATCACCCCCCTGTAAGGCTCCATTCAGACATCCGCATGATTTTTTACGGATCCATGGATCGGATGCACAAAACGCATGCTGACGTCTGAATGGAGCCTTACAGGGGGGTTATCAATGACAGGGGGTGATCAGGGTAATCAGGGTGATCACCCCCCTGTCACTGATCACCCCCCCTGTAAGGCTCCATTCAGACATCCGCATGATTTTTTACGGATCCATGGATACATGGATCGGATCCACAAAACGCATGCTGACGTCTGAATGGAGCCTTACAGGGGGGTTATCAATGACAGGGGGGTGATCAGGGAGTGTATATGGGTGATCACCCGCCTGTCATTGATCACCCCCTGTAAGGCTCCATTCAGACATCCGCATGTGTTTTGCGGATCCGATCCATGTATCCATGGATCCGTAAAAATCATGCGGACGTCTGAATGGAGCCTTACAGGGAAGTGATCAATGACAGGGGGTGATCAGGGAGTGTATATGGGTGATCACCCGCCTGTCATTGATCACCCCCCTGTAAGGCTCCATTCAGACGTCCGTATGCTTTTTGCGGATCCGATCCATGTATCCGTGGATCCGTAAAAATCATACGGACGTCTGAACGGAGCCTGACAGGGGGGGTGATCAATGACAGGGCGGTGATCAATGACAGGGGGGTGATCAGGGAGTTTATATGGGGTGATCAGGGGTTTATAAGGGGTTAATAAGTGACGGGGGGGGGGGGGGGGTGTAGTGTAGTGTTTGGTGCGACTGTACTGACCTACCTGAGTCCTCTGGTGGTCGATCCTAACAAAAGGGACCACCAGAGGACCAGGTAGGAGGTATATTAGACGCTGTTATGAAAACAGCGTCTAATATACCTGTTAGGGGTTAAAAAATTCGGATCTCCAGCCTGCCAGCGAGCGATCGCCGCTGGCAGGCTGGAGATCCACTCGCTTACCTTCCGTTCCTGTGAGCGCGCGCGCCTGTGTGCGCGCGTTCACAGGAAATCTCGGCTCACGCGAGATGACGCCAATCGGCGTTAGTGTGACCTGGCAGCGCCGCAGCATTGACGCCTTTCGGCGTTAGTGTGACGGCAGAAGGTTAAAGGCTACTCTGTTAGCTTTCAAACAACACCAGTCTCATATCTTTAGCGGTTACCAATCCCGAGACACGAAGGGTCAAAACAGAGCTCCCCCTGCTGCTGAACTGTCAGTGCCTTTTCTGAAAGCAGTGGGTGGATATGTACTAGGATAGTGCACAAATATGATACATCCATTGAGGTCATGTATTTGCGCCAAGAGGTATCATTTGTGCACTATCCTAGTACACATCCCCCCACTGCATTCTACATCACTCCTCTGGAGGACCGGCAACTCCATTTACGACGACAGAGATACCGGCAGCACTGACCCTTGGCCCTCACGAGTGTTGTACCCGCGTAAGCAGAACACCAAAAGGTTTTATTCATAAACATCATTTTATCTACGTACTACCCTATGAGCGCCTTTCCTCTTTCTGCCCCATTTTCTGAAAGCAGAGTAGATAAATAAAATTGCAGGTGGATGTCAAAAACGTCATCCATACAAAAGAGAAAAAAATAAAAATAATCTAAGCGGAATCCATACGGGACCCAAGGTGCAGATTTTAAATTTGCAGCATGTCAATCTATGCTGTGGACTTTCACCATGGATGTCACTCTTTGCAATGCATAGGGCAAAAATAGCTGCAATCTGTGAAAACTATCCCTAGGCTTAATTAAAACCCCATTCAGTGGGGTTTATATAAAAGGAAAAAAAAAAACAACATGCATCTGAATGGCAACATAGCTGCATTTATCAAATAGACTGCTAGAAAAATTATATATAATATAGTACTATGCAAAGAATTTAGGCAGGTGTGGAAAAACAGCAAAAATAAAAAGTACATTTATTTTTATCCCTTAAAATGCAAAGAGAATGAACAGAATAGAAATCGTAATCAAATCAATATTTGGTGTAACCACATTTTGCCTTCAAAACAGCATCAATTCTTCTAGGTACACTTGTACAAAGTCAGGTGTTTTGAAGGATTATAGTCAGGTTTAGGATTAACCAATTACACCAAAAAGCTAACTGATAATTTTTATATGTGGGTTGAAACTGTCATTAACTGAAACAAAAACAGCTTAAAACTGGGTGAGGAACAGCCAAACTGACACGAAGGTAAGGTTGTTGAAATCAGTTGGATATCGCTTTTATACTTTTTTGCAGTCCGTTTTTCATGGATCCGTTATTCCATTTTTGAGTTCTGTTGCGTTTCCGTTTAGTTTTTCTGTACGGCATATAGAGTATACAGTAATTACATACAAAAAAAATTGAGCTGGGCATAACATTTTCAATAGATGGTTCCGCAAAAACGGAATGGATACGGAAGACATACGGATGCATTTCCGTATGTGTTTTTTTTTCCGGGCAATAATAGGACATGTTCTATCTTTCAACGTAACGGAAAAACGGAAATACGGAAACTGCTTACAGAACACATTCCGTTTTTAATGCGGAACCATTGAAATGAATTGTACCGTATACGGAACACTAAAAAAAAAAAAATGATCGTGTGAACTAGGCCTCAAGAAGGTCTCTCCTAAGACAAAGATTTCAAAGCAGACTGGGTTTCCAAGATGTGTGGTTCAATCTCTTTTAAAGAACCACAAAGAAATGGGCAACACGGAGGACTGTAGATGCAGCAGATGAAAGATGGAAAGTGTCAGCTCAGAAATGGCAGATAAGAGTGGGACCCAGGTGCATCCATACACTGTTCAGAAAAGTCTGGCCAGAAGTGGTCTTCATGGAAGAATTGTGGTCATAAAGCCACACATGCAATGTGTAAACAAGGCCAAGGGACTCAACTATGCATGAAAATATAGGAACTGAGGCCAAGGGATTCAACTATGCATGAAAATATAGGAACTGAGGTCTAGAAAAATGGCAGCGGGTGCTCTTAGGGTACTTTCACACTTGAGTTAAGCTTTTCCGCCATTGAATTCCGTTCTAGGGGCTCTATACCGGAAAAAACTGATCAGATGTATCCTAATGCATTCTTAGGCCTAGTTCACACGACCGTATGGCTTTTATAGTTTTTCACGGATCCGTTGTTCCGTTTTTGAGTTCCGTTGTGTTTCCGTTTCCGTTCCGTTGTTCCGTTCCGTTTTTCCGTATGCCATGTACAGTTTACAGTAATTACATAGGAAAAATTGGGCTGGCCATAACATTTTCAATAGATGGTTCAGAAAAAACGGAACGGAAACGGAAGACATACGGATGCATTTCCGTATGTGTTCCATTTTTTTTGCGGATCCATTGACTTGAATGGAGCCACGACCCGTGATTTACGGCCAAATATAGGACAAGCTCTATCTTTCAACGGAACGGAAAAACGGAAACGGAAGGCATACGGAACACATTCCGTTTTTTTTGCGGAACCATTGAAATGAATGGTTCCGTATACGGACCGTATACGGAACACAAAAAAACGGCCCGTACACCCGCAAAAAAAACGTTCGTGTGAACTAGGCCTTAATGGAGAGCAATCCATTCAGTATGCATCAGGGTGTCTTCAGTTCAGTCACTGTACGGTTTTTGGACGGCGAAAATACAGCAGCATGCAGTATTTTCTCTGGGCAAAGTTCTGGATCATTGAAATGCATTAACGCACGGTGTCCTGGCAGCAGCCTCATCATGAGCAATCGTGCATTTGCCAGCTTTATGCGCAGAGAGCTGGCACATGCGCAATTCCCCTGGATGAGGCTGCTGCCAGGACACCGCGTGTGCCCAGACGTGCTTAACATTGGCGCATACGCGAGATTACGGCGCACTGCGGGGAAAAAAAAGCTGAGGAGAGGAGTGAATAATTAACAGCGGGGCGGCGCTGGCCTCCAAGATAAGAGGCGCGGCTAGGCCTTGGGTACCTTATAAAGGTAATTAGCATATCAATAGTTTTAACCCCACCTGAAAGGACAGGTGGGGTTAAAACTACTATATTTTTATTTAGAGAAGGGAGACTGATCTGATGATACAAACAGCTCTGTATCGAAAATATGGCCGACAGAACCTCTTTAAGAACCATAATCAATGTAAAGAAAAAAATAAGAGTCCTGGGAGTGACTATATATCACCCACAAAGCCCTGATCTTATCATCAAGTCTGTCTGGGATTACACAAAGAAACAGAAGGATTTGGGCAAACCTACATCCACAGAACAACCTCTGTGCCAAGTTTCTTCAAAAACTGTGTACAAGTGTAGCTGGTAGCACTGACGTTGGCAGAATATTGATTTATGCCCAATTCACACGTCTGTTTCGGTCAGTAATTTCCATCAGTCATTGTGAGCCAAAACCTGGTGTGGCTCTAAACACAGGTGCAGATTATACTTATGTCTTAGGTCCGTGGAGGCTCTAATCCTGGTTTTGGCTCACAATCACTCATGGAGATCACTGATCAAAACACTGACGTGTGAAAGAGGCTTTAGATTTCTAGATGGTTTATTCACTTTGCATTTTGTTAATTGATAAAAAATAAACTTAACAGTTCTACTTTTGATAGCATTCTTACTTTCGGCATTTTTCCTTTCACGCCTGCCTAAAACTGCAAATTCTTTGTATACAGTTGTATTGAAAAAGGTTTTCCTGAACTACACTATTGATGGGACCCGCACCTATAGAGAACAGAACTCCGCAAGGTGGTGGCTGGAGAACTCTGGTCCGGCCACCATCAAGCCGGCTCCCCATAGAAGTGAATGGGAGCGTACCACACTGAATGGGAGCCCCCGCTCCCATTCATTTCTAAGAGGCTGACGGATGATTGGCTATTTTCACCAGCCCCATAGAAAATGAATGGAGGGCGGCTGCGCATGTGCAATGTGCCCTCCTTCACTTGTGGGGCTCAGTTCTCGATATAGGTGCAGGTCACAGCAGACCTGCACCTATAAGACAAAGGGATATCCTAGCGATATGCCCCCATTGTCCATGATGAGACAACCCCTTTAAGTCTTACCTCTTTTCCAGTTAAAACATGTCGAGCTAGCTTGACCTTCGCAAAATTGCCCTTGCCAATGGTTTTGAGAAGACGGTAGTTTCCAATATGTGGCTGCTCATCTGCAGAGGTTGGAATGGAGGTGCGACATCTCAGCATATTGGGTTTGCTATTGCCGCCCCCACTGCTCGTCTTTGAGTCAGCGTGACCCAATGTAGGCTGCAAATAAAAGAAAAAAAAAATTAAGAATTTAGTCAATTGGCAGGCAAAATATGAAATCCTAAAACCAGTGCTTTTAGACAAACATACTTTTCTTAAGGTACATAATGAAATGAAACTGAAGTGAAATACTGGAATGTCTCAGACCATATTAACCAAGTAGCAGCAATATCCAGACTCAGGAGTTTTATGAAAAAATAAAAAATATCCCAATTTAAAAAGAATACGATGTGTGATGTAAAAATAGTATACTAATTGTACGACAACCCATTTAAGGTTGAAGATTGATTTTAACTATTAAATGAGAGCTGCGTGCAACTTAAAGGGGTTGTCCAGTTTTGGGGAATTATTTTCAACAGACCCCTGGCACCATGTTGCACCTGTTAAAAAACCATAGTCCTCTGGGTACACTGCTCAGTTTCAGCTCCCTTCAGCTGTCTTCCGTTCCTCGTATTGTAAAGTTCCAGATGGGCAGGGTCACGTGCGACTCTGCAGGCAATGACTGGCCTCAGTGGTTATGTTTGTTCAAGCACGTCACTCCTGCGTCAATGGCTGCAGAGGTGCCCATGACCCCATCTGTCAAGGAAGTTTACAGGAGTGAAACAAAGCGGCAGGGATCAGGCAAGTGAGTTTTTGAAGAAGTACAACGTGGTGCAGGGGTCAGTTAAAAAAAAACCCTGTAGCTCGATATTTAAAATTGGACAAATCCCACTACAAGAATTCTCAGTGCAGCCTCAGTCTAAGGGGTCGTTCACACGAGCGTTTTTTTGCGTTCTGTATGCATTCCTTTTCCGTATTTCCGTTCAAAGATAGAACATGTCCTATTATTGCCCGCAAATCACGTTCCGTGACTCAATTCAAGTCAATAGGTCCACCCCAAAAAAAAATTAACACATACTGAACGTACTCTGTATAGGTCTTCCGTATCCGTTCCGTTTTTGCGGAACCATCTATTGAAAATGTTATGCCCAGCCCAAATTTTTCTATGTAACTACTGTATAAGCCATACGGAAAACGAAACTGAAAAAGGGAAACTGAAACACTACCGAAACAAAAAACAGAAAAAACTGATCAGTTAAAAATGGCCTGCATAACACTGAAAAAGCCATACGGTCGTGTGAACAAGACCTAAGGCCACAAACGTATTTTCATTTCGTGTCTATTCCATTTTTTTGCAGATCGTATTCATTTCAATGGGTCCTAAAAAAATAAATAAAATAAAAAAACACCAAACAAAGCACTCAGTGTGCATTCTGTTTCCGTATTTCCATTCCGCGAAAAAATAGAACATGTCCTATTATTGTCTGCATTACGGACAAGGATAGTACTGTTCTATTAGGGGCGAGCTGTTCCATTCCGCAAAATACGCAATGCACACAGACATAATGCGTATTTTCTGCGGATCTGGTTTTTGCAGAAAGCAAAATACATATGGTCCTGTGCAAGAGGCCTAAGGGTACATTCACACGACCGTATGTGTTTTGCGGTCCGCTAATTGCGGATCCAAAAAAAAAAAAACACACAGATGATTTCCGTATAACATCTGCTTTTTTTTGAGGATCCATTGTAACAATGCCTATCCTTGTCTGCAAAACGACAAGAAGACAAGAATAGGACATGTTCTATTTATTTTGAAGGACTACAGAACGGACATATGGATAGTAGGGCTGCACGATATGGGAATTTTGTGCGATTGCGATTAGGGCCCTCAAAATTGCGATAACGGTATGCGATGCGATATTTTAAGGGAATTGTGCTAGAGGTCTATTTGCTTGGATTTTCAAGGCAAAAGCACACACAAATTACTGATTATGCTGAAATGTAGTTATGCTTAACTCAAGAACTGAAATGCACAGTGTTTTTCAAAATAAAACATCTTTTACAAAATTAAACAACATATTTGCAATACTGCAAAAGTACAAAATACAAAAACTTGCCATTTTCTTAATAGCGCTGCACAGAACAGATAAATAAAATAGAATAAATAAAAGAACATTTGTTCATTAAAATAACGACTTGCCTCCAGCCCCTCCTCCCTCCCCATACTGTAACTGATGTATCGCCGGCCGCGCTGTGCAGCATAGCGGCCGGCGATACATCCGTGTCAACCACGTAAAAAGTCAACCATCGCTTTATAAGGCGCACTGCCATTTCCCCCCCACTTTTGGGGGGGGTACAAGTTTGTCTTATGGTAATATAATTGCAGCATTTTTGGGTCGGCCAATTGGCGAATGCGATATATTGGGCAGGCCTAATGGATAGCATTCTATCCACCAAAAAAAAAAAAAGTAACGCACACGGAAACCAAATACATTTGTGTGAATGAAGCCTAATATATATAATAACAATCATTGCGGTATTCTGAAACACAGAAGAACAAAAACGGATCAGACTTGCTGATGAGTCTACTAGGGGATGGCCAGGGGCCAAGAGACTGTCATCAGATGGAAGTGCAATCTAATAGTTCCAGCTGTGCACAAAGGTTTATCCATAAGGCCTTTCACACCTCAGTGAATCATGGACAGCACACATACCCATTATGGGTCATTTACAAAACATCTTACACCAAAATTGCAAGACCCCTTTTGCGACTTTTTAAACACCTGTGACACTATTTGGTCACATGCACATTTTTCTTCCATCCGTACCACTTGGGAATGGAGTAATTTTTTCGAATTTCAAGTGAACTTTGGAAAATGAAAGTTGGAATGTGATTGGTTTCTGTGGGCAACTAAGGGTACTTTCACACTTGCGTTAGAGGATTCAACTGCTGGAACTGCCTGCCGAATCCAGAAATCAATGTTTCCGGATGACAAATGCATTGTCTCTCAGGTGTCATCTAGAAAAACGGATGCAGTATTTATTTATTTTTTTCACATTTTTAAGTTCTGCGCATGCGCAGACTGGGAAACCGGATACGGTTTACAGGAACACTTGGTACCGAATCCGGCATTTCGGCAAGTGTTCTGGAACTTTGCGGTATTTACTATTTTCTCTGGCCAAATACCGTAAGAGGGACTGAACTGAAGACATCCTGATGCATACTGAACAGAAGGCTCTCCATTCAGAACGCATTAGGATAAAACAAGCATTTTTTTTCCAGTATTCAGCCCCTAGGACGGAACTCAATACCGGAAAAGAATAACGCTAGTGTGAAAGTACCCTAAGCCAGTTTTCCTTTTTATCAGTTTTGATAGATGGACAGAGGCGGTAGCAGTAAGCGCCATCCATCGTGTACTGGTCATGCTGACATACTGCTGCTCCGCTGCAATTCACCCCACCGTTCAGGATAGGTCATCAATATCTGAAGATAGGCCATCAGCATCTACAGAGTGGAAACCCCCTTTACCAGTGTCAAAGGATGTTTAATATTCCCAAAGCTTACATTTACATGTAGAACAGCTTGTGATTTAGTATAAAAAAAAGAAAAGGCCTAAAATAGACCTTGTATAAAATTTTGTAGAAAAACAAAAATGTAATTTTTGTGTTTCAGACTAGATTTCTCATCAGGCGGTCATAAGCACAATTATCCATGGGTGAGCGGTGACTCAGGTAAAGCTGGATGAGAGACAAGTCTGAGCAAGACAAGTCACGGCTAGGGGCTGGGCATGTGTGTCCACAGCTCTTCTAACCTGACAGCGGCAGCTAATTGCAGGGAATGAAGCAGCAGGGATGGGTTGGAGGGTGGAGAGCAGAAGAGTTATTCAAGGTTCATCTCAATGCAGTCACTCCACAGTAGAGTGGTGCGTGGGCAGAGTATACAGAGGAGGAACCGGGAAGGGGGAGGGGAGATTTTAGAAGAAATTAGAAGATGAACAGAGGAAATGGAGCCAGCTGATGACCTGTCTGACTCAGTACATTCTGGGGATATGATTACAGCTAGCCTGCCTATTCACCAAGCCCTCGTCTTTAACCCTATCACATTATTCCATATCACCTTTTTTTCATGAACATAGAGCATTAACTTTAGAATGATTTCAAGCTTTAACATTTTGCAATGAATTGTTACATATATTAAACTCATTGATTACACAGTACTATGTGTTTTTCTCCCATGCAATCATTAAAGGTGTTCTCTAATTTTAAAATGATTTTTTTTTTATCATCTACCAAAACACTATTTTTCATCTCGGCACTTTCTTTCCCCTGTTCTCAGCATCACTACATCCTGGCAGGATGTTTACAAGCAGAACTTCCTGTTTTCCCTCAAACTCTGGCTAGGCTGCCTAATAAAGCCCAGCATGATTTACTCTATAATGTTTCACAGGGCATTCTCCACATAGATAATATGGAGAGTTGAGGTGTAGGGGCATGACTACAGAGAGATCAGTGTGGCAGGCAGAGTAAGCTCTATGATACATTACAGAGCAAAGCAAGCTGGGAATGATTAGCAAACCTAGCAGGACACAGATGAAAACAGGAAGTTCTGCATGTAAACAACCTGCCCGACAAAATGATGCAGAAAACACTGAAAATAAAGTAATGGCATGAAAAAACTGGTATATAGGGAAAGAACATGCCGTATTTGAGGTATTCTGGGCCGATAAAAAACAAACAAAAAAAAAAAACCTTCCATCATGAAACTGGAGAACCTCTTGAAGGGAGAACCAAGATGTACAATCCATTAATAAATTATTTTATCATCTTTTACTTCTCATTTCCTTCTGTATTTTTACATCAACATAAGAGGGAGAAGGGGGGATCAACAGGAGGTGACAACTGTGTGTTTCGAGTTAGAGGGGAGGGGGGATTCCTTATATAGCCAAACATTGTGCAATCAGTATTGACAAGGAGAATGGTAACCTAGTTGTCAATTTACTCACATTTCTAGGAGTAATAATAGAGGAATAGAACACAGTTCTAAGTGATACAGCATTATAATAGAGGGAATACAAGCAATTACTAAAACAGATATGCAAAACACTTGTTCACCATTGGTGTGGACACCTGAATCATCATTTGCTGGCAAACAATGATTCTGTATGTTGACGAACGATGGCATTAGGGATCACTGCTCCCTATACAGTGGAGGAGATCGCTGCATGTAAATGGAGAGGTCTTTCACTGACAAGCAGGCGATTGTTGCTCAATTAAGCAGTGCAAAGGGGCTTTTACAGTCTGAGATCCAGCCATCAGTAGCATGGACATATAAAAATATGTCCTTGCCTACTTAACTGCCATGCAGCCTTTGCAGGGAAAGGGTTAAAAAAGAGCCTTTGCACTTTGTTAACTGCATGCCTCAAGAGAACCTGTCAGCATTCCTAACATGTATTTTAGTCAGTACTTTTATTCTCCATGACAAAAGTTGGTCTGTAGTCTACGTTGTGTCTTTCCTCTGTTATTCCTCCTAGAAATTTCTGAATAAAATGACAACTGGACGTTAACAGGTGGGGGCTCACATTTCCAACTGGTGTCAGACAGTGTAGGCGCACACCCCTTTCACAAAAGGAACAGTAACACACAGTTGTCAACTTAGACCGGGTTCACATCATGGTTTATTTTTTCCAATCTTCTGATCGGTCAGATGTACCAAAAAATAAAGCAAAGAAAAACAGATTCTGTGTTTTAAGCATCGATTACGCTCAGTTATTAACATTTTGCATCCGTTTTAGCCATTTCTAAGATCTGATTTTAGATGGAAAAAATAACGGATCTCAGAGGGAAATGGCTAAAACGGATACAAAATGTGCAAAACTGAGCATAACAGACACTTAAAATACAGAATCCGTGACATATAATAATAATAATGAAAAAATAAACGGTGCTGTGAACCCGGCCTTACTCTGTTCCTAGGGGAAATAACAGAAAAATAGCATAACACAAAATGTTCCAGAATTGTTATTTTAAGGCAACAGAGAAACAAACCGATCCTGAGGGGGGGAGTGACACCTAAAGAAAACATGATGTCCAATATGTGGGCAGCATAATCCATATTTAGTTATGTGGAAAAACATTATATGTAACTTTTAATTAAGGCTACTTTCACACTGGCGTTTTAAGTTCAGTTTGTGAGATCCAGTTCCAGGGATCTCACAAACAGATCAGTTCAGCCCCAATGCATTCTGAATGTCTAAGGATCTGTTCAGAATGCATCAGTTTGGCTCCGTTCCGTCTCCATTCCACTCTGGATGTGGACACCAAAACGCTGCTTGCAGGCGATGCAGAGCCAAACAGATCCGTCCTGACTTACAATGTAAGTCAATGGGGACGGATCCGTTTTCACTGACACAATATGGTGCAATTAAAAACGGATCTGTTTTTTAAAAGAACAATGCAAACTGATTCGTTCTGAACGGATACAAGCTTTTGCATTATAGGTGCGGATCCGTCTGTGCAGATACCAGACAGATCCGCACCTAACGCAGGTGTGAAAGTAGCCTTACTGATGCAAGTCCGCAGTGAACAGGTATCGGCTGAGTGGTCTCAAAGATTCAATAACGTTTTCCATACAAGCGTGCCATCAGGAACCCTGTCAATTCTAGAGGAATTCCATCATTTTAACTTACAGTTCCAAATCACTAGAACTTAAAGGGGTTATCCCATGACTAATTAATAAAATGAAAATCAGACATCATATAGTACATGACAATGTCTTTCTAACAAACCTAGAACCAGCTCTGTACTTCACATAGATCCAGAGATATTACCAGTCATTGCTCTGCTAGATTTATATCAAGCTGTAAGCTCAAGAGAGGTCACAGAAATAAGAAAAAATAAACAGCAGGTGGCGCTATACAGATACATTTTATTGAATAACTCAGTGGCTATGGTAAATTTTTAATTACATGCGATTACAGATTCAGGTGCTGGTTTGAAAACTGTAGAATATTTTTCGTGAGACAACCCCTTTAATAAATTATAGTTATGCAAAATCTTTCCCACGAAACTACATATCATGTCTATTCAGCTCCTATGCTTTTGGCAGTAAGTTCCTTCTTGGCCACTAAGCCTCACAAGCCAGATAAATGTCTGTTCTGTAGAGATTATTAAATCAGCAGTCATTTCATTATCAATGCCGTCAGGACTTCAATGAAAGGAAACACTACATTATAAGCTGAAGGTAGATAACACAGATGTAGGCCCATCTGGTCCCATCTGAAACAGTCTGTCTATCTTTGACCCGGTAACGTATACTGTGCTTATTGCTCATGATTATTAATAAGATATTATCTTGGAAAATAGCCAAAAGTCCCCATACTGTGGGAATATATAGTGTTAGGGTCCATTCACACGTCCGAGGTTTCTTTCCTGATCTGTTCCGTTTTTTGGGGAACAGATCTGGACCCATTCATTTTCAATGGGTCCTGAAAAAAAATCGGACAGCACAATGTCTGATTTTTTTTTCAGGACCCATTGAAAATGAATGGGTCCAGATCTGTTCCGCAAAAAACGGAACAGATCAGGAAAGAAACAACGGACGTGTGAATGGACCCTTAGGCGCCTCCATAATGCCGATTATTCTCTTAGCAAAGATGCATATTGCGAATGGGAGATCTGACCTAATTTGAAAAGACGACTAAACCCTTGGAAAGTTATTTTCTGTAGTCTGATTGCCGAGCTGGACATTTTATCATATTAATATCATATTTTTGATTGGTCATAGGAGAACAGAGTCAAGGGATAACATTTATTCCTACTGTATATTCTGTGTTTTGTTATTGCCTGTTTGGTAAACAGAAGATCCTAAGTTTCTCCTTGGTCTGCTTGTTAAAAATATAACATTGGAGTTTTGTCATAAGTAACTTTAAGTTGTACTGGGCTGGTGAGATTGTGGTGTGTTAGCACCACCGTGTGGCATATTTTGGGTGTTATTTGACAGCTTCATTGATTGTCTTTGCAATTGTATTGATTTTATATTCTTGGTTTGTATAATAAATTACATATATATTTTCCTTTGTTTCACTGCTTGCACAAATCAAATTAAGATACTCGATAAAAGAACTTAGAGGCGACTATGTCTGCCTGAAGGATCTTTTTTTTTTTAATCCTCTTTTATATGAAGAGTCTTTTAATATAGAAGATATTCGACATGTCTTAAAATAAAATATGATACACTCACCGTTTCTCCAGCCCTGCTATCTGTAGCACTGGTCTGACACTCACCGCTATTTGTTTACAGCAGCAGCTGTGACACACTCGCATAGCGTGCAAAACACTGTCTTCAACTGTAGACCGCTGAGGACACCGATTGGCAGCAGTGGTCACATGCTGTATCCAGAAACATCACCGTTGCCATTTGTAAACAAACAGCACTATGGGGAACGCCACTGGAGAAACGGGTGAGTCACCCAGGATGAGAATGCTCGTCCTAAAAGGCTGGTACTTTGTGCCCCAGGACGAGCATTCTCATCCTGCAGTCCTTTCTCCCCCCACCCCCACATGTGCGGAGCAGCTATCTGCAGTAACAGCCGGATCCCTGCTGCATCTACCAGCCTTGGCGATGACACCAATGCTGGTGGATTAACTCCTCATATGCTGCAGTCAGCGCTGTGGTGGCGGGGACAATGTTTGCTGTGGCAGCCCCTAGCCAGTCCAAGGCCTTGGGGCCTGGTATGTACGGAGGCCTATGAGGCCCAGCCCCCAGGCTGGGTCTCATAGGCAAACTATCAAACCCATCAAACCGTCATCTCATCCCGCAAAAAATGAGACCCTAACCAAGACAATTGCCCAAAAAATAAAAAAGATATGGCTTTCAGAAGACACAAAAATATGCTTTTTTAAATATGCTTTATTATGTAAAACAAACAAAAAAAGTTGTCATATTTGGTATTGTCGCATCCGTAACAACCTGCTCTATAAAAATACCACATGATGTAACCTGTCAGATGAACATTGTAAATAAGAAAAAATAAAAACTGTGCCAAAACAGCTATTTTTTGTCACCTTGCCTCACAAAAAGTGTAATATAAAAGAACCAAAAATCATATGTACCCTAAACTAGTACTAACAAAACTACCACCTTATCCCGTAGTTTCCAAATTGGGGTCGGGGGGGGGGGGGGGGGGGGGGAGTTTCTAGTCTAGGGGTGCATCAGTGGGGCTTCAAATTTCAAGATTTGCTTCTAAACTTCTAAGCCTTCTAACGTCCTAAAGAAATAAAATGGCATTTACAAAATGATCCAAACATGAAGTAGACTTATGCGGAATGTAAAGTAGTAAGTATTTTTTATGTTATTACCATTTATTATAAAAGTAATTTATAATATTAAATACATATATATATTTATATATTAAAGTATTTTTTTGTGGTAAATTTTGTATTTTTTTTATAAATAAAAAATACATTTTTTGACTCAATTTTACCACTGTCATGAAGTACAATATGTGACGAGAAAACAATCTCAGAATGGTCTGGATAAATAAAAGCGTTTCAAAGTTATTACCACATAAATTGAAATGTCAGATTTGCAAAAAAAAAAAAAATGGCCTGGTCCTTAAGGGGTTAAGACATTGTAGGGTTGTCTGAGATTGTTAAGTGGGTGCACGTGATGTGGATTACACACGGTTTTTCTGGGGAGATTTTGTGGAGAGAAAAAAAAACGCAGCCTAACGGCTCATGCCCACGAACATAAGGGCTCCATGCCCGTGCTTTGGACTGCAAATTGCGGTCCGCAATGCATGGGCACCAACCGCAGGGCAGACGCATGCGGATCATGGACACATTCACTTGAATAGGGTCCGCGATCTGCATCCAACGGTCTGCAAAAAAAGCTTTTTTGCAGTGCGGAGGCACGGCCAGAAACACTGCGTAGTGCTTCTGTGGGGTTCCAATCCGTGCTTCCGCACCACATCTCCGGATTTGTGGGCCCATTCAAGTGAATGGGTCCGCATCCGTGATGTGGAATGGACACCGCTAGTGACCAGTGTATTGTGGAACTGCCATATGCGGTCCGCAGCACAGGCACAGAGCCCTTACGTTCGTGGGCATGAGCCCTAATACAGTATCAGTAAAGTCAATGAGATTTGACAAATCTCATGTACAGTTTGCTTTTTTTCCTTCTTAGGTGCTGGAAATTGACCTGTTGTGCGGATTGTAAAATCTGTGGCATGTCAACTGTTGGGGTGATTTGGCACCTTCTGTACAGTGGTTTTCCCCAAAGACTTCAAAGGGGTTGTTTATATAAACAGAAAAACTGCACACAAAAAGAGTACCAAAAGTGAAATAAATAGTACGGATTTATGTGCGTTTTTGGTGTGGTTTAGGTGCAGATTTGTTGCACCCAGAGTATGTTCACATGGATTTAGAAAACGCACAGATTTTCTGAGCCATTTTGGTGTTTTTTCAGTTTAATTTCAATGGAAAATCAGTGCAGATTCTGCACCAAGATAGAACACGTTTCTTCTGTTTCCATACCGTTTTTTTCAGCATGGGAAAAAAGAAAAGTTCTGCTTCCCACTGAAGCAAATAGGAGGCTTTTTAGGCAAAAAATGGTTCGGATTTTCTTACAAGAATCTTTGCATTTAATTCCATGGGAAATTGATTATATAGTGGAAAAACCTGCTACAAAAAAAAAAGTGCAGATTGCGCTGTGTGGAGTGCTTGCACACAGTGCAGATTTGTATGCAGAAAAACATAATGAAACCTGCACCAAAACAGCACAAAAAAGGCAAATGAATCCGCACCATTTATCGTGGTTTTGGCGACTTTTTCTGTGTGTGCATTTTCTGTTTAGGTTAACAATCCCAATGTTAGCAAGTCTCCACAGTTATGTAAACAGAAGACAGAGGAACATTGCTAAGGCTCAAAATGGGCCACTTTAGGGCTATTTTTCGAATAGAAATGTATGATTTCAGTTATTAAAGTATATTACAAAAATTGTCAGTATCACTACTCCTATACATAACACAAAAAAAAAACGGCAGCTACACTTTAAAGTCTATGGAGAAAACCACTGTACAGAAGGTGCGACTGATGTGCTCTAGATGTATGAAATCCGAACAAACCAATTTCCACACAGAAGAAAAAAAAAAGCTAAGTTTATGAGATTTGTCAAATCTCATTCACTTTGCTAGTACTGTATTACACTGCAGTTTTTCTGCACAAAAATCCTCATGGAAAAACTGTACATAATCCGCCTCATGTGCAGGAACCCTGAAAGTGTAACATGTTACAAAGCAGTGCAATACTTGACTCAAGCTTTGCATTTCTTCAGCTAACTGCACATAAGCTTATAAAACAGATTTCTTTGTCTCTTGGAGCACTAAATCCCTTTAAAGGTCTTTTTAAGATATAAACTGCAAATCTCCCTGCTAAAGCTTCTTAAAGCTCGTTGATTCACAACATTCAGGCTAATATAGTAGCAGAGAATCCCATTAACCAACAAGTGGCTTAAAGCTACCACTCTACAGACCTAGAGCAGTGGTTCTCAACCTTCTCATGCCAAGTAACCCCCAAGTAGTGAAAAGAACGTCGAACAGAGTACCCCCAAGGAAGCAAATAGTGAAAAACGTTAACCGAATAAGGCTATTCTCACGCCGCTATCACAGGCCTCTGTCACCAGTTTCAGTCATCCTTCTGAATACCCCATCTGCCACCCCCAATACTGTGCCCATTGTGCGCCATGAAAATACTAGTGCCACTTAGATAGTAATCCCTTCAATAATTACTGCCACACAGTGCCCTCAAAAATAATCGTGGCCAAGAAATTGTGCCCAACAGTATTAGCGGCATAAACAGTGTACCTGAAAAATAATTAGGGTAAGCTGATACTGTGCCAGGGTTAATGCAAAGTAATAGTGCTCCCAGAAGTCCCACCAAGAGTAATAGTTCTCTCCCAGAATGCCCTAAGTAGTAACAATACCCCCAATAGCAATAATGCCCCAGAATTAATCATGACCCCCTCAGTGCCCATATTAGTAATAATGGTCCCCATAGTCTCTCAATAATAATAAAGCCCAGCATAATGGACACCAGTAATAATTTCACCTATAGTGTCCCAGGAAAAGCAGAGCCCACCATACTGCCCGTCTCTTTTGCCCCCTGTAGTACTAATGCCCCCTATTGTGCCCCAGTAGTAATAAAGCTATAGTGACCCCATAATGTAATTAAAAAAAGCCTCCTTATAGTGCAGTCTGTAGTACTAATGTCCTTATAGTGCCTCCCCAGTTATAATAGTGATCCCACTATAGTGCCCCAATAGTGCTGCTCCAGTTATAATAATGACCTTCCCCTAGTGGACCAATAGTGCGGCCCCAAAATGAGCTCCGGCCTCCCACACACTTAAGGCCTAGTACCTGTAGCCAACGAGAGCGTGCAGCGGGGGAGACATCTGCTCCTGTCCCCCGCTGCAGCATATTCAACTGTATCACTGTCCTAAGGTTGGCGATACCGCCGATTACCAAAAGAATCTAGCAAACAGCAATGAAATATTGCCGGCTGCTAGAGCAGTACTTCGTGCCCCTCAACCTCAGTCTTTTAGGGGTACGTGTACTGCAGGTTGAGTGCCACTGACCTGGAGGACTGCCTGTCACTGATGTGAGCACTCCATTTATGAAAAGCTCAAACACCCTGATCCTTTAGGAATTAAACTGTTCACTGCTCAGATTGACAATTCAGTCTGATCTGCTGGCAACTCACAATATAGAGCAGGATGAGCAGATCAATATATAGCTTTGTGGGAACAGATTCAGCATAAGGCCACTTTCAGATCTGTGGCATAGATTCCGGCAGATCTGGCACTGCTGGGTGCAACCGGAATGCCCACCAGCCCTATTAACTATAATAGGGTCCGGCAGAGATCCAGTTGCGAAATTATCCCAACTTATTGACTATAATGTCTGCTCATTCTGGCCTGAGGCTACTTTCACATTAGTGTTTTCAATTCCGCTATTGAGATCAGTCATAGGCTTTCGACAGCAGAAGAAAACGCTTCAGTTTTGTCCCCATTCATTGTCAATAGGGACAAAATTGAACTTAACGAAACTGAATGCACCAAAATTGCGTCCCCATCCCGGCACACAATTCAAGTCAATGGGGACGGATCCGTTTTCTCTGACACAATAGAAAACAGATTTGTCCCCCATTGACTTTCAATGGTGTTCATGATGGATCCGCCATGGCTATATAAGACATAATACAACCGGATCCGTTCATGACAGATGCATGCGGTTGTATTATCAGAACGGAAGCGTTTTTGCAGATCCATGACGGATCCGCAAAAAATGCTAATGTGAAAGTAGCCTAAGACGTCCAGTGGGCAGTTCTTATCAGAGTTACAGCTATTTTTGTAGGATTACAACAATACCATATATATTTTTTTAATACTTTTTTTTTGCAGGTGATATGCAGTTTTTATAAATACCATTTTAGATGTGTATGACTTTTTATTAGATTTTTTTTTTTTTTTGGGGGGGGAAGTGGGGGGGGGGGGGTGAAAAAAATGGCGAATTGGTTATTTAGATTTCCAATACAGCATTCACCATATGGGATAAATGTTTATATTTTAATAGTTCAAGTGACAATGCCTATAATGTTTCTTTTGAGGGTGATTACATTTTTTTTATTTTTATATTTATTTTCAAAAACATAAATTTTTTTTTTTCCAGTCACCCTAGATGACTATAAAGCAGTTATTAGATTGCATCTCCCTAAGGCTACTTTCACACTTGCGCTGCCGGAAGTGCCTGCCGGATCAGGCAATCTGCATGCAAACAGACAGCATTTGTAGACTGATCCGGATTCGTCTCACAAATGCATTGCAAGAACGGATCTGTCTGTCATACGGACAAACGGATCAGTCATTGCACTATTTTGAATGCCGGATCCGGCACTAATACATTCCTATGGGAAAAAAAATGCTGGATCTGGCATTTCCGAAAGTGTTCCGGAATTTTGGCTGGAGATAAAACCGTAGCATGCTGCGTTATTATCTCTGTCCTGAACAGTCAAAAAAGACTGAACTGAAGACATCCTGATGCATCCTGAACGGATTGCATTAGGATAAAACTGACCAGTTCTTTTCCGGTATAGAGCCCCTAGTACGGAACTCTGTCAGAAAAGAAAAACGCTAGTGTGAAAGTACCCTTACATTGCAATGACCAGAGAAGGAAGGGGATGGATGACTCATTTAAAGCATCATTACACTGATAAGAGGAACATTGCAGACATCATATTGTTATCCTCAATTCTACATCTACTATCATACTAGTAGATCAATATCAATGATATCCCTAACTATATAGCTGTTTTATGAATTTTTTTACATAGGGTTTAGCTACATGCAACTAGTTACCAAATATCAACAAAATGGTCTGTCTTTATACCACTGCATAAGTATTGTTTTATTGAATAATAAATCAAGAGGAAAATCCTGGATCCAACTCATCTATTCCATTAGTGAGAAGGCCACAGGTTGACTGCGGAGATTTATAGGGTCAGAATTTCAGCATTTGGGTATGAGTTTACTAAGGCTATAACAAGGGATTATATGTTACATCATACACTGGTTTTGCTGTGTTTATATAGAAGGAGACATGCTACGTTGCTTAGAAAAAGCAGAAATACTGCAGAAAACAAGTCTTTTTTTGGATGTTGAGATGGCATCGAGTGTCATTTTTCTATGGAGATATGTCCAGATAGGAGGCAGTCATCTATAGACATCACTTCTCTATGCAGTGGGCATCTAAATGCAACCACTGAATTCATTACAATTATGGACAGATTGACAGATTCTGAATGTTGAATGTAAAACCAAGAGGCACAGATGCTCCACTTAGCTCCCTCCTCCCACAACACTGAAGATCCCAAAGTAGGGCTGGCGCCTCTCTGAAAGCAATCAGTTGTTGCAGGCCAAATTGGGCTTTTTCTTCTTGGTACCAGATCCATCTTTTTTACGGATAACCATGGAAACCAACGCAGTCTGCGTTTCAGTTTGTGTGGGTGTATGTGAGAGGGGTGTGGGAACCTAGGATTCTTTGAATGCAAGCAGCTCAGCTCCATGGTGGGGATAGTCAGTATGAAATTGCATATCTGTATGCGGATTCCTCAAAACTAATATATCTATCTATCTATATCTATCTATATCTATCTATATCTATATCTATCTATATCTATCTACACACACATATACATATACACACACACATACACACACACACACTCATTTTACAAATATGAATGTAATACGAAGCTTTGGCACCCAGATAGAAATGTTAGATTGCTGCAAAACACCCCATGCAGTTATGTAAAGGATTACAGCTGTGGTTAGACACAGACTTTCCACAGCAGGGCCTAGAAGTGCTTCCCTCACTGTCCTATAAAACCACTCTCAGAGGCCACTTTTGGGGCGTGTACCTCTTGGTGAGAGATCACTGACTGCTAGGTATGCCTATACAACGCACTTTAATACACTTTGCCAAGTTGACAGACAGAGGGGCCGGATGGTCATTTAGACTAACTGGTCGCTGTCTAGGCCATACTGACCTAGCAGTTGAGAGCAGTGGTTACATGAGGGCACGCACACATGGTAAACAGGCTCCGGACAACCCACCAGTGGAGAGAATTGTTTCATGAATGAGAATGCTGGACTGCTATGGACTGGAACTAAATTGTCTTAAGCAACAAATCCAGGTTCTGTTTGGGATCTGACAAGGGTTAGGTTGTAGTATTAAGGCCTCATGGTAAGAGCCTCAGTCCTGCTTTTGCTGTGGAGCAACACACTGCCCCAACTACCGGTGAGGTGATCTGGGGAGCCATTGCATACGACACCAACAGCTCGGTGATACGTGCAGGACATCCTGCAGCCACATGTTACTCTCATGGCATTGAGCTTGGGTGTAACAAGAGCAATGGTGATGCCCTCTGCACCAAAGGCCTAGTTGCATATTAAGAAAAAGTAAAACTCTAGAACAGAGCTTCAGGTCAACAAAAGCAAACCAGTGTATAAATCAGGTGAACCACAGTTATGTGTCTATGCAAACCGCTGGATAGGGAGGTCGCTGGGGACAGATTCCCTTTAACAACCCTGTCTCATCCCTAAGTGGTGGTGTAAACCCATTTTCTGCCCAGTTTTCTTCTAGATGTGCTCATCTTTGCTACTTGTCAGCCTATACCTGCCCTTCCGACACTAGTACATCTTTCTGTGTTACTCTGTAGCTGTGGTGTGCAAAATGCAAAAGACATAGTAAACTTGTCTACACTATTAGAATGTGTTCTAATAGCATAGAAAGAACTTTCCTCCACCACCTTTATGGCCTTTACTAAAAAAAGGCTCTAATTTTACACCACCACCTTAGTAAACAAGGAATAGTGCGATTCAAAAGGAAAAGCAATTACACTCAATTTACAACAGGTGTTGAATACCTCTTTAAATAAGGCTGGCCATACACAGAAGTTAAAAGGTTTTTCCGATATTCTACTACTGATGAGCTATCCTCCGGATAGGTCATCAGTATCTGATCAGTGGGGGTCCGACACCCAGGGCCCTGCCGATCAGCTGTTTTGAGAAGACAGCGGCACACCTTTGAGCACCACGGCCTTCTCTCTGCTCCCCAAGCACAGCGCCGTACATTGTATAGTGGCTGTGCATGGAATTGCAGCTAAGCCCCATTCACTTGGGGCCGAGCTCCTCCTATGCCAGGTGACACATGAACGTGTTGTCACTCGGCCTAGGAGAAGCAGAGAGAAGTCTGTGGAGCTAAAGCAGGGAGAGTCTGGAGGTCCCATACACATGGGAACCTCCTGAAATCTGCCTTTGGCTCACACAGATCTAACGTGCATGGCCGACTTTAGTCTTATTGTGGTAAAGCGGTCCCTTGTAGCATTTCATTAATGAGCCTGCAACATTCCGGAGGAAGTAAACGCGTGTCATGGTGTCACAACATCATAGGCAGAAATCAGACTAAAGGCAGCATTACCTTGTAAAGTAGCCTCAGCAGGCAGCGAATTAGGGTCCCCTGTGGCTTTCCGGTTTTATTATTATCATGCTCCCACTTGCACAGGCCATGATTCCAATTATAAGAATATATTATGGATTTGCTGTCAAAGTAACCCCTTAGTCTACAAGTGCAGGTTCACCAAAGGTGAATTACGGTGCAGTATTTATAGCGCAGAAACCACTTTTTTCCACATATGACATTTCAAAGTTGCCAGATAAGTAAACTGTAAAGAGTATACAAATCTGATTACTTTAATCCAAAATTAATTACATTTTCCAAAGTACCAGCAAAAAGCAAACAATGTAAGAAGGGAAGTAGTAGGAGTGTATGTGCATGTCTGATTCCAGCTCACAAATGGTAAATCATTTGTCAGGACACATCAAATGACTAGTAGAAAAGAATGGGCCCTCCAGCCCCAGGATCTGCAGCCTCTGGCTCTTTATGGGGCCACAAGACCCAGCATGCCAAGACGACAACAGCTGGAGAGCAAAAATATATGATATGACAATGTGGGGCGCCGTAAAGCCTAAACTTTACTTGGGGCTCTTTCACACCTGCGTTCTTTTCTTCCGGCATAGAGTTCCGTCGTCGGGGCTCTATGCCGGAAGAATCCTGATCAGTTTTATCCTAATGCATTCTGAATGGAGTGAAATCCGTTCAGGATGCATCAGGATGTCTTCAGTTCCGGAACGGAACGTTTTTTGGCCGGAGAAAATACTGCAGTATGCTGCGCTTTTTGCTCCGGCCAAAAATCCTGAAGACTTGCCGCAAGGCCGGATCCGGAATGAATGCCCATTGAAAGGCATTGATCCGGATCCGGCCTTAAGCTAAACATCGTTTCGGCGCATTGCCGGATCCGACGTTTAGCTTTTTCTCAATGGTTACCATGGCTGCCAGGACGTTAAAGTCCTGGCAGCCATGGTAAAGTGTAGTAGGGAGCGGGGGAGCAGCATACTTACCATCCGTGCGGCTCCCGGGGCGGTCCAAAATGACTTCAGGGCGCCCCAAGCGCATGGATCACGTGATCGCATGGCACGTCATCCATGCGCATGGGGCGCTCTGACGTCACTCTGGAGCGCCCCGGGAGCCGCGCGGACTGTAAGTATACCGCTCCCCACTACTACTATGGCAACCAGGACTTTAATAGCGTCCTGGGTGCCATAGTAACACAAAGCATTTTGAAGACGGATCCGTCTTTAAATGCTTTCAGTACACTTGCGTTTTTCCGGATCCAGCGTGTAATTCCGGCAAGTGGAGTACACGCCGGATCCGGACAACGCAAGTGTGAAAGAGCCCCTAGTAGCGAAAAACCTAATAAAATCCAAGTAGATGTTAAGCAAGAGTCTATCTATATGATGAGCTAGTGATGTATGTTATGTACTTTAGTTTATGAGGGATGAGAAAACTTGTGTTTTCAAGTTCAGCGTACAAAGTTGAGGTTATCTAAGAATTCAGTTATGGATTCTGCTTTCACGGACCATAACTTGGTCCGTGGTAGCGGAATCCATAATGGAATTCCTAGATAACCCGAACCTTGTACACCGAAATTGAAAACACAAGTTCACTCATGCCTAGTCATTTACTATCCAGAAATACACCTATATTAGGTGTATTTCTGGTGCAGATTGTGCCGCAAAGTTTATTTGCGCCGCAATATGCAACTTTTTCCTGCATGCACCAGGTCTAAAAAAAAGTGGGTGCGGTGTAGGTGGAGAATGGCCGGCAGCCTAGTCACATTCATCATTTTCAACACCTGTTTTAGGTGCAGAAAATGGTCTAAATGTACGACAATGAGCCCTATTGGGGACAGTTGGTTGCTAATGTCTGTAAAGAGCTG